>NC_141363.1:7077500-7290000 GCF_057382095.1 Aulonocara sp. 'chitande type north' Nkhata Bay | reverse complement strand
ACCACACAGACACTTCAAACCTAATCTGAGTACAAAACACACATACATACATACATACATACACACAGACACAGACACACACACACAAACATCTCACCATTAAAAAAAATAGGGTTCCTTTACAATGTCAGAAGGAGGAAGGCACTAAGGCACCGCCTTCCGCCCCTCGACGCCCTCGCGGTGCCCCCTCCTTCTGACAGGAACTTCCTACAGACCAGGTATGAAGGATGCCTGAGTGGACATACAAAACTCACAAGTTCCTGGCTCTCACGGCTCCTATGCAGAGGGTTAGTCGAAGACGGAGGGGCATCGCGAGGGGCGTCGGGGGACGGGGGACTGTGCCTCACTGCCCTCCCCTTCTCCAAGAAACCCGTCTTCAACAGAGTCGAGAGAGCCGGGAACTTGTGAGGTGTGCATGTCCTGGTGAGCCTCCACCTTTTATAGGTGGGTGCAGCCTCGACTGTACAGAGACAGACCAGACCAGCTGCACCACACAGACACTTCAAACCTAATCTGAGGACAAAAAACACATACATACATACATACATACATACACACAGACACAGACACACACACACACACACACACACATACATCTCACCATTAAAAAAAATAGGGTTCCTTTACAATGTCAGAAGGAGGAAGGCACTAAGGCACCGCCTTCCGCCCCTCGACGCCCTCGCGGTGCCCCCTCCTTCTGACAGGAACTTCCTACAGACCAGGTATGAAGGATGCCTGAGTGGACATACAAAACTCACAAGTTCCTGGCTCTCACGGCTCCTATGCAGAGGGTTAGTCGAAGACGGAGGGGCATCGCGAGGGGCGTCGGGGGACGGGGGACTGTGCCTCACTGCCCTCCGCTTCTCCAAGAAACCCGTCTTCAACAGAGTCGAGAGAGCCGGGAACTTGTGAGGTGTGCATGTCCTGGTGAGCCTCCACCTTTTATAGGTGGGTGCAGCCTCGACTGTACAGAGACAGACCAGACCAGCTGCACCACACAGACACTTCAAACCTAATCTGAGGACAAAAAACACATACATACATACATACATACACACGGACACAGACACACACACACACACACACACACATACACATACATCTCACCATTAAAAAAAATAGGGTTCCTTTACAATGTCAGAAGGAGGAAGGCACTAAGGCACCGCCTTCCGCCCCTCGACGCCCTCGCGGTGCCCCCTCCTTCTGACAGGAACTTCCTACAGACCAGGTATGAAGGATGCCTGAGTGGACATACAAAACTCACAAGTTCCTGGCTCTCACGGCTCCTATGCAGAGGGTTAGTCGAAGACGGAGGGGCATCGCGAGGGGCGTCGGGGGACGGGGGACTGTGCCTCACTGCCCTCCCCTTCTCCAAGAAACCCGTCTTCAACAGAGTCGAGAGAGCCGGGAACTTGTGAGGTGTGCATGTCCTGGTGAGCCTCCACCTTTTATAGGTGGGTGCAGCCTCGACTGTACAGAGACAGACCAGACCAGCTGCACCACACAGACACTTCAAACCTAATCTGAGGACAAAAAACACACACACACACACGCACGCACGCACACGCACGCACACGCACGCACGCACACACACACACGCACACACACGCACGCACACACACACGCACACACACACACACACACACACCTTACCATTAAAAAAATAGGGTTCCTTTACAATGTCAGAAGGAGGAAGGCACTAAGGCACCGCCTTCCGCCCCTCGACGCCCTCGCGGTGCCCCCTCCTTCTGACAGGAACTTCCTACAGACCAGGTATGAAGGATGCCTGGAACAAACCTCAAGGACAAAAACCAGAGGACAAAAACTACAAGAACAATATAAATATGGAGAAAACTAACCTTAGAAACATGCAGGGTGACCGGAGACAGCAGCACTGCAGACATGAGGACAGGCAGACAGTTAAGGCTGTGTGAGAGTCAAGTTCACTCCTATATATGACCTCCTATCGCAGAATGCGTTACTGTGACAACGCAGGCTTTGTGCTTTGAAGTGTGGTGATTGGTGACGTCATTGGAACGGCCTGTGATCTTACGTCACACTAGCCCGGATCAATTTGAAAAAGGCGTTTTTGTCTGAAAATGCTCGTGTCCAAACTACCGTTTTCACAGAGTTGTGTGTCCACATTGAAACGGCCGAAAACGCTTACGTTCCAGTACTGCGCATGCGTGAAACGCAAGGTGACTGGACCTGCCTCATTTCTGTCTGCCGTTTATTTACTTTCCGGTGTTGTGCCAAAAAGTGATTGCCTGCCAAAAAGTGATTTCCAATGTTTCCGTGTATTTTTTATGTGTAATATCTTTACGTATGTTGGTAAATAGACTTCGGTGAACAGCGTTTACAAAGGGGTTATATATAGAATTAAAAGATTATCTGATTTTTTCAAGTATCTTTATAACTCTGTGTTATTGTACTCACATTATAACCAATCCGGTCCTTTTCCCCCACTTACAATATTTTTACTGAACTATTGTAATATTTGCTGCCATTTCTGCTGTCTTACTCTTACAAAAGACATTTTTAATGTTAATGAGATTTTTTTTAACTGCATAAATAAAGGTTCTATAAAAGTCGCTGCCAAAAACTGATTGCGGCTTCTACCTTGTTACACGAATGTTGTTTGTGGCTCAATATGACTTTGTGTCATCCATGAGGGATGCATTTGACATATGTTTCACATATTATAGGCCATCAAGTTACTTATAGCAGTTTAAATACGAGCAATCAGTTTTTGGCAAATACCGGAAATCACTTTTTGGCAGACAATCACTTTTTGGCACAACACCGGCTCTTTGAAACGTGCAGGAAAATGAAAAGGAAAAGCGACGAGTTTTTTAAATGGACTAACAATGAGGTGGAGTTGTTGCTGCAAGTAATACAAAAGTACAAAGTTGCAAAAGCGATTGAGAATTAAAGAATTTGAAGAAAAGCTATCTGCTATCTTTGTGTTTTGCAGCAGAGAAAAAATATAGTTTATGTCAATAAAGCCTTTGATCCGGAGAAGAAAAGGATGTCAGGAGGGGACCTGGATCTGTGTGTTTACGCCTGCGTGTTCTGACGCCATGACATCTTGAAGATGCCGTTACCACAGAAACTGATTTTTGGGCATTTTACAAATTTTAGTCCATTAAGCTATTTTTAACCATTTCATTTTAAAGAAAAGTGTCAAATTTGAAGCCTTCAAATCAAAGTAACACCTTTTTTCATATTCATACACCAGTCGTTAATAATTTCTACACCTCTCCCGGAAAATTTAAAACATACAAACAATTTACGGGAAACAATCTTGGAATACACATATTTGATCACGTTAGAACTTGATATTCACACTGGAACTTGTTAAATTATTACAGTAATTTACATTTAAAGAAATTTTCAAACGTACCTGCAGCGAAGTCCAGGTGACAGTCGGGGAGTCCGGGTCCACGGCGAGCCATCTTCAAACTTGAAAAACAAAAACAAGTACAAACGATCCACAGATGAAGTACTTGTTGTGCTCTCAAATTAAATCCGCTTTTAGTAAAATGTTTTGCAAAACTTAGCTTTCCACAGGCTGAGGTTGGAGCAGGTCGAAACAAGTCCACGAGCAAGTGTAAACGGACGTTTGGAACCTTGTGCAGCATTTATATACCCTCGGCGACCATGGTTACGGTTGTCAACGTGTACACGTGCACGTGATAGAACTATCCGATTGTTCAGTCTGACGTCACTAGCCGTGTCTGGGTCTAAACTCCGCTGCAGGTCCATATATCAAACGATCACTATGGCATTACTGAGAGTTGAAAAACTGTCTAAAGTCTTTCATCTTTAATAAAATGATCAGCGTTCTGCTCTACCAGGTGTAACAATTGAGTTTAACATCCAGGCATCCATGAAAACGGAATTTATGACATTTAACGGAGTTAGAAGTTAGCAGGGAGTTAGCTCGCTAGCTTCTATCTAAATACAATATAACATGTCCTGACTGCGGGGTTTTGGAAACAAGTTAAAACGTACAGCTCTGCTATCACTTCCAACATAAATGAAGACAGAAAACTAAACAGCAGTGACGTTTGTCGCGCGGGAGCCTGGGATTGTTTAGCTAAACGGCCTAAACCGTTTCCCATTCATTCTCTATGGTAGTGCTAAACCACTACGGATGTAATATATTTTTGGCCACTACGGTCTTCCGGCGCTGTAACGAGTTTGAGATGCGGCGGCACTTTTAAAATATCTCCTCTTTTACGTTTCGGGAGAGAAAACAAGTAACTCAACGCTCGCAACACATCCCAACGCTCCTCATTCATTGATCAAAGGTAAGAAACGTCGTTTGAAATAACAGTAAACCAAACAGAATACATTTACAGGTGTATATTACAGGTAATAGGCGTGTTGCGATTGCATTTACGAAGCATCCATCGCTCAGTTAAAGACGGTGGGAGTTTATCTGCTGTTGTAAAGTGGCACGGTAAAAAATGAATGAACGTGATCCTTAAATAAATTACGTGTTTCATTGACGTGTTTTGCCATTAAATAAACTTTGTAGGTTTCCGACTGCTGTGACACTGACATTACTATAATGTGGTACAATTAAATAACCAATAAGTGTCTTGTTATGAGATGACATGCTAAATGACTGAACCTGCTTTAAAAGAAAATGTATTGCTTTCATGTTGTAATGGTCAGTCACCTTATCAATGCGAAAATCTGTTTTGATATCTCTAACATGAGCAATGCCCACTCGTGTATGAATAAACAGGATAGCTTAAATACATATATGTTGTTAATCTACCAGCAATTCTTATGTGCCATGACTACTAAGCAGTTACCACAAATTTTGCAGATATGCCAATAATCATTCAACCATGAAAGGTTTTTATTTACAGACAGAACAGTTTGTTATACCTGGAGGAAAAAACACTTTTATCCCAAATGTTGTCAATGTTCTTTCAAATTGAGTCTCGTTATTGTTCTCCTGCATCCTGCTGTGTAAACCCAGCAGCAAGATTATAACCTGAAATGTCTTTGTTTGTGTTTGGAATCAATTTTGTTTAATATAATTGTTTATTTTTTCACTGCTTGTCAAGATGCAGAAGAAAGTTGCGCCATATCCAGGGAAAATCTCTGTGGTTGTTCCGCAAGGGGCCACTTGGATACCTTCTCCAGGACCCGTCAAAAGAAGCTCGACGGATTAAAAATGACCCCAAACTGCAGGACAAGTCTGCACCTGTGAGGGATGATGTTGTACATCAGAATGCTCTGACTGTCATCTATCAGAGAGGAGGGGATGAGTCTGACATGAAGGAAGTGCAGGGAGAGTACATTCTGCAGTTTGGAAAGTATAAAGGGAAATCTTTCCGGTGGCTTCTGGGGAATGATGTCGGGTACACCATGTACCTGATCAAAGATCTCCAGAAGGAAGAGGCTGCAGGGACCTCTGTGGAAGAAGGGCATGGCAAGGAGAGCTTGCATTCATTTGTACAGTATGCCCTCAGCTTTACAGAGATAAAGACTCTTCTGAACTGCAAGACCAGCAGAGTGAGTGTTGCTGCAGAAGCCTCTGAGGATGATCAGCTGGTTGGCTTTGGCTCACGAGCCAAGAGCACCTGGAAGGAGATTCAGGAGTCTCCTTTCTACGAGGCAGAGAGACAAAGATGGGTGGAAGAAAAGAGGAAATAGGGGAGAAACTGTTGATATTGTACATAAGATAGTTTTGTTCTAGTTTTGTAATGTTTATTTTGTTTATATAAATAAAAACTGATTGTAAATATAAAAATGTGAATAAATTGTGTTCTGTAAAAATAGCAGCACAGCTCTCTTCTTTATAACCTCTTAGAGTTCACCTGTATGTTTATATACCTGTGTGTGCTCACCATCAGGTAATCAGTTTTAAAAAGCTATGAGTGCGGCCCTGAAAGCTTACATATTATTTCTAAATCACTTCATGTAATGATAACAAGCCATCCTTTCTCTAGTGGGGTCTCACAGCTTTTATCTTTATAATCTTTCTGGTTGATTTGTAATATTAGAAACATGACTGCTGTCTTTTATCTGTGTGACTATACAGCCTGTTTCAGACATGACAACCAGACAGTGTCTGAAGTTATCTTTAATACATGCAACACAGCTGGAGATAGTCCAGACACTTTCTCACTTCTGATGATAATATTTTTGGTTTAGGTATTGTTGCTTTCTGGCTTGAAGCTTATCTACAAAAGCAGTTCAATAAGGAGAGATCATGTGGAAAAACCGAACATGATTTATTGAGATACAGAAATAAATGTAACTGTTAGGCAGTTAGACTCCAATGACCCATCATAGCAGAAGAAATATCAGCAGTGACAGGATTTTGCATAAGCCACACCCCAGAGTCAAAATGCTGGTAGTGATGAAGATGGAGGCTGGGACAGGGTTCTGAGTGACCACGGTGAGGAGGAGAAAGGAGAGGAGGCGGGCTGCATAGCTGAGGATCTGAAACACAGAATGGTAGAAGCAGAAGAGCAACAGATTTAAAGCATGCAGAGTGGAGGCTGGCAAGAGCATGACTGGAATAAAGTAATGATGTCAGTACTGAGTTTGTGCTGGAAAATGAATAGATATAAACTAACAGCCACCAGGAAGCAGACAGATGACTTATTACAGACATGCCTTGTTTAAATTATGTATAAGCATCATTTTCTATGTCATCAGAATGTATCTGTATTATAGTTTTAGCTTTAGTCTTTTTATTAAAAGTTGGATGTCTGCATAATTGTAGACTATATGTCTGGTATGTATCATCTCAAGACTGTCATGATACAGTCTGAGTTATGACAGTATAGGTACATAATGCAGAAAAATTGCTCCACAGGCCATAACACTATATAATCTAAATAAAATGATAATGAAATAAAAATTAAAAGCAAAGTGAAAAATAAATGTTATCCACAATAAGTAAATTGAAAATGGTGTTTAACTTTTGATAATGTAACACAACCTTTGTCCCAACCAGGACTCGAACCCGCGCTCAGACAGTTCAGTGTAAAAAAACCCCCATTTTTTTTCCAATGCCCGAATAGCTGCGATTTGATTGGCTGTTTCTCCGTTACACCTATACGCGAGGAGAACAACTGAGATAATCCATCCAAAATACGAGGTTAGTCATTCATATACTGCTGCATGGGCTGGGCTGTAGTTACATCCTAAGGTTTTAAAAACTGAGCTTAAATAAATGATTAGCGGTAATAAAAGCCGAGGGAGGTCAACAGGGATCACTGACTGTCAGTGATCCCTGTTGACCTCCCTTTCTTTTGAGATCAAATAGAAGAAAATACATAACATTAAACATGTTAACAACACAAAAGCCATATTAAACGCAGACTACTTTAGACCCGGAAGTAGGATTCGTGGCGTCATCACTGAACAACCGGATATGAATGGAGCTCACCGCAGTGTAATTTACAGTTAATTTATGGTCATTTACTGTCAGGGGTGGAAGTAATGAATTACAAATACTCACGTTACTGTAATTAAGTAGATTTTTTGGGTACTTGTACTTTTATGAGTAATTTTTCAAGTGTGTAATTTTACTCATACTTGAGTACAACTTACACCATGTAATCTACTGAGTACGCCCACAATTTGAATTAATATTCAAACCTTTCGTCTGCATTTTTGCAGCCAATAAAGCCGTGCAATCCCGACCGGCCAATTTAAGACGTAAGCAAAGAATAAACTCTGATGCAGCAGCAGGCACAGGTGTCTGGAGGTGCTACATGGTGGAGTACAAACTACTTTATAGACGGAAGATGTGGAGACAAAGAAGCCAAAATGGAGACAGAGGACAACTGTCAACCATGAAAACCACGTAGAAAAGACGGAGGACGTGTGCCCGTGGCCATACCTGGAGGAATTTTTCATGTGCAGAGGGAGAAAAGGAGACAGCGTCCAGATGCAGTGCAAACTTTGTTTGACCTCTACAGTCATTTCAGCTTACAAGACTTCAGCGTCTAATCTAAAAAAAAAAAACAAACACATTGAGGTAAGAGGTTTTACAACTATACGTGTACAATATTGCCTTCTTATTTTTCATGTGTGTTAAGGTTATTAGTTTGGCTGAGATATTGTCACCGCCATTGGTTAGCCTGATATTAAAATAAGACGGAGCTAGCTAATGTGCGTGTGTGCATGCATAATTGAGCTAAATTCGTAGGAATGTTTTAGCTTATTATTTGGATAACCACCGTCATTACAATAAATTAAATTTGTAGTCATTTAAAACTCACAGGCCTACAATCAGCTGGCCTATATAAAAAACAAAAACAAAATTTGAACACAGTGCTGAGCTGCATCTCAAATTAATCTTCCAGCTCTCAGCTGACATGTACCAGAGCCCGATTGATGGATCAGTTGATCAGGATCATTGGCCTGATATAGGTCTATCATAGTGACGTGGCTCTTAATCAGTAGGGTTATATGTTTCCCAATATGATATATTTTTTTAAAGAACATAATGTGGATTGTTTTTATTTGTTAGCTGTATGGGCAGCATTTTTGTGTATGTGATCCCTTTCCTTAAATTACATTTGCTATATACACATATTTTGCTCTCTTAGTATTTTTAGAACCTGACTAATACTGAAAACTTTAGGGTGATACTGATAAAAAGGACTTAAAAATTTAGATACTGATACATTGGTCGATACTCTTTTTACAGATAGTATACAGATTACAGAACTTGGAATGTATACAGAAATTCATGTTTTTCGCAATGATCGTTCAAAATTGGTTTACATTTGTAAATAAATACAGCAATATATCTGCAAGATTTGATCAAATTCACCACTCTTTTATACTATGCTAAACAATCAAAGATTAGCTCATGTCTAGTTGAATGATGTTTTAAAAATGTTTTCCTGTAGTGTTAATCACAGTGATGTTATGAAGTAATGTATGAACCTGACGTATGATAATATTTATCTCTACAGAGGAAACATCCATCGAAGATTGAGCAGTACAATATCACTGTGGCATCAACATCTCGTCAGCGAAAGGCCACAGCCACACCAAACAAGCTCTCAGCAAATACACAAGCCAAGTTACCAGACCTGATGTTGAGAGCTGCAAACAAACATGTTCCACAAGCAACTGTTGACATGCTTGTCATCAATTTCATATGTGAGGGTCTACAGCCATTTGCAGTGGTAGAACAGCCATCTTTCAAAGAATTGGTTACCACATTACAACCTCAAGCCAAAGTCCTCTCCAGACCCACTGTCCGTGCCAGAATCTGTGAAGCTGCTGATCACATGAAGATGACTTTGGTTGCAGCATTGGATAAAGTCAAATTTGTTGCTACCACTACTGATTGTTGGTCAGCTCATCAGAAAAGTTACCTTGGAGTCACATGCCATTGGAGGAAGAGTCCCTGGAAAGAAGATCTGCAGCACCAGCATGCAAAAGATTGAGAGGGTCTCACACATTTGACATGCTTGCTGGTGCGCTTGATGATATCCATTGCCAATACAAGATTAGAGGCAAAGTTGTAAGAACCACAACTGATATGTGGAAGGCCTTGACAAAGTTGGATCCACTGTTTGGGGCACAAAATGATGCAGATGAAGCTGAAGATGAAACAGACCCAGAAACTATTGACCTGACTGACCATATTGACTACCATGAGGCAAGTGCAATTCTTGATGAAGACTCTGGTTTGGAGTATCAACTCCCGTCTCATCAGCGATGTGCATGTCACCTGCTAAACCTTGTGGCAACATCTGATGCTGCCCTAGCAGAGAGCATGAAGGAAACCTACGAGAGGCTCTCCCGTGCATGCTTTGCAAAATGCCAGGCCATTTGGAACAAAACTCATTTGGCTAATGAAGTGGTAGAGGACAAGTGTGAACTACAGATCATTCGTCCCAATGCAACACAATGGAATTCAACCTACCTTGCCATTGAAAGGATAATACGCATCATTGATGAGAAGGGGGAAAATGACATCAGGAGCATTTGTGAGGAGTTCAAGGTGAAAATGTGAGTAAAATTGGACACCTACCAATATGGTTGCAAATCTTGTGAATTTTCCTTAATGGATGGTTAAAAACGTGAGCAGACTCTTAATATTAAATCAGAAGATCCCTGTTATAGTCATGGTGGGTTTTGTTGTTGTGTCTTACAGGTTGAGTCCTGCAGAAGTTGCATTCCTTAGGGAGTACTGTACCACCATGAAGCCACTGGTGAAAGCTTCAAACATTCTTCAGTCTGAGTCCACTTCCTTTATGGGATGGCTCCTGCCAGTAATCCAACAACTACTGTTCAAACTTAGCAGGCTGGAGACATCAAGCAAGACATGCGTGCCACTCATCAGAGTCCTGCAAAATGGCCTTCAAAAGCGTTTTGGAGCGATGATGGAGGATCCAGAGTTGGCTGCAGCTGCAGTCCTCTTACCCAAGTTCAAGACTTCCTGGACTGACAGAGCAGATGTAACAGAGGCTGGTAAGGATTCATGTGATCCCATTTTTGTGTATTTTTACATTTGAACACATGCTTAAGTGAGTATTTCACCTAATACATTGTAAGTTATTGATGGTCTGTCCCGAATACTAAACAATCCTTTTTGAGAATTTGCCGTTTTTAAATTTGTGTTCAGGAATAATCACTGAAATTTAAATAACAAAATTGTGTTATCTACTTGCAATTACAGCCTTGACATACATCAAACAACATCTTGAAACGACAGAGCATGAGAGTGAGGATCAGCAAAGAGAGTCATCTGATGAAGATGAATTCTTCTCCAGACCAATCTCCAGAAGGCTGCAAAGTGCAGTTGAGCTTGATGGTTACCTTGCTTGTGCCACAGACACCATGGAGCTGCTGCACTCCTTCTCAGGTATCAAAAACCTCTCTCTTAAACTGAACACAGCTCTGCCTGCTTCTGCTGCGTGTGAACGACTTTTTAGCTGTGCTGGTCTACTCTTCACAGCCAAACGAAGTCGGATTGCCTCTGTTAATTTAGAAAACCAGCTCTTGCTGAAACTGAACAAAAGGTTCAGAAAGTAAAGTGTGCTTGAATGTCCAGCTTGAATGAAAAAAAAATACACAAAGCTGGAGTTCTTCTGTGTCTTTACGTGGCCAGCTGCCTCTTCTTCTCCCATTCTCTCTCCCTCTCTCTCCTGTTGCTACTTAAATGATGAAACTGATCAATGATCAGCTGATCGCTTTTCTCTCTTGTTTGTTTATCGTGCATTTCGAGCCAGAAAGAGGAAACCAGCGGTGGTCGCTCTAAACAACAGCAGCAGGTTAAAACTTGATCAGCTGCTATTAGAATTTATTTAATATTACTTTCTAGTATCAGCTGATGTTGGCTGGAGCCACAGCTGTAACAGCTGCTGGTCATGATATCGGTTTGGATATATGGTGAGAGGGAAACGTGAAGATGAAACCAGGAGATGTCCTTACTGAATCATCAGAGCTGAACAGGTGATGGAGAAACAGGTTTACCTTTTAGGTGACATGAATAAGTTGAAGGGAAGTTATGAACTGTTTCTGAGAGACAAATAACATCAGGATCCTTTTTTACTGACAGCTGGTAACTGTGCAGGGACGGGTCTAGCAAAGTTTTGCAAGGGGGCAGGTAACCATATACATGCACTGTTTATAAGATTGGGGAAACCTGCAGTCAGCTGAGACTGAAGAAGTCAATTGGATGAGTGACGAAACGTTTTTCCCACAAAACGTAAAAAGTCCAGATGAACAGAATCAACTTTTGGAGATACTATATAGCTCATGCTAATATCACATCTTCACATTTTTCTTTTTAGAGGTAACAATAACTTTGCATTCTCGCTACTCACCATGCTCTAAAACAGGTATATGTTAGCAATGACATCATTTAACAAATGTTTTTAAAATTCTAGCCGTGCTAATTAGCCTTAGGATTGGTTGAGGTCTGTGCAAGCCTTTGGAACAAAATCAGTCTTTTAAAGCTCACTATTTTCCAGGTGAGCCTATAGCACATTTGTTAAAGTCAGTCCGGATTGTACAGTTTCTAATCAGAAACAATTAAAGTTTGTTTCTTTTTTTTGTGGTTTTTTTTTGTGCTCATCAATCTTTTTCTGTAAGTAGTTACCGAAATACAGTCAACCTTTCTTCATCTTCCTAAGTGTGTGTGTGTGTGTGTGTGTATGTATATATATATATATATATATATATAAATAAAAGTAACAAAAAAAAAAACAAACCACAACGCCCCCCCCCCCCCCCCCCCCCCCCAGTCCCACACAGATCAACACAACCATCAAACATATTAGAGGAATATAACAGTAACAAAAGTAGATTTAAACAGGCAATACCTCTAGACTAGCAAAATAAGAGATAAAGGGTTGCCACTTGTGAAAAAATTTGGCTGTGCAACCTCTCAACGTATATTTAATTTTTTCAAGTTTTAAAAAAAACATGACATCTTCAAGCCACCGGGAAACAGTAGGATACTTAACAGACTTCCAATGCAACAATATTAGACGTCTCGCTAATAGGGATGTGAAGGCTATAATATCCTTTTGTGTGGAATCAAGTGTAAGTGAGCGAACAGGAATCCCAAATACAGCAATCAGAGGACAAGGATGAAGAGTTACCCCAAGAACAGTTGACATAATAGCAAAATACCCTGTCCAGAAACCTTGTAGTTCAGGACACAGAAAAAACATGTGGCTAAGGTACGACCAGTACTTTTAACATTTTATCAATTATTTACCAAATTAAAAAACAACATGTGGTAACTTATTTTTAATTTTGCTGCATACAAGTTGAATGAATGCTTACTGGATCTAGAACACCATTTAGATCATAACAGCTCCTGATCAGGATGAATTTCATTTTCAAATCAAATTTCATGTCGCAGTTTCACACTTTTGTAACATATTATTTCAAAGCTTGCTTATGGGCTTGTTTTGGAGCAGACCAACAGTCAGGCTCGTCTTCACCCTTACTGTCAGACTCTGAATTGATGGTTCTGCTATATCTCACCTGGCTGAGTGGGGACACATGTACTAAACGTTAGAGTTCCCACTGCAGGAGCTTGGGTTTGAGTCTGCCCTCGACCGTTTCCTGTGTGCCATACCGCCTCACTCTCTCCCCACCTTCCTGCCTCATGTTCTGAAATCTCTTCCTCTCCATCAACTTTGAGTTTCTTTGAGTGGAGCTTCTTTTGCAGCTGTGACAAAATATAGAATGGTTTCTGCAACCAGGGGAGTAAAATGTGCTGCAGTGTGAGGGCGCACAGGTGTAGGTGTGGAATTTTACATATAAATATTATAGTTTACTTCATGCACAAGAAATGTAAACATTTAATCTAACCCACTTTTCATCAACTACATAACCTTTATTGGAGAGTACATTCATAAATTGTGTGTATCACACACACAAACACACATCCACTAAACTCTCTCGTTTTATATCTCTCCCTCTCTCTGGTGAATGATGGAAGTTTGGTGGACTGTGTGGTTTGTCTGGCTGAAAGTTGTGTTTTTTTTTATGTGTGGCGTGTTGTGAGGCTGATTATGAGTTAGTGTAATTGTGTATGGTGTTGTTAGCGTAGTTTATGTGGCGTTAGTGGTTTTTCCTGGATGCAGAGCAGGTCAGTATGCCGTGGACTTTTACACCACCATGTTAGGGATGGAGTAAAGTAATAAAGCTTGAGTGGAGAAGCTGCTGCAGGGGCTTCCTCAGCTGAGCTCTGAGGACAGAGCTGTCCTGGATGCTAACTTTTCTTTGGAGGAGATTAGTGCTGCTGCTGGTCAGCTGGCTCCTGCACAGGGTGGGCTGCCTGCAGACTTCTGTAAAAGACTGTTACTGGCATCGAGCCATCATGTGGGGCTCTCTCTTCTCCCTAAAAAACAGAGATTTGTCTCTGCTTAGAAATGGAGACGTGGCTCTGTTATGCACAGATTACTAACTTCCTTCAAAAGTACTGGCCACCAGGCCGAAACACTTTGTGAAATGAATCACTCACAGAGATCAGTCGTACTGTGTACCACACAGCTCTAATGTGAACAAGAGTTTTCTCATGAGAGACTTGGTAGTTATTTGTAAATTGTACAGTTTGATGTTGGAATAATTTCTTTAGATTAAGAGAAAGTGTTTGATAGGATTGACAATCTTTTTTTGTTTTTCCATTATGAGAAGTTTTGCTTTTTGGAGGTGGATTTTTGTCACTTTTGGGGCTGTTGTATCAGGCGGCTTTCTGTTTTGTGAAAGTGGATGATGGGCTGAGCTGCCCAGTATAAGTTTGGAGAGGATCTAACTGGAATGTCCTGTTTCTGGAATATATATTTATATTGGTATATTTGTTAGAATTTTTAATCTTTGTTGAATGTTTTAAGAGATAAATAAGCAAAGTTATCTAGATTTATGTTGCCAGGTTTATGTCGGAGGCCTCTGCTGGTGTTGTCATTGTTTTTCTGTTTTCATTACAGATCAGAGTGATGTGGACTTTCTCAATAGATGTTTAGATTTGTATGAGAACCTTCAGCAAAGGTGAGCTGGTGAAAAAATATGGTGTAACAGGTTTGTTGGTGGTCATATAGAGACTTTTTTTTTTTTTTTTTTAGGAAAAGAAGAGTCTCGGAGGTTGCCATGGAGACGGTCTGTGTCAGACTGTCTAAACCAAAAATGGATGCTGTACATACACTGATAAATGTCATTTCAGGAGTGGCCAGATTGAAATCCAGAGAAAACTATGCTAGAGGTGAAAGGTCAAACATTGGTCATCATGTTGAGATTTTTTTAATACCACAGACTGACAAAGAAAACTGAAATTTGTGAATTTTAAAGGTGTGCAAGATGTGCTGTGTTCAGTCGCAGGGCCTTGCCCTTTTATTTCATTTGTCTTTGGTTTCGAGTTTTTATTTGTGCTCTTGTAATTATTTTGTGATAAAACTTTTTCTATTTTGAGATCAAGATTCAAGTGGAAATCTTTGTGTGTCTGTCTCTCCCTTGGTTTCTGTAGAGGTACAGTGTGGGGGCGCCTGGATAAATGTTAAACAGAAGCTAGATGTAGTGTTCCTCCACTGTCCGTTAAGGATATGAGGAAAAGAAATGGTCAAGAACAAAGTGTATGGTGTATTTATAAAAGAAAATGGCTTTTAAATTGTATACCAAAACGACCACCAGAAAGTCAACTACAACTTGTTACATAATCATCATGATTGTTGTATCAGTTTAACAGTTTATGGGTTGACTTCTTTCGGTTCATTCACTGTTTACATCATGAAGGAAAAAGAAGGCAACAGGCTGAGAAATGAAGCTGTTGTGTGTCTTTGTGGCCACACGGGGGCAGTGCTGCATAAATAGTAGAATCTCTTCCTGGACACTTTTTCTGGACCTCTTTTTAAATGACTAATAAAGACAACAACAACATGAATTACATCAGGATCTGATATGGTTGTCTTTTTTTGTTGAGCTTTATATATTTCAGAATGCCTAGAGTTTGTTTGTTTCCCATGTTTTGTGATACAGAACATCTCCTCTCAGACGGCTGTTGTCTCATAATGGGTCATTACCTGGTCTGATGGGGTGTTTGTTCCATTTATAAATCAAGTGATTGATTTGTGAAATGAGAGATGGCCTCTGACCTGCTGACTGGTGTCTGATCTTCTCTGCTCCCCTCAAATTTGACAACTACTCGGCTAATGTGATGGTGGACAGGAAGTCACTAAACCTGGGACTCTGGAAACACATTTCTAGGGATAAAAAGTTAATGTAGATCGTTTCAGGAGATAAATATTAAATGATCGATTTGGCGATTATACTAATATAGTAAGAAAAGAATGTATGAAGAAAAGATTTTTTATCTATACACTTAAGCAACGACCAGAGTCTTAGAATTGCGCTTTCACCAGGTTTTACTTGACTGAACAACAGAACTTCTCTGTCTCCTTTATAAGGGGTCACATCCTGAGTTACACAATGAGTCTTTCAAATGTGTGCGATAACCCACTGCATGTGCAGTCGTGCTGAGACCGCGTGGTCTTATTTTTATTACCCCTTGATTCAGCTGTGACCTGCTTATCAAGTCTTTTTACAAGTACATCATAATTATCTGCTCTCATGCAGACATAAGTTGAGCAATGGTTTAACAAACTTTCCCATCAAAAACATGAAGGTTTAGCTTTAAGCTTATTTGTCCAAACAACAAAGGATAAACTGCCAGCACCTGGACTGAAACAGAACATAGTAGTGTTGGATGTAAGTAAAGGAAATACAAGTATAACTGTGACTATGGAACAAATCTCCTTCAATGTTAAACCTTAATGTTAACCTGATTGTGTTTATTAGAAAAATCAGCCATTACAGTGTCTGTGATTGCTTCACATAGTTAACTCTGGTTGTCTGTGGGTTTGTGTCAAACTTGGAGTGGAAAAAAAGCATAAAAACTGTGGAAGATGCAGACTGTGAAAGTCTAGTTTATTTCATGAATACAATTATTTTTTTTACAGTCGCTAGAACAAAGTAGCGTACATTCATGATAAAGTAAATACCACAGCACAACATGGACAGTAAGAAGTAAACTGAATTGTCTTAGAACTTATTATATTCTTTAAGCTTAAAAGCAACACCTAGGATTCGACTGTTTGTGTTTTAAACCTTTTATTCAAAACTAGTATGTGTCAACACTTCTTTCTCCCAGCAGCATTATTGAAGTGACACTTTAACGACACTTTACCTGCTGATGCTTCACATCACAATCTTTATGACGAAAAAGCTCAGATGTCTGTGCTGTCACTTGTTATGAAAATGGACAGAACCTGGGCTCAGGCTTCCTCTTCTTCTTTCCTTCCTCTTTAATAATAACCATAGATCAGTAAAATAGCCATATTTTTAAACAAATGATTGTGATGAAGATAATTTTTTTTTCTAGTGTGCATGAACTCAAAATCTTTTAAGTTTAAATCTTTTTTGTTTACCAATAACTGGGGAAATCCAAACTTGATGTACCAGGTCAACTCAGCGAGCTCCTGTCTTGACCTCCCCTCTACGCACGCACACACACACACACACACACACACACACACACACACACACAGTATCATCATAAATGCCATGATATCTTTCTTGTTCAAATAGTTTATTCACTTAACAAAGAGGTAGCTTGGAAACTCAGTAAGGAGGAGGAAAAATAGTTTAAGGACATTTTCTCAAATAAAGAGGATTTCATCATCTTTCTGTTCATAATGGGGCGATTGTGGCTCAAGAGTTGGGAGTTCGCCTTGTAACCGGAAGGTTGCCGGTTCGAGCCCCGGCTTGTACGGCCGCGGTCGTTGTGTCCTTGGGCAAGATACTTCCCCCGTTGCCTACTGGTGGCGCCAGTGTCCGGCAGCCTCGCCTCTGTCAGTGCGCCCCAGGGTGGCTGTGGCTACAATGTAGCTTGCCATCACCAGTGTGTGAATGGGTGGATGACTGGTTGTGTAAAGCGCTTTGGGGACCTTAGGGACTAGTAAAGCACTATACAAATACAGGCTAAATAAAAGAAGAGATACATCAGAAACAAATCAGTAGATCCAGAAATTATAGAGTCAAACTCTTTTCAGCTGTAGAGGTACACTTCATGCACTCCTTAGCGTACAGTTCAAATGCCTGTGTTAGGGTGCATTGTTTCAGTTTCATTAAGTCTTCTTGCAGTTACATGATAATTATTATGCTGGAGTGATCAAAGCATCTGAGTTACACAATGAGTCTTTCAAATGTGTGGAATATCCCAGCTGTAACCTTTGCTTTCAATTTGGTTAAATTTGGCATTCAGATCACAGACTAAACAACAAGTACAGTAGGTCTTCCACTCCACAATTAAAAATAGCAACACTCATGCAAGGCTTTATTCTCCATAGAGTCAACATAAAGCAACATTAAATAATGGATCTTTCATCTGAAAAAATTACAGTTTGTATAAATTTACACTGAAGACCAAAATACACACACATACATAAAACCCATAAATCACTAAAACCTATTAAAACACATGGAAAATTACCTCATTTGTTGTGCTATTCAAAGATGTGTATGTGTGTGTATTCAGGCCAAGTCATAAAGAAAGCAATAGAGGTCAATATACTTTATGTTCTACAGTCGCTGCAGATTAATGAATTATAGTGGAAACTTGAAGATCCTAGGTATAGTAGTTTGTGGGAAATAAATACAGTGAAGTGACCATTTAGCTCTTGTGGCATGAAACTGCTTAGTGCATTATTATTTGCTTTTCTACAATATGATATTTGTTTAATAATTGATTGATTTAGTGCATAAAATAGTTGATAAATAAAATGTTAAATATCTAATCTAAGGGAGTGTCTTTGACACATGCTGACTGCATTCTTCTTATAACCAGAACAGGAAGTGAGATCAGAGGAGAACAAGAGTGAGCAGTTTGGTGAAAGGAACAGGAAGGATGAAGAAGAGGTGAATATCCACACAGTTTAAAAGGAGACATCATGGCACAATAAGAGCACAAGCTCTAAGATGAAGACTGGTAATGATTAAAAACTGCACTAAATAGTATCATTCTGTGACTTCACACTTTAGGTAGTGCATAACATGTACCACTTTATATTAATTTTACTATATGTTTAAATAAATAAAAACAAATAACTTTAAAAGGTGCTGTTATTGAGTGAAAATTCAAAAGACTTCATGGCTGGGGAGAAAAAGGGAGAAAGATGGAGGAACACAGCACACATAAGAAACAGGTAAGAGTGGACATGAAGTCAAAGTCAGGGACATGTCCGATAATAAAGACCTTCCACCTGGCTACATATATGTCACTTCTGCTTTGCCCACATTCATCTATGGTGATCGCTCATAACTAAGCAGGGTGCTATGCTCTTATCAAACGATGATCCGAAACTGCTCTTAAAATAATTATTACAAGAATATATACATATTTTTTTTGTTATTTTTTTAGTTGAATATAAAATGTTTGTGTGTGATTGTCAGTACAAAGAGGAAGCGCGGACGGAGAGACTGGAACTAACAGAGATCAGGTGGATTTTTCACAACATCTACATGCATTAAATGGATGCGTTGTGTGCTTTTCAGTAGCACTCTGCTATTAATGTGAATAATAGCATTTAGCAACATTCACATCACTGTAAACTTGAACAGGATGAATGCCACTATACTGATGTGACAGACTACAAATCTGTTCTCCACTCTCTGAATTGGTGTACACGAGTCTCTGTGCTGAGTCTGCACAACAAAGTGTTTGGGTTTGCATGAATTCAAAAGCTGTCATTTAAAATCAGCTCTATTACCAGTTTGCTTCTTGTGCAGGTACGTGGAGTCGCAGGGGGATTTTGAACTGTCTGTATTGTATAATGGTACTTTAAATACTTGATGATTTGGTGGACCTGCCTCTATGTGGTTAAGAGACTGAAACAATGCCGTGCAGGTTTCTCCTCTGATCTGCTTTTTCTTAAACTGTTTTTGAAATTTACTGTCAACATGACTGTGCCATTGCATCGGGTTTTAAACTAAAGTGACCACCGTAAAGCTGATGTATTATATTAAAATCTGTTATTCTTAGACACTGCTGTAGGTCATCCAAAAATTACATTTCTTTTGAAGGCAACACTAAAAGCATGACATTAAGACTGAGCTGAGCCCTCCTAAAGGTTTGAGCTGGAGTCGCCCCTGATTGAGTGCTTCTCACACATTTATGATTTTGAACAATTTACAGAAAATAATATCAACAGTAAGTACTTTTAAAGACTTAACATATAATAATAGTTGCTGAATTCATGCAAGTCAAATAACTGATCAACTACAGAAACAAAATTGTACTTCATGCGTTTCATGAGCACAAATCTTCATCTGTAAAATAACAACTAAAGATGTCAGATAATTGTAGTGAAGTCAAATGTACCAATTTCCACTTAGAAGCAGCGGAGAAGAAGCCACAAATGTGATGGAAAGACCGATGTAATGCCTCTATCACCCACTGTCCTTGCCGACCTGCATTGGCTTCCCGTTAAGTATCGCATTCAATTCAAAATCCTGCTGCTCACCTTCCAAATTATTAACGATATAGCTCCAAGCTACCTCATTGAGCTCCTTAGACATACACCCCTACGGTGTAATTTTACATGTAGTTGTTTTTTTTACTGTGTAATAATATTCAGCATTGCTATCAATACATTTTTCAAAAAATGCTTCTCTGTGCAAAATGGGATTAAAAACATAAACTGTGGGTGTGGCGGAGGTGTGGTCCGGGGCGCGGCTGCAGGGGAGGAGTGGTGCAGTGAGCTCAACGGGGCGATGCTGGTAAGAACAGCTGATGGCGATTTTGGACTGATGGTGGTTTTCCTTTCCTTTATATAGTGAGGTGGAGAGGAGCGGAGGAGAGAGACGCTGGGGAAACCGACCGCTGTCAGACGGTGTTCTGTTGTAATTCAGTGCACACTCTTAATAAATGTGGGATCTGATGACAACGACCTGTGTGTGGGTGTATCTGTGCCTAGCGTGTGTCACAGTGGGATACTGTTATTCCGTGATTTGAACCGGGGGAACAAATCGTGGCAGGATCAGCCTGATATTTTTTGTATCCCACTCTACCTTTACTAGAGCTAACGTCTCCAAAATGTCAGGAGTAGTTAGTCATTACAACAAGTGTTTGTGAACTAAAAATCAAGAATGTGGGATACTGTTTGTCCGTGATTTGAACAGCCCAGCGCTGCTCCCAACGAAGGGAAAACCAATTCTGCAGGGGAGACCTACCTCAGTGCTTGTGCAGGTGAAACCAAAGGGCAGATATGCTTCACCATATTTTCTAGTCTTTGGCTTGGAATAAAGTTGGTTTGGAAACCTATTCAGCGATGCTTCATCTCCTGCTTTGCGTTTGTGTAGGCGCCCCGTGCTAGCAGTGTCCAAGCATTTTGTTTTTTTCCCCCTTTTCATACCGCCCCCCCCTCCCCCCACCCTGCAATGGCTCTGCGCCCCCCCCTAGGAGGCGGGCCCCACACTTTGGGAAGCTCTGGCCTAGCCCCATCTTATCTCTCTGAGCTGCTGCAGCCTTATACACCCACCGGCTCTCTCAGGTCAGCTGATCAGCTGCTCCTAAATACATCTGACTGAGCGTAAACTTAGAGGAGATCGTGCTTTTGCCGTAGCAGCTCCAAAACTGGAACGATCTGCCTTTAGAGATAAGACAGGCCCCTTCTCTGCCTGTTTTTAAATCACTCCTGAAAACCCATCTATTCACCCTGGCCTTTCACTCCTTGTGAGATGTTGGTTTTTAGTTTTACTTCAGTTGTTTTAGTTGATTCAATGTTGTTTTAGCTTGTTTTTAAATATAGGGCTGTTTTAATTTTTATGTACTATGTTTTATTTTTTACTGTTTTGTTTTATTCCATTGTTCTTAACTTATTTACTGTACAGCTCAGTTATTCTCCTGACTGAAGTTTGATCTGTTTAAGGCATCCTGCCATGCGATTGCATTTGTCCCTGACCACCAGAAACCCTCATGCTAACGTTTATCGAGTGGAAAAAAGTTAGCATTCATCCTCCAGCTTCACTGTGTTTCTATGCTAACATAGCTGTGTCGCTAGCGATCATGTAGCAATCAATCAATCAATCTTTATTTATAAAGCACTTTTCATACAAAAAAAAAAATGTAGAACAAAGTGCTTTACATGGTTAAAAGCAGCCCACCCCACCCTCCAACTCACTCCCCACACTGTCATTAACATAAACAATGTGAATACACACACACACACACACACACACACAAAGAGTAAAATTGGGCTGGGTACGCATGAGCCAAGTGAGGAAACACTATAACAGGGAGCCGTCTGCACCGGGAGCCGGTCACAGACCGTAGCCTCCAGGCTGGGCACACAGCAGGAGGGAGGCAAAGAAGCCCCCCAGCCAGGCTGAGAGGACCCCAGAGCCCCAGCAACCACGGTCGATCACAGCCCCGGTGCAGGGAGCGCCCTCTGAGGAAACACTGGAGATATGACACAATAGGATATATACAGGGTAAAACGATAAAATAAATGAGAACGGGATACAATATAAATAGAGTAACAAGATTAAAAAATAAATCAATAAATATTAGGTAAAGCCTAAATTAATAATAGAATAACAGGATAGAATAAATAAGCATAAAATAAATAAACGTTAAGTAAAAGCTAAATTAAAAAGGTGGGTCTTGAGCCTGTTCTTAAAAACATGTACGTTCTCTGCGGCCCTGAGCTCCTCCAACAGGCTGTTCCACAGATGAGGACCATACCACTGAAAAGCTGCCTCTCCGTGAGTATGTGTCCTGACTTTAGGGACAATCAATAGGCCAGTACCAGAGGACCTCAGGGTCCGCGAGGGTTCATACGGTAAAAGCAGATCTGAGAGATAAGAAGGCCCAAGACCATTAAGACATTTAAAAACCAATAAAAGAACTTTAAAATCGATCCTGAAACACACGGGGAGCCAGTGCAGCGATTCTAAAACCGGTGTAATGTGGGCCCGCCCTCTGGTCTTCGTCAGCACACGAGCTGCCGAGTTTTGTAAAAGTTGTAAAGTTGAAATATTCTTTTTAGGAAGACCAGAGAGCAGGGCATTACAGTAATCAATGCGACTGGTAATAAAAGCATGCATCAGCATCTCCGTGTTTGCCCGAGAGAGAATAGGGCGGACTCTGGCTATATTTTTTAGATGATAAAATCCAATTTTGGTTACATATTTAACATGTGGGATAAAACCAAGCTCAGAGTCAAAAATAACACCCAGGTTTTTCCACTTGTAGCGAAGGACATAGTGAAAATGCCTGTAATTTAGACAAGAGTTTCTCTCTCTGAGCCTCAGGACAGATGATTAAAACTTTAGTTTTGTCCTGGTTAAGCTGTAAAAAGTTTTCTGCCATCCAAGATCTTATATCTAAAATACAGTTAAAAAGGGCATCCATTGGTCTGGTGTCATCAGGAGACACGGAGATGTACAGCTGTGTGTCATCAGCGTAACTGTGGAAGTTCACTCCATGCCTCCTGATGACACCGCCGAGAGGCAACGTATACAAATTAAAAAGTACAGGGCCTAGAACCGACCCTTGAGGCACACCACATGTCATTTTATGGATCTTAGAGGAGCATGTATCCATACTCACCATAAAAGTTCTGTCAGAGAGATAGGAAGTGAACCAGTTGTGTACAGCACCAGAGAGGCCCACCATGTGTTTCAGTCTGTTTAAAAGAATAGCGTGGTCTACTGTATCAAAGGCTGCACTTAGATCCAGTAGCACCAGGACTGAGAGCTTTTGGGAGTCCCAGTTACATCTAAGATCATTTAAAACCTTTAGGAGAGCCGTCTCTGTGCTGTGGTTCACCCTAAATCCAGACTGGAATATCTCCAGGATCTGTCTATCATTCAAAAAGTCATTAATCTGAGTAAAAACAAGTTTTTCTAAGATTTTACTTAAAAATGGTAAGTTGGATACAGGTCTGTAGTTATTAAAATCATTACAATCCAAATTGCTCTTCTTCAGAAGGGGCCTCACCACTGCCGTTTTAAAGGCAACAGGGAAGACACCCAGCTGAAGAAAGCAATTCATCATGTATAAAAGCTCAGCTTCAAAAAATCCATAAAGTGTTTTAAAGAGTGAAGAGGGGATTGGATCTAAAAGACATGTGGTGGGTCTCACTGTGGAGAAAACTTTCTTAAGGTTTTCAGCATTAACCAGGACAAAGCTGTCCAGTGTCTCCTCAGGTACAATCGAGCCCTCAGATGTGTTTAAAATCATATCGCGATTAGATAAAATGTCAGATCTGATGGCGCTGACTTTTCCCCTGAAGTGGTCTGCAAACTGCTCACAGAGTGACTCTGTGGGGGTTCTTTGGGAGCTGTTAAAATCAGGGTTAAATAAATGATCACATCATTATATACCAGCTAGTCCAACTTCAGTAACCCTACAAAAGTTACTGCTGTTTAGTGTTCTGTCTTCATTTCCCATATGGAAAAGAAATAGTAAAAACTAAAAGACTTGCATCAGATTTGGCCTACTTTATATAGTGAGTCATATTCGCCCATCCTTTTCTTCTTTAAATGTGAAGTGGTGTTGGAATTTCCAAGTAAGAAATGCATTCCTGCCCTGCTGCAGGCTCTGTTGTGCTGGCTCCGAGTCCATTGTGTAACTGATAGCATCAACATCAACAGTACATTCGAGCTTCTTTGTTGCGGCTCTTCCAACCAGTGGCCGCGGCAGGCTAAACATGAGGACACCGATGACGCGCAACAATTAACGCACAAAACACTTCTGTATCATTTGCTTCTTTATTTTCACATGCAACTGTCCAAACCACAAATCAGCATATGGGATTAACTATCAAACAAATGCACAGACTGCACAAACAAATAACTGCAACTTACGAATAACTGCACTAGCTACTATGTCAAAATTACAAACTGGTCTATGGCATCAATTAGTGCACAAATATACAAACACCATCAAGTTACAGTCCAAATATATCACAATCATTCAAGCTGCTATCAATTGCGATCACGTTGTGTTCAATTTGCATTCATATTGCGATAATATTACGATCATGTATGTTGCAGTCAACAGAAAGTTTTGCCTCGTGCTCACCCTACCTTCTGCTCATCACATTAGGTGCTGTGAACAAGTGAGTGCAACCACATTTATCTTATACCACACCCATGAGACACGCCCCACACCCATGACCAATACAGTGAGTCCATTTAAACCAACCCACTTAGTCGGAAACAACTCATATGGCTCCTACACTCTTATTACGTGTTTTATTTGGGTTTCCGGCAATGCGTTTAATTACCAAAATTAGAGGTGGGATAGCCTAACATATGAAACAGAAAATGACCGCTGTGTAATCCATTTATTTCAGTAACTGTATTCTAATTATCACCTATTTAAACTGTAACTGTGACGAACTGGTTACTCATATTTTGTACTTTACATACCTAACACCTGTACATGTATTACTCCCCAACACTGCACTCAATAATATTAATGTGGTTGTGTTGAGTAATACTGCGAGTGCTGATGTAAGAGCTTTGAGATGCATTTGTAGATATTATTACGTGTTTTACAGTCTTTATGGTGCTAGCTTAAAGTTACGGTGTAAAGGTTATCTTATATTGTGGTAAAGCGGTTACTATTTAAATGGTGTCTAGACAGAAATATTAACTCCTGTTATGACTAAGTTGCTAAGTTACTAGTTAATGAAGTTACCAGTAACATGGTTAAACGCATTCACAGATTCACAGTAAATATCCCGATTAGCTTCAATGGATCTATAATAAATTTCTGCTAGTTCTAGCGCTTCATTTAAACCGTATGATACTCATACTTACCCAGAGTCAGTGTAAAATAAAATTCTACCTGTGTGAACAAAGTCTGGCTCCTTTAATCCTGCATGACAAACTTCAGGATGCAGGTTTATTGACCCTCTTTCCTGCTGGCACACCTGTGACACCTGAGAGTCAGCTAGAAACTTACAGGAATGTTTACTTCATGCAAAGACTGATAGACTCTGTAATACTGTAAATGATCAGTAACTTAGGTTAATACTAAACATTTGTGCCTCTCTGTCTGTGCTGAACCATTTAGAATCAGGTTTTGAGTCAGGCTACATTGAGTGTGGGACTTAAAAGCATTAGGCTTGAAGATGGTATGAAAATCTCTACTTACCTTCTACGCTATATTTTTGTTACTGATTTATTAATACATTTTACATTGTTTCTTTTGTTTATCAGTAGAGAGAACACAGATTTCAGAGGCGCAAAGAGAAGCACTGTTGCTTCATACTTAATACTTTAAAGCTGGATTAGGGGAAGACAAGAAGCAGAAGTACTTCCAGGCACAGCCGCAGTGAGGGAGCAGACACCTTACACTGAGTTCAGAGAAGTCAGAATTTCAAGAAGCGTCTGAAACAGCTCAGGTTTGGAAAGAAGCCTTTTATGTTGGGTGTTATAAAAAATATACACATATTTATAAATACATTTTATAATAACAACTATAATATTATTATAAATAGTAGTTATTCTCTTATTATTATAAATAAATATCAAACATTTCAGTTGATTTTCTATCACATATATTGTGTTAGCCCTGTGATAAACTGGCAGCCTGTCCTGCTTTTGCCCTGTGGCAGCTGGGATAGGCTTCAACCTCCCACTGTCACGATCCTGGGTCTTTTGACCCAGCGTTTTAAGTTTTAGTTTATTTTTGATGTTTATGGTTTATTTTTAAGTTCATTAGGTTATCTAAGCTCATTTGTTTATTTAGATTCCCCTTGTGTCTTCTACCCCTGTGTTTTAGTCTCCCTTTGCCCTTTATGTGTTTCATGCTGCGTGTCTTATGTTATCAAGTTTATATTGTCTTGTCTGCATCTCATGTTTTGTTTCCTGTTTTATTTTGAAGGTCTGTGTCCTATGTCAGTGTAGTCAGCTTTGCTTCCTTTGTCTTGTTATGTCAGAGTAGTGTCAGCTGTTTCCCCATGTGTTTCCACTTCCCCCTAATCACCCTTGTGTGTATTTATTCTGTGTGTTTCTGTTCATTCTTTGTCAAGTTGTCTGTTGTTCCATGTCTCCAGGAGTTTCCATGTTTATGTTTTTTGCAACGTTCAAGGTTTTGTTCTTTGCCTTTTGTGTTTAGCATTCAGTTTTCCCAGTTTAGTTCTAGTTAGGTTCTTTCTTGTGTGCATCTGCCTTTTGTTTTTGTACTCTTTTATCAGCCACATTAAACGGCTCGCTTTTAACCTGACCATGTTTTACCCAACAGACATTTATTTCAGTGACTCTTTTGAATTTAACGGACTTTGGATTATTTCCTGTGCAGGAGGAGGAGAAGGAGGCTATTCGGTAGTGATGGGCAGATGAAACTTCATGAAGCACTGAAGCTTTTCATCCAATTGGTTCATCCCAGCGCAAAGCTTCTTGAAGCTTCATTTGCTCTAGTAGGACACCTACTGGACGTAAAAATATTAGTTGGCATGAATTTGAAGAGTGTGGCCTTTTGCACACAGCCTGTAAATGTCAACAACAAAAGGAGTGTGTAAAACATGTATATTGTAGTGATGGCAGTATACTGTGTATATTTATACTGGCAGTATGGAAAATGATCATTTACTGTGAGGTGAGGTGTGGTTGGGGTGTGGACAGTAGTTGTGCTTTTGTAACGTTGAGGTATGGACAGCTACACACTTCTGCCTGTTCACATTCTGTAAAAACTAAATGTTCACTGCTTTTATGACCTTTTTAGTGGGGAGAACATAGCTAGGATTTAATGATTTAACAAATCTTTTGAATCCTTTGTCCTCCACATTGCTAAATGGCTGGGAGTCCTCGATCACCATGCTAACCAGGTCTTCATCTATTTGAGATTGTTCTCCTGAGGAAAGACAATAAAGACAAAGCACAAATATAAATATCACACACATAACTTATAACAGTTGTATAATATTGTTATATCATTTAGCAACATTACTGCATGCTATATTATCATTGCATTTGATGGCTCACCTGGTCTTGCTCCTCAATCGGCGTTCCCCTTATTCTCATGCAAAGCTCTGTAGTGCCTAAGCATGGATGAGGTGTTGTTGTTATATCCCAGCTCCCTGGCACATAGCAAACACTTCACCTTGTACAAAAGTAAAGACAGCTTAACATAAATTGTATTGCACCATCAGTATTATGGAAATACATCTTCTGTAGAAATTTACATACCTTGTTGGGAGGAATAAGATCAAAATGTTCCCACACAGGGGAGGACATCCTCCTCTTCTTAGCTGGCTCCATTCTCTCCTGACTTTCTCTCATAAACCTCCAAACTGTCTCCAAATTCTCACTAACCGCAACTCTCCATCAAACACCCACATTTTTGAATGAAGTCTGAGGGGTTTATATCGCTGTCGTAGCTCGCGGCAAAGTTCGAACCACTTCCTGAACCAGTCACGTGGTACAGCCGGGCAGCGAGGCTTCAGACGTCATCATTTTCAGCTCCTCCCATAAATGAAGCAAGCCTCGATACGCGCATCGCAGAAACGCTCCCTCAATTACTCGACACAAGCTTTGAAGCCTCGATAGAGAACGTCACATCACTACTATTCGGGCTCAGATGACCCGGATAGCCACGGCTAACCCAAGGTTTCTGGATTTTCTTGCCTGATGATTTAAAGAACTTTGTTACTGCCTCAACCTCAGTAGTAATATAAAGGCACTTTTTTAACTAGTTTAGGAGCACTTTTCTTTTGTGCTCTGAAAGACACAGAGGCTAGTAGTTTTTAAAACAGAGTACCACAAACAACATGTATCCTTTTAGAAATAAACTTTTCTTGTGATACTTCTAAAAACCACATATTCTTAACTAGCCACAATAGCACTGTATCGACCCCCCAATGTTCCTTTAATGCAACCTATAATTGTCTAGTAGCCACACAAACGCACTGCAACAGTAAGACTTGATGAGACAGAGGGGGTTACAGGTAGGGCCCCAACAGTCAGCAAAACAAGTCATAAAACAATAAAAGCTGCATACTTATCAAGAGCATCCCAGCACACACATCCCAACTGTAGTTCCATAGTTTTTCACCTTTTTTCTTTACAAACTGCTCTTTTCATCTCTCCTTGTCAGAGGTCAACTGAAACCAAGTCCACCTATATAAAAACACCCCATCAGACACACAGTATTTTCCTCAGCACTTCACAACTTTCGCAAGGTATATCGTTTTAACTTTTTTTTTCGGACCCCGGACACAGCGCTGTGAGGTAGTTAGCACACAATTTGGCCATGTAGAAAGCATCGTTTGTTTGGAACGCGTCATCACTGTTCATACGAGTTTAATTTAATCAAACCTCATTTTAGGATCTACGTGGCTCCTCATCACTCGCCGATTCATCATTTTATTTAAATATCTGAATTTTCAGAATGGTGATCCAAGCGGGACACAGAGGCTGCTAGTTTTAACGCACCAGAATGCCGCAAATACAAATAAAAGCCTGACTATCGAGTGAGCCTAGCCGCAGCGACACCTTTCTTTCAAATGGATGCCTGCTATGGGGCATAGCCTGCAGGTGCGTTGGAGCCGACTTTGCTACCCGCACAGAGCGTTTCGGACAGTTGGGCACTGCTTATGCAATAAAGAAAAACAACAATACAGCATGTTTCTCTGCTCCAAGACATCCGTGGTCCTTTCACACGGTAAGCATGTCTGTTATACCCAGCGCATAAATGTCTGTATGTCAGCGCTGATTAAACCCTGTTTAAAATGTGACACGTTTGTTGTCCAAAAACATTTCCTCTAAATTTGCAAAGTTACTGATTTAAAATCTGCTCTAAGAAATATTTCCTGTGATCTAAAATTTGGCACATTTATATTTGTGTCTGGTAACAACAGCAGCAAATGTGCTGTACAGCTGATTCTTTTGAGGGTGTAGCGCCTTCAAAGGTTGACGTAGGCACCATGTAGAGTTATAAAACGGGGTTTATTCTGGTCTCGGGAGAACTGCTCAAAGAAGAAAACGATTTTTTTTAAAAACATCACATCAAAATGCATTCTTCTACTTTGTGTAAATCAATCACAACGTAATTAATCACAGAAAATAAAACATTTAAAGAACACAAGCAAAGTAAGTTGACCTCCAGGAGGGGCTAAATAGTCCTTTGTGGCCTTACTGTCTTTTTCTAACTTATTTCTTGCACTTATTTAATTTTGAACATTACTTTTTCCATGTGTGGAGCTAACCATGTGTGCTAGCAAAAAAGGGGTTGGGTGGAGACCCAAAAATGCAACCAACTCTACATTCCACTGTTCATCACCAGATGGTGCAAAAGCGCAAGATCCAGACATAAAGCATCAAATCCAAAAGTCCTTTACAGAGGGTTTTTATCATTATTATTATTATTATTTATTATTTAACTAACTTTTTAAATGTTTCACACATTAAACATTAATGCATGAATGGATGTGTATTTTAAAATGAAATACTTACAGAAGACATTGTTAATTATTAACAGCTTAATTATTGTGCTTTGTATATGCTACATGTATATATAGTACATGCAGTATGACAGGAACACAGAGGTTTAGTGCCAGACTTCACATAAAAAGTATCAACTATGTTAGGATCCATGATTATCATGTGTGGTGTTAGTTTACATTAGTGGCTCCTCTCATGAAGGTGTGTGGATCTCTCACCTCTCTCCAAATTGTGGTTGTGTGTTTGATGCTGAAACAGATGAAGACTGCTGATTGGCTGAAGTAGGGTACAATATATTTTTTTGGTTTTTGGTTTGGGCAGTGCTCACCGCTACATTAAATAAACTGCTGCTCGTGTGTGTTTGTAGGTTCTCAGTCATCCAGCTCATGGTTGTCTAAGGAGCCTGGAAACACTTCAGCCACCTGGAAATACCCAGCCTGCAGAGTACATCATATGATTTATTGATTTATTTTGTGTTCATGTCACATGGATGGATGTGAAATTAATTTATGATTGTTTTGTTTTTTGTCTGTTTCTAGAGGAGACGTCGTTCAGGTTGCAGGACTTGGTGGTTATAGAGTAAATGCCACCGGCCACACACGTAAGACCATATTTTGTTTGATTATTTCACAGTTAATGCTAGAATCTGATTTCGGTTTCTGTGACTGTTTTATACTTACATTTATGTTTTTTGTTTAATACTGAATGAAGAACAAGTTTTTTTCTTTTTGTAAATTTTGGAGTAGATATACTGTGCGCCAAGTTCCTTGTTTAAAAATCATTTGGAAACATAACAAAAGATGAAACATCATTCTACTCACAATTTTAGCTTTTGAAAGATTATGAATAACTTTTGTTCTTTTCCTTTTTCTCTAGTCCCTGATGAACCACCTAATCTTCAGTGTGCAGACATGTGTGTTGCTGACTGTGAGCCTACCAGATACTCTCAGTGTACTGCATATGTGCCATATAACAACAGGCTGTGTCTGGAAGAACATCAAGTAGATGCACGTGGGGTTAGTTAACTGCTAATATTACTATATATCATCTGTGTATGTTTTAGATATTTTGGGGAGCACAAACTACATTTCTCTTCTCTCAGGGTGATTCTGGTGGTGGAGTGATTTACAACAACATGATTTATGGTGTAATCAGTTCTGGTTTTGAACGTGTCTGTACTGGACCAGCTGTTACTGTGAATGTTTGTTCTGACATGAACTGGATAAATCAGAAAATTGCTCAAAATAATGGAAAATAACTGAATGAAAATAACATCCAGAATAAACAATCATCTCTACATGAAACTTGTGTGCTGTGTGTTGTTTCTACTCTAGAATATCTTCATGTTAACTGCAAATTGTGAACCTTTTTCTTTGGTCTAAAATATTGTGTCAGATTTGCAGCTTGTGTGTGTTTGAATGTGGTGTCAGGTGTGTAGCAGCTCATCCTGTTGTTCAGAAACTCTCAGACTCACACTGTGAAGATGCAGAAAGGCTTTCTGATCAGACATGCCACCAATCAGCTGCAGGGCCTGAACATGATAGACTTCATAAATCTGAGTTGATTGTTGGGGGTGGAAATGTTTACGTGGAGGCTGTTGGCCTCCGTGCACTGAGGGCATTAAAATAAATACAGTAACCATCAAAATAAGTTTTGTTGATAAAATACATTTCTTGAAACCGTCCATTGTTTTGTCCGAACTCTAAAAACTGAATCCAATTTTCAAACTAAAAGCAGTGCTTTCAAAATTTACACTAAAGCAAAAAACCTACAAGAACAAAAAATAAACAAAATAAAATTATAGTACATAGCGACATATGTGTTTTATTTCTCATAACACATCATTTCCATCTTGTCTTCAGTCCTGCATTTTTATACTTCTAAGACCAAAATGAAAACTAAACTCTTCATATTCACAAACACTATTTGTTTCAGGATTTCATCATGATTCATTTTCCATATGAGGCAGTGCTTTCAAATTACTTTTGAAGTAGTACAGAGAAATTACTCTTCTCCTCGTCTTTTAAATTGCATCAATATTTTCCAACTGAGCAGTAAAAGGACACGGAACTCAAACATGAAGCATCAACGTAATGTTTAGATGTCAATTAATATTACAATAAGAGACTAAAGTAACTCGCTTTGAACACTTCAGTTTTCTCTCTTGATGCTGCTGTTTGTTTCCTCCCCCACTTGTATTTTTCTGCACTTCAGTGAATGTGCATAGCGCCCTCTGTTGTATGTTTGGGAGAACTGCACTACATTGTCATCAAACGAAACTGTGCAGAGGTGGAAAATGAGCAAAGGAAGCACATCAACTGAAGAAGCTTCTTGGATCAGAAGTTAAACATCATCCAGAACCTTAAAGAAGTAAAGTCGCTTTCTTTCCAGGCTCCTTAGACAACCATGACCTGGATGACTGAGAACCTACAAACACACGAGCAGCAGTTTATTTAATGTGGACCTGAGCAGTGCCCAAACCAACAACCAAACAATTTTTACTGAACCCTACTTCAGCCAATCAGCAGTCTTTATCTCTTTCAGCATCAAACACAAACCACACCTTGAAGAGAGGTGACAAATCCACAAACACCTTCAAATGTAAACACACATCACACATGATGAACATGGATCCTAACATAGTTGATACTTTTTTTTGTAAAGCCTGATACTAAATGTATGCAGGCCACCTGAACTGCTTTTTCTCGAGTGCCGCCCACTGGGTTGGTCACTAGAACTGTGTGTTGCCATCACTGGAGCTGTGGTTGGTCTTTTAGATTATTTAGACTGGGACTGTTTTTTGTTGATTAGGCGGCATGGTGTCCTGACGGCTGCCTCTGTTGTTTTTTTTTCCCAGGAGGAGGAGAGTGGAGCACAGGTGGACAGCAGCCATGGGAGCAGAGAGCACAGAGTTTTGGGTGAAGACATGACACAGGAGTCGAGGGAGCTCAAGGGATTATTGTGTTGTCTTATTTACTCCACTGTAAATAAAGAGCACTGTCCATCGCACGAGTCCTGCTTTTGGGTCCTCCTTCCCCACTTCACAAACACTGAAACTAATTATACAGGTAATAATAAAGGAACCAGAAGTTCACATCTATAGCTTTAAATTTGGATAAATCTGTCAACACAACCATCAATAATAGAATAAAATACAAACAAACACTGAAACTAATGAAAAATTACACATGATATATGAACTGTGGAAACTAACTGAACAATAAAACTCAGAATAAACAAATTCAAACATTATATGAAAGGTATAAACTGATTTGCATCTTATTGATTTGCAGGCTCACTTTGCTCCAGGACTTGACGACTGGCCCAACCCGTACAGTCTTTGGCTCTTAATACTGAATGTTGAAAACTGATACTCATGGACACCTTATTTCAGCCTCTTTACTTTGCATAAGAGACCCAAAGCATTACATTAACATGATGTTGTCTAGTGGACCAGCACGTCCATTACATGTTTTGCCGTTATTGCTGTTTATTACGAGTTCAAATATTGAGGGTGAGCACAAAACAATAATGGTCCAGAAGAGCTTCGGTCAAACAATGATTTTAATGAACACGCGCATGGGGAGATGAACACTGCCCACAGACAGCATCGATCTCCGCCCAATGATACACAAGCAGTTGTTTTATACCATCAGGGTTTACGTTTATGACGCCCCCTCATGCGTCAAGCAGATACAATACATGCATAAGTTTCAAAACCACAAATGTTCTGTTGACGACTTTGGACACATTTAAAAGGACATCTTCTCCGTCTCGAGGCCAGGTGCTTCCTATTAATCTTCTAACTCTCGCTTATCTCCTGGAACAAACTGTCCCTTAGGCAGACACAATTTTGCAGTCACAAGCTTTTGCAAACTATTATTTGAACTCTTACCTAAATATGAGTCTAACTACTGTTTGTGTGTGTGTGTCTCGACCTCCAACGCACTCAGCCTCACCCCGCCCGTTGATGCTTCTAACCTTTTACCAGACAGCTCTCTGTGATAGGTGTAATAATCTTAACTAAGAACATGTGTAATCTATTGAATAAATGCTTTGATGAAATGATAATTAATGTAATGGTAATGATGATGGTTATGAATAGTAGCAGTAAAATATTTCCCTGATCTCCACACTCCCGCTTTTGACCTCTTGACCACAAGAGGTCACCATATGTTGCTTGTGTCACTCCTCGGCCCACTCAGCTGCTTCCATGTCCATTAATGGCATCATGGGCCCGGGTCACCGTTCCCTCTCTAGCCGTCCTCTGGCCCAGGGAATGAGACAACACCCTCTGAGACATCAGACAAAAACAAACACCTTTCCCTACTACGCCTCCCACACTCATCTCCTCAATTGGTCTCTTAATTCTTCAAACTTGGTTCAAGCTATCATGTTTGGGACTCTCTAATCAAAAGCGAGCCTGACTTATGGCCTTGGGTCCCTATTTCGTCTACCTTTAACAACGGTGGGAGTGAAGCTCCCGTGGAATGTGCTCTCTGTCTCCTCTATTATCAGAAAAAGCAAGGTCCTGACTCTCTGAAAACAGTATTTCTTATAACTCAGCAGTATAATGCATCATAAAACAATATCATTCATTCACAATAAATCAGCAGCCTAATGTAATACAAATCAGTTTAACAAATGTAATAGTTATCACCTTCTTCTAATTCAGGAGAATAATGCAAACTAAAACTACATAATAATTTCACAATCATTAATCAGGGGCATAACGTGGCATAAGATAATATAATAATCTCACAGTCCCCCTTTGATCTCTTTTAAAAGAGATCACTTACACCCTAGAATCCAGGTTTGCGAGGTCCATTTCTTCTTCTTAGTCCTGAGGCCCTGTGTCCCCGTTTAACGAGTGGACCATATTGGATGACCTCTGTGTTTGCACAGTTCAGATGCAAGAAAAACTATGATTACAACAACAATAGTAGTTACAGATGACACTCCCATCGCTCTCCAGTTCTCCCACAGCTTTATCTTGGTGCTCCAGTTTCCCCAACCTCATTTTGGTGCCACCTTGTACCTTTCAAACGTACTCAGACTAGAACCTCTGTCCAAGGAGCTTTTAACCTTTACTTTATTGCTGCAGCTATCAGTGTCTTCCAGTCGGGTGATTCTCTGCTCTTCTTTCTTCGACCTCAGGGGTTAGACCACCCTTCAGTCGTTGCACAGATCAGGGGATTATTCTGCCCCGATTTTCAAACAACGATCTGTGTATTCTGGGGTCACAGCCGTGTCCCCCTTTTTACCAAGAGCCTCTCGAACCTCGTTGGTCTGGTGTTCCTGGTTTTTTGCCAACCCCTTCATGGTTATTGCTGTGTTTATGGGATCCATCCTTTTGAGGTGACTAGCTAGAGCCCAAACTGCATGACCCTTGGCCCCAGTTGCTGTCTCGGCAGTCTCCACGCCTATCTCTGCTGCGAAGGATCCTCGTATCTCCGTGACCTCGTCTGGTGTCTGTTCCTTTCTCTGTAAGACAGAAAACCAAAACACCTCTCTGCCTAGCCTTAATAATCTAATGTTGTTATTCATTGTTCCTCGAGTGATTCAAAATTGGTTTAGAATATTCAGAATGTTCAGGACTCTCTGGCCCAGGGACTTATTCTAATCATAATCTATGTGTGTGTAAGCGTGTTTGCATTTAGCCCTCTGCACTCAAAGTCAATACCTGCAATATATCAGTCCGGTCCATCACGCCGAACGAAGCTTATGACCTTCTAAAGACTGAGTGCCAACTCATTATGAGCACATTTGCAATGCGTATATGAAAATAAAAATAACCACTTATTTTAGTAAAAGAAATCAAAAACAAATTAACCATTTTTACTTCTAATCTTTGCCACCTTTTTACAAAAATCATGTGTTTCTTTCAGCCTTCCGTCCTACGATTTCCTCTCCAGTGCGATACTCAGCTTCTCATGAACACAGGGATTTTATCCTCTAAACCAGGGGTCACTAACAGGCGGACCGGGGTCCGAGTCCGGACCCAGTCGCCATCCTATATGGACCCGGACCTATAGTTAACAAAATATTAAATTATATTTAATTTTGACGGGGCGATTCAATTTTAAGCGGTAACCTTACATTGTATTAGACCAGGGAACATACTAACCAATTGTGTGCGAGTTACGCCACCCACGTGACACTACTTAGCCAATCACATCTGCGCATTCAAGGCGATCGCAACGCTGAGTGCAGACACAGACAGACAGAGGAAAGACATGGTGAGAGGTGAATGACAAGCAAGACGATTAACGATACAGTGAGACAAGACGTGAGCGGGAGTCACAAGAGGTAAAACAACTATGGCGCTTTCAAAAAAGAGAAAAGCAGACACCGAAAATAGAACTTTCAAGACTGAATGGACTGACGCATATATGTTCATTCTTCCGGCCGCAAGCAGCAAACCAGTGTGTCTCATATGTTCAGAAACCGTGGCACTGATTAAAAGTGGCAATGTCAAACGCCACTATGAGACAAAGCACAAAGCTTTTGAACAATCATACCCACCCAAGTCTGAACTCAGGTCCCAGAAAATTAGCAGTCTCAGAGCCCAATATGATCAGTCCACAAGGATCTTAACCAGTTCTTTCACCGCCCAACAACGTGCTCATGAATGTTCCCTCAGAGTTGCTTGGATTTTAGGTCAACACAAAAAGCCCTTTGCAGGTGTTGTCAAAGAGTGCATGAGTGCAGTAGCAGAAACATTACTTGAGGGTAAACAAAAAGAAGAGCTTCATGACAAAATAAAGCAAATACCTATGTCAGCATCAACAGCCACAAAGAGAAGTGAATTATTAGCTCAGGATGTGCTATCCCAGCTGGAAGAAGCTATTCATTTCATTTCATTTCATTTCATTTCATTTTTATTTATTTCACACTTGGTACTACAAATCAAACAAAACAACCACATCTTCTGTCAACAAAACACAACAACCATGTGTGAAAAGGAGCAGGAAGAAGAAAATATTCTTATTAAACCCTGCCCCCTATCTACCATCGAACTTATATCACCGGTGGGCACCAAAAATCAGGAACAAACTAATATTGACATTTCTCTCTTCTGTCTTCATAAGACACCATGTGTAGGCTTGGCTGTAGATGAGTCCACTGATGTGTCTGACAATGCTCAGCTGTTAGTTTATGTAAGGTTCTTCAACAATGATAAGAAAGAGTTCTGTGAAGACCTGCTAGGTGTAACTTCCCTTCACAGCACTACAAGAGGAGAGGATATTTACCTGGCCATTAAGGAAATGTTAACAAAGCGAGGAATAGAGCCAAACCAAGTGGTTTCAATAACCACAGATGGAGCCCCTGCTATGATGGGGAGAGAGAAAGGAGCTGTAGCAAGAATGAAAGAGGACAATCCCGAGCTAATCTCTTATCATTGCATTATTCATCAGTCAGTGTTATGCTCCACCCTGTCAGACGAGTATGCTGAGGTGATGAAAACAATGATGAAAATGATTAATTTTCTCAGGGCATCTTCTTCTTGTCAGCATTACATGCTCAGGGAATTTCTCAGAGAAGTTGATGCACACGCTGATGATCTTCTGCTTCACAACAATGTGAGATGGCTTAGCAAAGGCAGGGCATTGGAGCGATTTTGGTCCATCAGAAGTGAAGTAGCAGCTTTCTTGGAAGAGCTGGAAAGTCAAAAAGCAACAAACTTTTCTCTCTTTTTAAATGATGGGAAAAACATGGATATTGTGGCCTTTTTGGTTGATATCACTTCACACCTAAATGAACTGAATTTGAAGCTGCAGGGCAAGGACAATTCAATTTGTGAACTGATGACAGCTGTCCACTGCTTTCAGAGGAAACTTGAAGTGTTCAAAGAAGACCTGCAAGGAGACTATGCACACTTCCCAACAGTGAAGGAACAGGCTCAGGGACAGAGAGATGTGTCCTCTTTTGTTGACTTTGTTGATAAGCTGATTGAAAACTTCAGCAAACGTTTTGATAGCTTCAGCTTTGGACAGCAGCTCACCATGTTCATAAAGAACCCATTTGCCATCACTGATGTCAGAGGGTTCTCAAAGGAAGTCACACAGCACTTCAAGTGGGCAAATGCTGGGCCTCTTCAAATGCAACTAATTGATCTCCAAGCAGATGTGGCCCTGAAAGAGCAGTTTGGAAGAACTGAACCTGCCACTTTCTGGCCCCAATTGGTCTCTGAGACAGCTTTCCCAAATCTGAGGAAAGTAGCCCTGTACATCTTGACCATGTTTGGCTCCACATACAGCTGTGAGGCAGCTTTCTCCACAATGAACATAATAAAAACTAAATATCGTTCCAGGATCACCAATGAGCACCTACACATGTGTATGAGAATGGCCCTGACACCATTCCAGCCCAGATTTAAAATCCTAGTAGAGCGAACTAAAGCTCAGTTCTCTCACTGAACAACAGAAAGTTGGGACGTGGAATATAAGGGGGAAAGAAAGAGAAACTGTAAAATTGTTAAAATGTTTTGATGTTATCTGTTGAAAATGTATTGAGACTGTTTAGTCGAGATGTAAAATGTAAAGAAAAAGGGAAACTTTTTTTTTTCTGAAATTAATCACTTTGTTTTAAGATGCACAATTTAGCCATTTTATTTATTTTCTCTAATTCATTTTAAACAGCAGCCCTATTTCTAATGTAGGCCTACTGTGTGTTTCAGTGTTAACAATAAATTTTGTTGAAATGTTTTAACTTGTATTTTCATTGATTTGAGAGTCTATTGTTCATACGTTCAGATATAAATTAAAAAAAAAAAAAAAAAAAAGGTTGCTTCTCTATCACAATCATAACGTAAGTTAGACATTATGATGTCCCGGACCTCTGCTTGAGAAGATTTTCTCCAACTGGACCTCCTCAAATTTTAGTTTAATACCCCTGGTCTAGAAAGTAGTGAAAGCCAACTATAAATAGTCCCTCTAATAATAATTCAATAATTCACATCTGTAATAATCAGATTTACCTGATGATTAAACTTTATCAACTTAATGTGTGTTTGAGAAACTGTAGCAGTGTCCAAACTTTGAAAGAACATTGTGTACCCAGAGTAATCTGAGCTGCTTTGGTAAGTGTTACTAGCTCTGTTTCCTTATAGTGCCTTTGATTAAAAATTGATCTTAACCTCAAAGTTATGGAGGAAATGAGAGGACCACTTTACAGTGAAACACATCTTCCATGGCAAGCACTCCAGTGCCAAGCACTCGTCTGCTGAACTTATGGCTACCTCTTCTATCTCAGCCATCTATACAGATCTAAGCCTCCACAGACCCCCTCCCCCATCCATGCTCTCCCTCCTCGGCCTTGGACATCGTTCCCTTGGCATAAAAGAAGCTTTTCAGATGGAGACGCTGTTCTTATGGAGGCAGGAAGGAGGCTTTTTCCCCCCCATTTTTTTTGAAAGGGGGATCTCTGTTGGGAAGCTTTCTGGGGTCGTTGCTAAAGCCCATCTTTGTGTATGGGACAACGGTGCTCAGACATTAACAGCAAGCTCTTCACACATCGACCAGTGCTCGTAAACAGTGCCAGTGGAGCATTAACATGACAATGGAAGGGGGGGAGGCTGTGGTGGGGTTGTCCTACACTCAGTCTGGGCCCGGCTGCTCTGGAAGTGGGGTTTCTAAATTCACACAGGATGATGACTGGCTTTAACCAGTTAAAATAGAAAATTACCTGACTTACTTTGTCATTATTTCTGCTAAGATTTGGTTTAAGGTTAATAATTAAATGATTTACAGAAACAGCTTATTTAAACTGTGATGTAATTTTTGACAGTCAAAGATAATTATGGTGTGACTAAGGTAATTAAGATTTCCAGAAATGTTAAATGATTATTAGTTTTTTAAATGCTTAGGTGTAATAAGTAACATGGATTACTTTATCAGTTACCCCTCTTTTTATATATATATATATGCACCTTTTTATTTTTAATTTAACTAGCGTGCACAATGAAACTGAAAATAGTTTAAACATTCAGGCATCGTTTTTCTTCTTAATGGACCCGTGATTCTAGATCTCTTAAGCAGAATATTCAGCTGTTGACTTTCCTTTGCCCCCTGTGCGATTAACACACGATAATCCTACTATTTTGGCCAAGTCTTTTGAAATATTTCCATGCAGTTTTATGTATTGCATAATGATAACTACAATTATATTTTAAACTATATGTATATTAGCTCCAGGTCCGTCAGCAGAACATGATTTTACCAAGTAGACACTGTTCCAAAACTGTCACGGTTATGTGGTCTGATTCGTCTGGCTCTGACATCATGAAGGGGTGGTGAGAATGGACAGGTACGGTTTCCTTTACCCAATCATTTTACCCAACGCGTTTCTGAAGCGAAATTGACAGTTGCTCAGGCTAATTGGAACGCGAGTGTTTCCTGTTACACTTTCCAACCAATTAGAATGGCAGTTGGGCGGACCTCCGAGTAGGAACGTTCTCCGGCACCTCATCTCATTCTGCCCAGTTCGATCGGCAACGGGAGCGGAAAGAGGAAAGCAGAGAGCCCGAAGGCAGTAGCCCCCACCACCGCCGGCCCAGGTTACCATCTAGCACCGGGAACTATAGCAAAGAGCCGCCGCCGGCTGAAGCCATTACCAACAAGTAACAATGAGCAGCGAGGCCGAGACACAGCAACAACCGCCGCCGCCTGCTGCCGATGCGGAGAGCCCATCCAGCCCGGCAGCCGCAGCTTCCGCGGGGGATAAGAAGGTCATCGGTAAGACTGCTGGAGCTAGTTAAGCTAACTAGATAGCTAACGTATTTTATGGCACAGGGGCAATGCGCAAAAGTGGTGGCAGGTAAGGTTGTCAACTCGATCCACAGCTCAGTATACTGTAAACTAAAAAACGTTCGTTAGACACGACCGTTGAGCCACACAACGTTAGCACATGTTAAATTACACTGTTACATTAACATTAGAGAAATTTTTATTTTAGCCAACGGGACCCAGTATATTTTTTGGTCCCTTTGGCTAAAATTATTATTTCATGGGCTGTGTTCTATTCAGTGTATTGGCTTTTACTAACGAGAAGCATTCTTAAAGTTTAATAATTTTCTTTTGGTGCCTAAAAACGCTAAACGTTTACGTGCTGGCGATACAGAATTAAAGTATCGGTTGGAAGCTAGACGGCGCAAGCTTTTTATAGTTTTTATAGACCGCTGCTTATTCATTCTTTAATAGCTAACACTTTGGCCTTCATATTAAAATAATTTTAGAAGACATGTGAGTATTCTTTTTAAATGAGGTATTTTAGACTTAATCCCTTATGTTCATTGGCCTCCTCGCGTCTAACGTACGCCATAGAATGCTCTGGTACCGGTCGGCCGTCACGTAAACTAAAAGGTTTCTGCCCGTTATCAGATTCTGTGTGTATATGCCAACGTCGGTGCTCCTTTTAAGCAGGCAGGAAATGGGAAATGATGTATTAAAGTGAACTTTAATGCCATATTTGTGGAACACCGAGATATCAAATGGCTTAACCGGTTACAAATTATATCGAAATCAAGCTAGCGTTAGCGACTTGCCATCCTTTGTTCGCACGAGTCTTGCTCCCCGGTGAAAGATTAAAAAAAATAATCTAAAACAGTCGAAACTATATTCAAACTTTTCACTGTTACAATTAGCAGCGATTTATATTTGGATTTGATCAGAAAAGCACCATAGCACAACTGTCAATGGTCGACTATTTTCGGTGGAATTGATGAGGTCTCAATGGGGCCTAGTGATCGACCGACGGTTGCTTGCGAAGCTATATTAGCCTAGCCAGCTAGCTTGAGCTATTTACATGGCTAAAGAGGCCATCCAAAATGTCCGCCGTGTATTCCGCTGATTTATTTCGCCATTTCCTTGGCTGTTAATTGAAACCAGTATAACCGTGGCATTTTTATTTTATTTTAATTTTTTTAACGTTCTAAGCATTTGGTCACAATAGAAGCTGTCCGATGTGTTATGTTCATTTCCGCCTGCTGGCAGTAATCCAAGCACATGGTTCAGACCATCTCAGCTACATAGCTATGCTAACAAGCCAGCTGGGCTCGCTAACATATCCGGGCGCGACTCTACCACGTGTGAACGCTCAGTAGTGCGTCTAAAATGGGGCGGTAGGTCTGCTGTAGTTAAAAGTCAATGTGTTTAGCTACAGCGGCCTGCTATGATGATATTGAAATCTTTGATTTGGGTGGCATTACAGTAGACGGGGACATTAAAAATAGGGGCAGTCTTGAAATTTACCCGAGAAGTAATCTAGTCGGTACTCGTTCGTGGTACTCGTTCATGGTGCTTACCTCACACCAAATGCAGCTGGCACAAGACACTCCTAAGCGCCAGGATCTATAATAAGAATGACAGTTGGGAGTTATATTTAACTTACACATTAAATGTGTCACTTTCTCATGGTCTGTTCTTATTTTACACTTTGTCATTGTTAGAAGTCTTATTAAATACCAAGATGCATCTAAAATGATCAGTAATATATCATAATTTGTTTTCTTTACAGCAACAAAAGTCTTGGGTACAGTCAAATGGTTCAACGTCAGGAATGGATATGGGTTTATCAACAGGTAAGTTGACTCCACCCATCCCTTCTTTCCATAGACCCTGATAACAACAGTGTGAGTGTGTGAAGCAACATTCCCAATCCTATTATGGCTATGATTCTCTTACAAAGCTGCCCAGATGAATTATCTACACGTCTCCAAACTCTGGTTGCATGCATCTGTTAATCCTTACACTCATTCGCTTTGTTGTAGTCTGCAGAGGCATAACTGCTTTTTGTGGCTCAGTAGGATACTTCTAATGGTGTTCTGCTTCTTTTTTTTTTTTCTTTTCTTCCTTTTTCTTTAAATTCATAGGAATGATACAAAAGAGGACGTTTTTGTACACCAGGTAAGCTTTGCAATGTTGATTTTTTCTTTTCACAATTTAAACCAACATCAGATGATTATGATGATTAGAAACATTTCAAATGTGAACCATTATGATTTCAGACAGCCATCAAAAAGAACAACCCGAGAAAATATCTTCGCAGTGTTGGAGATGGAGAAACTGTGGAGTTTGATGTAGTCGAAGGAGAGAAGGTAAGCTGTTCTTTGGTTAGTAATTTGGTTTTGTAGTCTGCCAGCTTCTAAAGAAAACATCCCATGAATGTTCTCTAGTTTAAAAAAATAAAAAACATCTTACTGCGGACACAGGGAGCAGAGGCTGCAAATGTCACCGGCCCAGGTGGTGTTGCAGTCCAGGGAAGCAAGTATGCTGCTGACAGGAACCGCTATAGGCGGTACCCCCGAAGGAGGGGCCCTCCCCGTGGAGGAGACTATCCAGAGAACTACCAGAGTGATGGAGAGGGTGAACAAGGCAGCGGAGGACGTGACAAAAGCAGAGAGGGTGGAGAGAATGCCCCTGAAGGAGACTCGCAGCAACAGCAGCGCAGACCCACGTACCCTGGCAGACGGCGCTACCCACCATACTTTGTACGTAGACGATACGGCCGCCGGCCCCCGTACACCAACCCACCACGCGGAGAGATGACTGAGGTATGCTGTCACAGGCTACTATCCTGAAACAGACACCCAGTTGTCCCTAAAGTCGGGACCGTAATATGATTATGTCATACTCGGCTCTTAACCCTCTCCTAACCCTCACGTGGTTGTGACCAATAAATCTTGGTGTATCGGGGGCCTTGCCAGTATTTTACAAACTGACTCTAATAGGGTCCCATGATTGTTACGGTGAACTACCCGGTAATGCTCATTCATCATTTCAATATTAACTCTTTAAGCTTGCTAGTTTCATTAGAGTGGTGCATGTCACTACTGAACTATGGTTCAGAAGGCGTTTGACCAGTTTGATCCATTTGCTTTCAGGGAGGTGAGGGTGATGAGAGCCAGGGAGGTCAAGACCAGGGCAACAAACCAGCGAGGCAGAACTACTACAGAGGCTTCCGACCAAGGTTCAGACCAAGGTTTGCATGTTGGCTTCACTGATGTAGGGCTGCAACAATGGGCGAATAAACATTTGGGCTGTTTCCATCCTGGTCTTGTGTCCAGCAACTAAGATTTCTCTATTTGATTCTTTTACTAGTAGTAATCTCCACATGTTTGGATAGAGAAGCTCTCCTTTTGTTGCAGCCTATCCACAAATTGCTGCTGAAAAGCTGCAATTTGTTAGTCACTTGAATCCTGCATCTTGTTTTAGTAGATGTATTTTTCTGCATGGTATTTCTGCCTTGTAGTTGGTACCCTTATTGTTTGCTTATAGCTTCTTCCTTTTTGTTTGTTAACTTTAGGGGTCCACCCCGTCCCAGACCGGTGCGGGACGTTGAGGAGGACAAGGAGAATCAGGGCGGTGAAGGTGGTCAGAATCAGCAGCCCCGCCAGCGCCGCTACCGCCGCAACTTCAATTACCGCCGCAGACGCCAACAGACTGGTGGCAAACCTGGCCAGGAAAACAAGGAGGCCAAGACAGGAGGTGACACATCGGCAGAGAAAACGTCCGCTCCCGAGGCCCAGCAGGGTGGGGCTGAGTAGGAAATAACCTGCCCACCGGCACCTACCATCTTTTACCATCGTCCGGGTGAGTCTGCTTTGACCATATTCATAATGTAGGATTTTACATGTGTTCATTAGATTCAGCATCTGGGACTGAAAGCACAATAACTAGGCAGCATTACAGCAGTGTAAAGCTGAATAGCTTGTCCTATACACTTTTTGGCTCTGTAGTGGACAGTCCGAAAGCCTAATCTAGTGGATTTGATTAAGCAAACAGTCTGGCACCACTGAGCTCTATCACTTTTGTCTTTTGTCTGAACAGCATCTCTGAATAGTGTCTCTGGTGATGCACATTTTTAGGCATTTCATTATACACCATGCAAAATGTCTAAATCCAAAAGGCTAGGAATGTTTAATAAAAACTTACAGTGGACTAATTGCTAATTTTCTTCTTTTACAGTTTTTTTGTCAACAAGAAGAAACATCAAATAAGATCTGAGCAATAAAGATTTGACTTGACGATCGTCACAAGCTTGCACCATGCATTTGACCAGATTACCACCGATGGCCTGCAGAATCTATGCAGACTTGTTTTTTTTCCATTATTTTTATGTGACAGCTACAAAACGTTTTGGGGAAACAGCAAATGTTTTTCTAAATCTGTCCTAAGTTTTTACACCAAATGGTTTTTAAAGATAAAATGGAATTTGATATCTGGTCAGTTTGACATTTTTAAATAACTTTTTATGTATTCAAACATTTTAACAAAATGCAAGCTCAAATAAAAGTCCAGAACCAGGAAAAATGTTTGGAGTGGTGGCTGTTTTTTATTTCAAGTATACAGGATATGGAAAAAGACACAATCTTTCATTTACAGAGGACACAGTTTAAGGTTTTGTTTTTATTCCCCATTTCATATAAAGATGAGGGACTTAAGCAATGGTGTGGTTATCATCAACTATATTTACAGTGTTTAATCAGAACTTTGGTCACTTTTTCACAGCACAGTAATAAAACCCTTTGTAGACATTGACAGTGTAGTACCAGTATTTATCCACAAATGTGTTCTACATCTAAAGATCATTTTACTGCAGCAAGTAAATTAAAATGCAGCTTAAAAACCAGCTAAACAGAAAATGGCTGGAGTGACCAAGAAGTCTTTATGCTGCACATTCGTACAGGTGGACAAAAATCCTTACTGTTCAATTGTTCCTGAAAGAGATCGACACAGTTTCAAATAATGTGTTTTGATAGCCTGATGGTAGAGAGAAATGGAAGGCACAAGGTAGAAATATGAACCTGAATCATTGCATCCGAGACCAGAGAATAGCATTAATGATTGGTTATGGTTTTCTCTGTGCCCAGTCAATGTTTTTCAGTCGGTAATGGACTGCTGGACCACATCTACTATAATTGATAGTTTATGTTTAGTACGATTCATCAGCAGTGCAATGTCTCAGACGTTGGTCTCTTTGCGCAAACGCTTCATACGCTGTACGTTGCTCTCCATGGCGTCAGGGTTGGTGATCTCTGTGGCACAGCTATCAGGAAACCAGCCCCTCACTCCATCTCGCATTCTCTCCCCATAGCACCATCCTAGGAGAAGATCGCTGTTAAGGTCAACTTTAAAGCACCTTACATTTTATTTTGCGCTTTTAACCAAAAGAACAGCGACACTCTTGTGTTTGATGGTGTGAAATTTGCATTGTATTACAGATTGGAAAGAAGTTAAGGTCTCACCCTCTTGTTTTTGTAAGACAATGACAAGCTCTGCCTCTTTCAGGCCCAGTTCATCTGGCTCCTTTGGCATGTAGGATTTGGTGGCCTCATACTGTGGCAGACCTGAAAAGCACAAGGCAGTGAAGTTCATAAAACTATGTTGAACAGCTTACTGTCCTACAAATGAGTAGGAAGCTAACTTATATCCAACAGGGTGTAAAATTACACCAAAGTACATACCATAACTTCTTTGGAGTGGCACACCCTTTGATAACAAACCCAAATGTCAACAGCTATGCTTGCTATTAAACTACACAAGCTGCAACCCCACCTCTAATAGTTTTGCTGTCGGTGTGGTAAACGGACTGGTTCTTCTGGAACTTTTCATTTTTAAAATACCATTTTAATGTCTGTATCTATTCTGATCTTATAGCAACAAAGACATTGGTCACGCCAGGCCAGGTAATCTTTGAATGATTCGGCTACATCTGTGTCGACAGAAAAAACAAAATACTTTTACTATTTGATGCTTTTGAGTCTAAATGGTAGGAAGTTTGAATTATTGGAAGCTTTTCTTACTAGTTCTTTATGGATCAAAGGAAATCTAACAAGCTCAACCGAAGAAGAAATAAACACTGCAGCTGTGTAAACAAATAAGACAGCAAAACTGAATGCAAATCATCTGTTTTCTGTGCTGCACTGTGCTGAGGAGTTCATAACAAATGAATAACATCTCAGGAAAACAAACACTGTGATTAAACTTATTATTCTTTATAATAATACAAGCTTACCATCAGTATTATTGGAGCCAGCTGTCTCCTTGTGTTCTGTAAGAGCAACTATCCATCGTTCCCGGTCCACCCTTGGTGATAGAAAATAAAAAAAAAGCACAATTAATAAAAAAAAAAAAAAAGAAAAAAAAAAAAAAAGACTACAAACCAGTGTTTTCTACAGTGAAATTCATAACATGGGAGGATCTTAGGCTGCCATTAAGATTCATGGCAGTAGAGAGCGCCAGACACAAACTATTAGATGTGGTCTTCGAGGTGGTAAATGTAAATGTGATTTTGAATAAAGAACTACTATCAGTATTGAAAGAAAGCAATATTTTAGAATCACATTGTGATATAAAGCATTAGAAGTTGTTAGACCTCTGGGTAAGTAAACTTTTCTTTGAGATATATATAGCTGAGCTTAAGAGGAGTCTGAAAGTCACAGTACCTGGACTCAGCCAGTAGGGAGATTTGCTCTGCTCTCCCTTCACTGTTCTTGCTCATCAGTAGTCTAAAAGAAAGGTAGCTGGAGTTGTTCTTGGGAGACGTAGGCGCCCTTTTCTCTCCATCCTCACCCATCTCCACCTCAATATTCTCTAAAGTAGCGTAATCCAACACCACAAAACTCTCCTCACTGGACAAACAATTGGGAGAAAACAAACAAACAAAAAAACAAAAAAAAGTCCATCACATGGCAGTTTTAAGCTTATTGTGTTGTCTTGCCAAACTTGCTGTGACACCTAGTTTATGCATGTGTCAATGTACCTAGATCCCAAGCAGCTAAAACTCCATCACTTGATTGATAATGGTCTCTCCTAGATACTATCACTTGACTTAAAAAAGTGTCTAAATGACTCCAGTGTTGTTCCTCTGAGCTGACATTGTTTGCTTTCTCCCTAACTCAAAACAGAAAGCTGTAGTCAGTCGAGCTGACACGCTGAATGCAGGATCGAAGAATCTCAAGTATGCAAGCACCACATCCATACTCTCTCCATGCTCTGTCCCTTTCCCTCCTCTCTTCTGTTTCTCATATTCTGTCAGCAGCTGGATCTACTTCGTATCCACTACAGTCACAAGGAAATAGCAAGCAAGTGAATTAAACTGTTTGTGGGTTTAAGTGTTCTCTTCTCTTGCCCACTTTAGCAGATGTCCAGGCATGTTCTACTGTACTCTACCATTAATCTTTTAGGTGTCCACTACTTATGGTCCACCAGGAATCATCTTAAGATACATCATTTGAATATTTGTCATCAAAATCAATGAAAAAACTCAATCATTACACAGGGAAAGCCTTAAACTAACTCTGACAGTCATCTTCATACTCAGCTTCAAAATTTCCCACTGTATCCAGATAATAGTATTTTAGGTGAATACGATTGTTGGCACTCCACTCACCTCTTCTTCTTGGTGACAATCAGTACATCGCTGAAGACAAACAGGTAGTAGCTTCTGGTGCTGAAAGCCTTCCATATGCTGAACTCTTCAAGTGAGAGGCGCAACTCACCGCGCTTCTTCAGCCACCGCGATGATGACACCAGTGGGAATGCCTGTCAGCATCAACAGATTTATCATTCCAGGTTAGCAAAGTGGACTCAGGTTTTATATGAATTTTTAAATGACATTGTTATTTATTACTACAATCATTTATGATATTTTACTAATCAATGTAACCATATGTATGTATCAGTGTATTCTTTCTTGACTGTGTGGAAGCACACCTTGATTTTACCAAAATCCATTTGTTTCTCGATGGTGTACATCTGCTCAGTTCGCTCCATCCGTCTAGCTCCATCATTGCAGCTAGTGACCAGCTGTTGGCATAATAATTTTAACAATAGCAGCATAAATGTCCCAGTCTGCTCTCAGATGATAACTGTGAAGCTGCAGAGTGCTTTACATGCATACTAGCTGAGGTGTGCTCAGTACCTTATTGATGTAGTGCAATGCCCAGATAGCAGCAAAGTACTGCGCTGTTCCTTGTGTAGTTTTCTGGCTGATTGTCTGAGGAGCAAACAAATACCAGTTACTCTCTTGTGTATTAGTTAACACTTAGTACATAAGAGTCCGACTGATATACTGGCAGGGCTGATATACTAGTATCAGCATTTATAATTCAATAATAATATAGTCAATAATTTAAATAAAAAAAATGTTAAAGAAAATGGATGGATAGACACAAAGACTTTGTAGAAACACCCTTCAAAAACGTTTGTCCACCAGAGGGCACTCTGTGACTATCTTGCAACGCTACAAAAACAATCAGCTGATCTGAGCAGAGAAGGGCAGAGCATAAACAAGTAATCCACAACTTGTTGAAATAGTAAACCAGGATTATTTTTAAACTGCATTGTCAGGCTTCTGTTTATGTTTCATGTGTCTGAAAGAAAAAAATATCGGCTGATGTATTGGATTTCTACCATAACCTGTGTCAGTCGGGCTCTAATGAATGTATGATTCTGATTCACTAAAAGAGAAAATACACACAGAACCTGCTGACCATGAACCCATATTTTTTTTAAATGTCCCTTTTAAGTTGCTTTGTATGTTCCACTCTTAAAAAACAAAACAAAAAAACTTTTACTCATATAGTAAAGCAAATCTTAAACTGACATCCAGCAGTAGTGGCAGTCTGGTTACTCGCTGCATGGGAAGGATGAGAAAGGAGAGCATGGGGAGACCTCTGCATTCACTGTTCATTTCGATTTTCTTCAGGGTCTCCTTGAACGCACTGTTACTTGACCTAAGAGATGCAGAAAGACACATGTTCAGCTCATTTAGCCATGTTACTGGAGAAACTCAATAGCTTGCTTGTTCTTCTACTCACAATAACTTCTGCAGGGTCCTCTGCTGAAAGGTCTCGTTGGAGCAGTAGCTAATGTACGGCTCAAAGTGGTTAGCAGCGTGGGTCTGAACAATGTCGCTAATGTCCATGATCACTGGGTTGTCAGAGTGACGTTGTTCAAGGTCCTCAAAAAACCTGAGGGAGAGTTCAGTAACAATTTAAAAGATATGTTATTTCTCCCACCTCTGTAGGACATATACAGAGGGTGTTCAGGCTGAACTGACTGTGACCACTGAACAGTTTACATTTCTGATGTGTAATACAAATCAATCAATGCACAGATGAAATATTTCTCTGACTCCAATGAACCAAACTTCTTTGAAATTTTGAGAAGTAGTTAAATAGTTAATGCACACCCCCCCACACACTGACCAATGATTTATTCAAGCACAAAAAAAACAAAAAAAACAAAAAAAAAAAATCACCTAATTCAAGGGTAGTACCAGTGTTTTATCCACACATAACAGACTACTTAGCAAAGAACCCATTTTAAACTGATTGGGCACTTTGTTACTAGGAGCCTGTTGCAAAAACACAAACTAAAACCCAGTTGTTACCATTTCTTTAGTTGAAGCAATGAAAAATACTGTGATGACACTGTTTGACAGAGAAAAAAAAAATTTCCCCAACAGTGCAATTAGGGAAAAATTAGATTAGCTGTGATTGTCAAGCTATTAGCTTGATGGAATTATGAACACAAAAGAATGCCATCAGATTTTGATCCACCATGCAATACTATTTGGAAAGCATCTGATCAGCAACAACTTCATCTTTCAGCATGACAATGATCTCAAACACACTACCAGCGGAGTAAAAGCACATCTAGACAGACAAAGCCACAATGAAACACGGTCTTGGATTGGACAGATGGAGTGTGGGATCATTTTGACAGAGAACGGAGCAAAAGGCAGCCAACATATTCTTGAACACTACTTAAAGAAATGAGAAGAAGAGAGTTCAGGTTATGTTGAAAAACTAAGGTGGCCATACTCAAGCTTTCCTTTCTAGCACATTAAAGTACAAACGGTTTTTGCCGTGTATAATGTATTTCCATGTGCGTACATGTTTCAGGAAAGAACTGCACAAACACCTAACTCTTCTAACAAAATAACAAAGAAGTGGCTCAAGACTTTTGCACAGAACTGTATATTAGTACAAAAAAAAAAAAAAATCCTATGACTTTCACACCACAATCTAAAAATCAAAAATGACCTTTAAGTTACATCAAAGTATTTGGGATATAACTTCTATCACTGATCACAGAAATAGTTTGTGGCAATGTTAAGCAACCTTAGTAACAGGAAGAAACATCTTTTGACCTTTGCCTCACCGGTTTCGAACAGATAAATAACAAACATCAACATGAAAAATGACTTTTAGCCCCACTCTTGAAAAGTGCATTTTAAACAAACAAAAAAGAAAATGAAACCTGAAAACCGCCCAGCCAACAAACCAACTACAGGGGACACACACACACACACACACACACACACACACACACACACACACACACACACACACACACACACACACACACACACACACACACACACACACACACACAAACTGAGACAGCAGCTTCCAATACACGTTCAGTAGTTTCACAGATACTGTTTTACTTGGAAACCGAAGAAGAGGCTCAAAGATGAAAGGGCATTTCTCTTTGTTAATAAAGTTGCTTGCATTACACATAGGCTGGTTTCAAACACATTATCATTATAAAGCCTGGGAATACCACTCTGAGCAGATAGGCAGCAGAACCAGTTTGACTAGCAAGTTTTAACATGTTTATGGGGCCTACAGGACACTACAGAAATGCTAATGGCAAATGCTCTACCTGAATCAACCTTTTTCCTTACAAGTAATATGTTTCAGATGAATTCGACATCACTGCTTTCCCCAGAAAAAAATAAAATAAAAATGAAGGTCTTTTTGAAATTAGCAAAATACAGTAATGATGACTATGAGATCCTTAAGAGTCATGCGCTAACCTTTGACTAACGTCACGGATGACGGCAATATTGGAGAAGAGGTGGTGGTGCTCTGTGGCCGTCATTGTCTTCCTCAGTGTTTCGCTTTCCTTGAAGTTGCGTACTAGGATACCCAGGCTGTGCAGGTATGAATGCTCTGAGGTGATGATCTCAAAAATGGCCTATCAAGTGAAGACAACAAGTTACACAACCAAGTAAATCGGAATGAGCCAGTCACTCTGCAACATGTACTTGCTGCTGTCAAGTTCTTTCACTTTAATTCACCGTGTTCCTTATTTCATGTGTGTGATGTAGTGAGTTCCTACATATCCCAGAATTCCTTTAGAGAGATAGCATCTTCTTACGGCATTCTGCTTCACTACATTACAACCAGCCAGAAAACCCAGTGTGCAGCATGTGACAACATTATAAAACATGAGCGTTTGCTGCTGTGCATTCTGGTTTATCAAGGCTGCTGTGGTTTTCAAAAAAAAAAAAAAAAAAAAAAAAAAAAACCAGGCGGTTCAAAGGGAGCAATGCCTAAATGCAGTTTTAGTATTGCAGATATTCATCTTAAAATTCACAGAACACTGAAGTGTAATGAATGCAAAACCAGCAGACACTTCACCACTGCTTGATTAGTAGCTGTGTGTTTTCAGCTGTATAACAGAATAAACACTATGTTTTACATTATCTTAGTTTACCACTAGTGTTGTGGTTAGAACCTTGGAGGAACGAAGAGGTGGGAACGACACACCTTCCAGGAATGACCAAAGGGCATGAGCTGAGCTAAATCTAACAAGTTCTGACTTGAAGCTTGAAATGTCAATAAGTAACACTGCGTGCTGGACTGAGTAAAGATCTCTGTTGCAAGAATCTCAAATCTTCATTACACTACAGTCTATCCACAAGGAGTGCAGCATTTTTTATTAACCTCAGCAATCCTGAACTTCAATAAAATGCTTTCATAGTTCCTAAAACATGATTTGAACGACTGCAGGAAACTGGTTCACCATTTAAAGTAGACCTATGAGTTGACCAAAAGTACAAAGGAGCATGATAAGCACCTGTGTAGCCAGAGAATGATTACATTCACAGGGTGTGGCTTTATTCAGGGACTGTAGTGCATACAGGGTGGACCTTTGCTATTGACACAACAGCTGACATCTCAGATGGCTGGTGAGGGAAAAATCCACCCTGGGATAGTGTTACACTGCACAGATAGTATCAGTTTGTGATGTTTGTTGGCTTTTCAGAAGTTTCTGGAATGAAATATAACTGGATTTGTTGTTACATTAACTTCACCCGAACCCACCTTAGCGGGATCCTAACCTGCTTAGAGAGCATTTAGACAAATTCTCTGAGAACAGGTTTCCATTCAGGAAATGAATTCAGGATGAACTTTTTCCCCCTAAACAAAAACTCTGATTTAGCCCAATAGTTTACAGAGTTTTCTTACGAAACCTTCAGTAATCATATCATGTTGTGCTTGAATCCATTTAATCACCTTTAAAAAAAAAAAAAAAAAAAAAAAAAAAAAAACAATTCCCTGTATGTCCCCAATTCTACTAAACTATAAAATATGATAATAATTATTGCATTAATAAACTGCGATCCAGTATAAAAAAAACTATTAATAGTCACTGCATGTGTGGGGGTTTCTTATTCTGGTATCAGTTTTTATTGAAACCACAGGCTGTGGCAGCTTTTCTCTTTATCTGAGTGAACGGAAGCAGCATATCATCATATCATCATATCATAGTTTTTTTCTTCTTCTCTCCATTCTGTCATCAAGAATATTCCTAAAACATTTTATATAGCAAAAAAAGTTGTCATTCTTAATGTAAACATTTTGGGTGAAATGCTTTGAACTTGTCAAATGTTTTATGGTTGCATTTATGGTTTATCCACGGAGTTTTAGTGGTGTGCGGTTTTCTGTAGCATGCTGAAGCACACCACAATCCCTCTCAGAAAAGGGGTCAGTAGTACTTGGAAGATGAGGGAACCGGTAAATCCAGTGTTGCAGCGTCGTGGAGAGTAATGACTCACATGAAAATAACCAAATTGGTTTGTATTGTAATCATCGTGGACTTGTTTTCTTCATGGCCAGGCTTTGTGATCACCTGATCTGTACTGCTGTGACACAGAGGTTTACTGGTCTCTCTGGATTCATCCAACTGCACCATCAGCTCATATCGTGGCTGTCTTTTACCCATACCTCTACTACAAAGACTGAGTTTGTGAAGTGATCGTAAGGAGCAGCATCATCTTAAATTTAAGCTAATGATGATTGACCAAATTAGTTCATTAATCTTTACCACAAACTACTCAGTTCCACAGCCTGCAGTGCACATTTTATTCATTGCTAAAGAGATTTCATTACATAAACCAGATACCTTCAACAAGACAATATGCACCTACCCAGTGCTTGCCATATTAAACGAATAAACCTACTCATACAATTTTTACATTTCTTCTGGTCCTTAACAATGACCATAATCTGTCACCTTCCTCTGTGTCATCTCTTGTTGACAACTTAATCTGAGATTTGTTACACAGTAAAGTTAACCTTACCAGGCCAACCTGATATAGTAAGCTGCTATGTAAGCACGCACACTCTTACCTCCTGTCGCTTTCGCTCCTGAGGTGTGACCGAGTCCAGAATACCGGTGTCCTTCACCTTTAAAAGTGATATAAAAAAAATAATCAATAGTTTGAAACTAATATTTCTTTGAATAATTTTTTTGAGACCGTTATATAAAACATATTCAGTACAGTAAGAGTAAGTGTTTATATCAGATAACTTTAATTCAAATTGATTTGAAAAAAAAAAAAAGCAGAAGGCAGACAGTGCTCTCTGCGGAAGGAAGTGAGGACTGAAAATGATTTCTGTACTAGCACGCTGCTTTATTGATAACTGAAGATTATTATAGACTGCTCTTAGCCTATACTTGATTCCCTCATTGCATTTGGACATGTACCAGCTGGCTCCAGGTGAGCTGGGTTGGTCGGTAGCTCTTTATCACAATGCCCTGATCATTTGCAGCAGGCTCTGCCACCACAGACTCATCAAGGGACTCATCTTGGTTGGTGGACTGCAGCCCCCGCTCACGGATTTCCTGGTAGAGGCGTGGTGTAGCTGAGGACAACATCAACATCAAATTGAACTCAGAAAATTTTATAGTCATAGAGTCCTAAATGCACAGTTCTAAAAGTATCTACTATCATGATCAGCTTACGTGTGGATTTTGCTGTTTTTCACTCACAAATGCCACAAAAATGCCAAAGCTGGATTGTGACACCATACTAAGATGGATTATTTGAGAATGAAAACGAGGGAGGTGAGAATGTATCAGTTAGGTGGACAGCCGGTAGACAGAGAGTGTGTTAAATGTGCAGGTTAAAGATCAAAGAGCAGGTTAAACATCGAATGATCCTCGAGGACTTAAAAAGAAGCAAACAAGCAAACAGAAGTGTTGTTTAGGCAGTTCTCAATCAGCTGCTTCAGTATCAGTTTTATAAACTGAGTTTTCTTCTCAATTCCACATAACTAGATCTCAGAGATTACTTTAAAAATCACATCTCAAAAAGGAGACGTCGCAGTGCCTGACGGTTCGGGACAACCTTCAAGGCCCAGCAAGTAGTTAACATGCCAGGAGTGCTCAGGGAGAACGATTTCCGTTTCGGTCCCCTCCTTTCCAAGCTATGGCATGGAAATTATAGCTTTCTCTGCATGAGGTTTTCATGACTGAGCATACGATTAATTTGCAATCTAGTTTCAAAATGTCAAATGTAATTGGTATTTTCTGAGTATTTGTAGCCCTTTAACCCAATTAAGAGACGCAGACAACGCGGCGCACGGGTGGACATACCATCTTTGAATGATCCACGTTGTCTCTGGTTCCTCTTTCTCCCCAGGGTTCCCTAGAGACAAAACAGCAGTGCAGCCTGAAGTTACTGTGGAATAAATGTGTGTCACTGATGCTGATATTTTTTCCTTTCTTTCCTCATTCTGCCTTTAACAAACTTCCTGAACACTAGTCTAGTCGATTGTGGAAAAACGCCATCATCTTTATTACTAAAGTTGAATGTTGCTGACACTATTGGGTATTCCCCCTGTCACCTATTAAAAGGACAAGACTGCATCAGCTCTGCTCATTTAAGAACTTTGGTAGCTACACCAGACTGAAAGAGCTTGACAGACCCAGTCGAAGTGTATGTGTTTAAAGGTCACAACTACACAAAGAAAATGATGCTGCACATGCTCCAAGTAATTGGATAAGTTAAAGTATGATTAATTAGAAGGACTAGCTCGGATGCCTGTTTTTCTAACCAATTCATAAGCTAATATCAAACTGTGACATGCATACAAGTTCTCATCTAATTTGCAATATATTTGTGGCAGATGGGCAGAGTAGAGCACTATCCTTAGACCCCCTGGCCTCAACTTATGTACCTTACGTCCATGGGTGCGAATTGGGGCAGGACTGGGTGCTCTGCCCTCTCTAACAGGTTTCAGTTCGGTTGCAGTTGCTTGTTCTGTCGCCAAGGTTTCAAAATTCAAGCTAATTATTGCCGCTCTGTATGACTGGTTCCTGCGGTTCCTCCTAATACCAAAACCTTCTCCATCACTGTCGTAATCGTCCCAGGACACATCCGAGCGACGGCTTTGGTTCGCACTGCTGGAGTTCTCCAGTCCTACTGGGAATGTCACCACGGTGGTGTGGTGTCGGTTTTTAGGCCGGCTGGACACTGCTAACTTCTTGGGGATCATTTGCTCCTTGCCAACCTTCAGCGCAGCAGGACTTGTTGTGCTCAGAACCACCTGCTGAGGCACCGCAAGCCTGTCCACTTTATCATCATCCACATCCTCCGCTTGCTCCTTGGGTGTGGATGCTTCAGGCTCGGGTGTTGCAGAGCCTGGCGAAGGGCACTCATCACCCGACTCGTATATATGGAGTTCTGTGGCGAACTGATTTTCCACGATCTGAGGGACCTGGCAGTCCTCTGACTGGCTCTGAGACATGGCGTCCTCCTGTCCTAATATTGGCTGGTCTGGGCTCTTCAGCAACTACAACAATGGACAAAGTACAGAATTGAAAGGAGTTATAATGTATAAAGCAGGACCTTAAACAGAAACAAGGCAACAGTCTGGCCCTAAATAATCTCCAGTGACCCACCTTGTGATCCAGTTCCGCTCTCACACAAGCACTCAGAGTTTTGATACCCTTCAAACTCATATGAAGGGACTTAACCCATGAGTCACCACTTACTCCTACGCTGGACTGTAAATCTGTACGCTGCAGTAACCACAAGAACAGAAACTTTTTAATAAGCTGGCTACTCCTGTCCTGTTCTGTGAACAGTCCAGCGCAGACCCATAAGCCCGTTTTAATACATGCGTACTTCTTATAAACACATCTCTATTATAAATAAGCCTGGCGAAAGTCTTTAAGTGGCATTCCTACCAGCCAGTGAGAAATCAGCTTTGCATGTGGGTTTCAAATATAAAATCCCGCTGCTGTAAATCCACTTTAAGTGTTTTGGGGTTTTTTTTTCCGTGCATTTCGCCTTACTCGCAAATTGATTTCCAATAACTTCGCTGCCTGTAAGACGGATTAGGGTGGGAGAGGGAAAAAATGTCTGCCTCGCATTCCCACAGTTCAAAACAGCGAGATGACACGCAATGCAAGCAACACCGAGAGAGGTCCAACAAACTGCCCTACCTGAGTGAGCAGAGCTTCTGACAGCAGCCTCGTTTACTCGCTGACAGCACGGGTCAGTCCGCCGGTGCTTCCGGAGCTGCTGTCCGACGCGCAGAAAGAGTGCAGCTTTTATTGAGCTGCAGCTGTACTCCTCCGCCGCTTTCTGTCACATTCTCCGTCTTTACTCGCCCACTTCCTCCTGTGTTTGCAGGCGCCCATTAAAGCGAACCCTTTACGTCACTACAGGTGAGCGTCAATCAATCATTAATAAGCGACCGTTTCGATGAAAGCAGGACACAGCTCGCGAGACAGCTTCTCACGGATAAGCAGCCTTATATTTAGCCATTCATATTTAACACCTGCCCCTGTGATGCTGGATTATCCTATTTACCAGTCTCGTCTCGGTCATACAAACCTTGACTTTGAAAAAAATAAATAAAATAAATATATATAGGCTATATATATACATTATTATAGAGCATCAAGTAGAATTTTGACATTTGAGTAGCTGAAATCCGTTTGCGCATACATAAAGACAAAGTGTTCCCTTTTGCGTAAACTTGTAATGACAAAAATTTTTTTTCTGATTTTTGTATACCTGATTGGTAACACATAGCTACGTAGCTCGTTGTTCCCCTCTAGTGACCAATAAGAGGCATGACACTGTGTTCATCAAGCATAAATCCAGATTTTCACAAACTTAACCACAAATGAGTCATTAATAAGTAATACATTTGTTTTTTTTTAAATGATTATTATTATATTTCAGTCATTTTTGTGCGGTAATCTGTTTTATGTACAAATCATATTAAAATCATCAAAAAAAACAACTCTTGTTTAAGCCGTGTTTGAACTTGCAATTTCCATTTCATTTTCCTTGTAGATTAAAAATATCACCAGCAAATATCTCCACAAGTCACTAAAGCTGAGCCAGCCTCAGACTCATGTTGCTCAGAAAGTAGAGCATAATCTGAAGGCCAGTGGTTTGATCCCTGGCTCCTTCACCCTTTATGTCAAAGTATCCTTGAGCAAGATACTGAATCCTGAATTTCCAGGATTGCACCCACTGGAGTGTTAGGGTAGGTTAAAAGAAGTGCTTGCATGAATTACTTCAAGCCTGGTGGGTGAATGAGTCTGGAAGTAAAGAAACACTAAACACTCAAATTGAGTAAAGTGCTGTGCTGTAAAATACAGTGCTGTGAGGAAAAAACCCCAACACAAACACATTTAATATGATTCAAATGATTATTGATGATTTCATTTACTGAAGAAAAAAATCTATTTAAACCTACCTGGTCCTATGTGAAAAAGTAATTGTCTCCTTTGTTAAATCATCATGTATAATCATGATGAATCAAACTGAGTTGAATTTTACTAGACACACTGAGGCCTGATTGCTACCAGATGTGTTTAATTTAAAAAAAAAAAATCACTTAAATAGAACCTTACAGATAAAGTGAAGTTTTGGTTTTGGTACTCTACAGTGAGAGCCATTATGAGAAACCTGAAACAGTGCACACTGAAGACTCATCCAGGAGGTCACCAAAGAACCCACAGGAACATCTAAAGAACTGCAGGGCTCAATGTCTCAGTTAGTTAGAGTTAGAGTTCACAATTCAGCAATAAAAAAAGAGACTGGGCAAAAATGGCATCCATGAGAGAGTTCTGCGCTCTACCTGAAAATCCTGAAGGAGAATGCCTGGCTGTCAGTTCACACCCCGTAGCTCAAGCATATGCAAAGGGACAACAATCTGAAACACACCAGCAAGTCCACCTCTGAATGGCTCAAAAAACCCAAAATGAAGTGGCCCATTCGAAGTCAGAACTTAAATTGGATTGAATGCTCAACAAGTCTCCAATGTGGCTTAAACAAAACAATCCAAAAGCTTCACCAACAGTTATCACAAATGCTTGATTGCAGTTCTTGCAGCCAGCAGTGGGACAACCAGTTTTTAGGCTTAGAGGACAATTCATTTTTTGTGTAGAGCCAGTGTGTTCCCGTCCATATAAGATTTTAAGCTTCTTCAAAAAAAGTATACATGACAAGTTTGTATGGGAATTAATTAGTGTTGCACAAGTATTATATTTTTTGGAAAGTAACACAAAAAACGAAGCACACATTTTCTCTTTTTTTGGTAATTTAAGATTTAATTTCTTCAACTTTAACAGTCTGAAAATATGATTACACATTAACCAATATTCTATTCAAGCAAGGCTGAGACATGTATTATAATGCAATGTGGAAACAATGAGGTGACAAAATGCTGAGGGTCACTATGTACACAGTTTATATATAAAGAAAATCAAATGGCAATGACATTTACACCATCCTCAATTTCAATATCATATGGCATCCGATGAAAGTGAATTAGAATATATCCAAGTGATCAAACAGTCCCATGATATTCATGTGACATCGTGTGCATACTTGTAAAAATGTCCATCCAACAAAAATGAAACATCATGTTTTTAACCACCGGACAAACACAGCATGATTTAATTTCATTTAAGAGCTTTACTCTCACTTAAATTCCACTGTGCAAATGCGTGAACTGGTAAAACTTGCAGTATGTATGTCTCCTCAGTTCTGCCGAAAGTATTCAACACAGCTTTTCCAAATTTCTATTTGTTGGCCAAACTGTGCCCAACAGATGTGCGAATCATTAAGAATACTTGAAAAAGAAAAATCAGCTTTTTTGTAGTCACTGGTGTCGACTACTGAAACTGTCGTTTCACAAAATTTGTATCGTGACTATGTGTGTAAGCAGATCTGCTCATCAAAGATTTAGAGTCCAGGTTAGTGGGACAAAGACCGGAACAACATGACACAGGACAAAATGTTGTCTTTTCTCGAACTTTTGAAATATTTAGTGTGAAGATGACGACTGCTGTAAGTTGCCGATGTGCATTTCTTTTAAAGGCTATGCTCACATAGAGGATGCCTAGTAAGACTTTCTGTGTCTTTTCTTTTCTTCCTTTGAGAATATCCAGGAACCCCTGGGTCAAGTATGCTTAACAAAACAACACAACTTGATACGCTTTATGCAACACATGCACACAACATGTAACATTCGTGCTCAGAACAGCTTAAAGTTTAAAGTTTAGGTCACACACTGAAAAATCTCATTTGGATCCTTTTATCCTTTTCCAGTGAAAATCAATCTATATCATTTTGCATTTTCTTTTTGAAAAATAGGATATTTTATCATCTTTTGAAATCCGCTGAGAAAGCACGACAAGCTTAACTACGAGACGCTGATACGTTTGAGCAGAGATTTTGCTTTAAAAAATTGAAAAGAATTGCAACCGTGGCAGTAAAACGCTTCTATGAGACTGGTACAAAAATGTCATGACTAAGCCATGATGGAGATGTAACACTATCTACATATAGAATGCATTAGCTGCTTCATGAGTATTTTTTCCCCATTCATTACATAAAGGTGAGTGAGTCTGGCATATAGGCTTAAAAGTAGTCTCTTTCTATTATAAGTCTGTTAAATGTTCTAACTTTTGTCTAGTCTAGTGATTTGCAGGAAAGCGGATAGATGCTAAGTTCAGGACACATACATTTATCGGGTCACAAGAATCAGTGCATCTCAGAACTGTTGTTAATGTTAAAAAAATGAAGAAAAAAAACAAGATTTTGTGTCAATAAAACAGGTGCAGGGTCATCCCAAGCTGAGCCTCAGAGCCCGTGTGGACAGCAGCAGCCACAGCATGGCCCTGTGTGTCTGGAGGCCAAAGAGTAACACACAGTTTAAAGGAAGACCAGCTTTTCCCCTGTGGACCTGTGCAGTGTGGGATGCAGGATCAGGGAGGGGGAGGCATTGGTATAAGTTGGGGTGGGGAGCGCTGCAGGGCAGAGGATGGGGAGATGATCCTGTTTACTATTTGGGTATATCCCCTTTCTTCAAAATGAGCTGCCGCTGCCAGGGCGCCAGTTTGGTCTCGTCATAGCCTAGGTTTCGTATTCGCTCCAACTCCGTCTTCTCCTCGATCTCCTTCACCTTTTTGGCCTGCTCCTCTTCTTTTCTACGTGCACCCATAAAGGATAATTCACAGTAGTTAGAGTTGTACAGTAAATCTTCAGTTTATAGTTGTTACTTCTAACATATGCAAATGACCACATCTCAAGACACGAAGCACTCAGAAGCACAAACCACCACCAAGGCATCTCACTTTTTGGGCAGTATTTACTGTTAAAAGAATAGTACTGTATTTTCTGTATATTAAATTTTTTTTCTTTGCTCTTTTTAAACGTAATTAAAGAAGTTTTTAATCCATTGATCTCAGACTCACAGCACCTAACAAATTTCTCATTCAACACATTTTGTGTTACGTGTTGTATAAAGCAGAATGAATAAAATTTTCTTACCTTTTCTGTTCCCTGTCACATCAGGAGATGGTGAGCACAAGAAGACAAGGTTTAAATATCTTAAACAGCAACAGCAGTTAATTCACAAGTTAAAGCAATTAAATGATAATTTTAACACGTGCAAGTGACAAAATAGGAAGTACACTTTATACTCTAAACATCAAGTTCAAATTGTTCAACAATAAATGTCACAAAGAAGGCTAAAGATCGCACAAATCTTGAGGTAAAGCTGAATTAGTCAATATATTTTTGCTTCCACTGGAGGAAAAAAATGAATGAAACCTTTCATGTAAAGTTCTCGACTCTTTTACTTCTTCCAGGCTCTGATTTATGGATTTAAAAACAGATACAAAACTAGCCTTTTACTTTTAGTGCATATGAGCATATGACGCACCTGCAGTTTTGATTAGGTCCAACATTTTCCCAATGCAAACACAAAAAATACATTTAGTAAGCTGGGTATTTCTGAATATTTGCAGAAGAGCAGAAGAGCTTCTTGAAATGCAAATAAACAGTAAATTAATAAAGAAGGCCTGCAATGGCAAGAATTTAAAGTGCTTTCCTGTGAAAAAAAAACTCTCTAGTAACAAAACCCCCCAACTGGTTGGATGTTTTGGTGGCATCACAGCCACTAAGTGTTTTCTGCCAACTTATTCCAGCCCAGAGCGCCTTTATGTCATCCATTTGGGTTAAGCACTACTAACCTGCCACCAAAAATGAGATGTGCTGAGTAACACTGGCTACTCACCTCTCTTCATCCATTTTCTTCTTCATCATGTCTCTCCTCCAGGCTGGCATTGACGCCAAGCGTGCCGCCTCCTCCTCAGCCTGTAAGGGGACAGAGGGGTCCGGGGAGAGACAGAGATAGGGGCCCACAGCAGTCAGCAATGAATTTGTACTTTTAAAGTATCTTCTGTTGTGAGGAGACTTGTGTCAAGTTTAAGAGAAATCGCGAGTGCAAAATGTCTACTACATGTATTTGGTAAATGTGAGCAAGTTCTTCAGTCAGTTAAGTAGCTAACTCTGCTACAGACTTCACTTGCATCATCTTGTGTGCAACCTTCTTCTTTAAAAAAGTAGTAATCTCAGTCTTCACCTTTAGGTTAGCACACAGTCATGAACAGATGTGCCCCATGAGATCATTTTTAAAATATCTGGTTATAATACACCTGGATATAATAATAGATGTGTTAACATTTGAAATATTTGGAAATTACTATTGAGTCTATTATATTAAATTAAAGGTGATATTGAGATGATTTATGTCGGTAGCACTGCATAAATCATCACTAAAGCAGGCAAGCACCTGCATAAAGAACAACTGTAATGAAATGTTAGTCCAGTCTGTTTGTTTGTGCAGATTCTCAAATGTCAGTTTTAAACAAATGGCCTTTATGTAAGACTTAAGAACCTAAACAATGGTAACCCAATATAGTTGAAACTAATGTATGAATTCACCAAAACAAACAGATCTCACAAAATGTCTGCTTCTGCTGTTTGTTTAAAATGAAACAAAGCCTTTGAAAAGGACAGTGTTTTACAGGATATTCTCTGTGTACACATATGGTAACTGGATCCCTTTTTTCCCTTTCAGGCTGTAACTGGAGGTGGAGCGGGAGAGAAAGAAGGCAGCCATCTTGGATTTCTCATCTTCGCCCAACTAGACACATTACCCTTCTGCATTCATTTTACTGAAGGATTTCACTTGCCCTAGCCAGTGTGAATCCAGGTAAGATTATCTATGGAATTAATATTTAATGAGTCCCCTGGGAATTTTGCCTCAAAAAAAAAAAAAAAAAGAAAAAGAAAAAAACATGGAGAAAACAAACCAAAATAAACAAATTTACACCGCCCCCCACCAAAACTCTTCACCAAAAAGTAGCTGATAGTAGCTATTAAAGGTTTAAACTAAGTGTGATCAAGTCAACTGGCAGTTAAGTAAGAGTGACAGTTAAGCCAACCAATTAAAAAAGAAAAAGCTGCAAAATACGAATTAAGCAGCTCTCTTGATGGGCTTAATAAAGTTTTTTGGTTTTGTGGGCCATATTTGTAGTGTCAGTGGACATCCACAAGGGTCAGAACACACAACCCTTTGCTGTGCCTGCATACTGTTTGGGATTATAACAATTGTAGGCTATTAGATTTATAAATTTGGAAGTGTGAAAATGACATTGTATTATTAAGATGAAGTTATTGCCTAGACTTTGCTGTGCTAGCAGCTATTTCAATAATCAATAATAGTTTTAGGTAATTTTATTGAATCTAGCATTATTTTTTGTCTAATGAAAGAAAAATAAACAAATAAACTGTAGTTCAGTCAAGACTAATTCTGTTGATACTGTAATTACTACAGCAACTTGACCTCCAGTTCCATATATGCAAGAGCGCATTGTGCAAGCTCAGCAGATTACATCATAGTCTATTATAGTTTTGCCCATCTGTTAAGGCAGTGTTGTTACTAACATCACTCTTTACTGCATTGTGTACGTGCTCCAACTCTGCCTGAAATATTGTGCAAAGGGGAAAAAGTTTGATAGAAAGTGGCTTTAGGTTTACCAGCTGACTGCCTTCTCGTGCGACCTGCAAGTTGATAAAGATTCACTGTAACCTCCTTATGGCTCCTGTAAGCCACAGATAGAAGGACAGCAGGGGGTGTTAAGAGGGTTATTCCAAGGTAATCTTGATGCAATAGAACAGACACTATGAGAATAGTGTGCAGTGTGCGGTTTATTGCATCGACAAGCACTGCACTTGAGGATTACACATTGAAGAGTGTGTGTTTGACAGTTGCTCTTTCATTGGTAAATCAGTGTCGTTATGTAAGTTCTCAAAAGGATGGAAACAATATCTTAGGTAATCTATTGTTTTGGCCTTTTTGCCACACAGGTGCATCAGTGCAAAAACTCCAAATGGTTAATTGCTGCTTAAATCTGCTAATCCCCAAAAATGACAGTTTTATTTACTTATAACACCAACCTAGAAACCAATAAATAGAAGAACATGAAATCAATTATGGAAACTCTGAGCCAATATTTGAAATATACTTATATAATAACATAAGCAAACAATGGAATAAACACCATAAAGCAGTTGTAACATTTTAATGTGATGTTTTATTTAAGTTAAAGCTTTGACTGGTGAATACTTTTAAATATGCTCAGAGAAAATAATTGTAACTTTTGAACCATTTTCACCATATTTCACCAATTCTGTAATGTTTATTAAAAGGCACACCTTATAAGTAAATAATCCACTTGAATTTAAACAAAGACATTTGTGAACCACTAAGTAGTTCTAAACTTCAAACCCACTAAAGACTGAGCTACTTTCTCTTTCAGTTCAAGCAAAAAGGAACCATTTAGACAGTAAGGCCATTTTCCCCTTCACTAATTATCAAGAATGAAGGTAGAACAGAGGCCAGATGCTGCTCACTCGCTGTCACTTGCTGTTTTTGTGTGAGTTCACTGGCTAAAAATGTGACAAAGAGGAGAAAAAGGGACACGTTTGATCATGTGCATAGAAAGAAAGATAAATGGAAATGTAACTTTTATGTAGCAAAAACTGTGTGCAATTCCATGTCATTTTTTAAAGTCGGTGGAATATATGGATGTTATCTATAGACCTGAGTCTGTCACTTAAAAGTGAGCCACATCTTCTTATGCACATTACTAATACCAGTGCCAATTAATCACCTACTGTATGAAAATGAGATGGGATAAAACCCTCACATAAACGCAGTCTGAAATATTCAGTGTAAAACAACTATGCAGAGTTTTACTAATCATCCCCATTACAAAGATGACCCAAAGAAACAAACAGCATTGATTTTTATGGCAAATCTTTTCCTTTTAAACTTTTTTTTCCTTTGTGTTTTGTGGCAATCAATCATACTTCGTCTGAAAAGCTCTTGGTTTCACACAATATGTGCATCTTTTGTAATACAATGCATACTTTCCTCCACTTAAACATACAGAAGCGGTAATGTTAGCACAGCAGCATGGATGCTCTTTGCTGCAGTTAAGTCCATTACGTGACATGACCTAAACATTAACAAAGCAGATTAGGTTCTCTTGTCAGCATGTTGCACTGTGCGTGCTAGTTTTCCACAATTGATCTTAGCAGTGAACCTTCAGCACAACCTTAGCCTACATAGCTATTAGATATCAAAAAGTTCAGCTTCCTTTTCTTTCCAAAAAGCAAAGCTTCGGTCAATGTATTTGATGATTTCCTCATTGCTGAACTCTTTAAGCTCATAGATGACTTTAATTGAATCTTCATTGGGTTCTTCTTTGGGTGGAGGTTTAGCAACGTGGGGTTCTTCTTTGACTTTAACAGTAACAGGTTGGGCATCTTTCACTGGACATGGTGTTGCTGTGTCTGGAAGTGTCTCAACTTTAGCTGTTGCTTCAACATGTTGCACGCTTGCCAAGTCCTGCATGTGGTCCGGCTCTGAACCTTTCCCATTAGAAATTGCAGGCTTATTTAAACTGACATTCCCCTGAACACTGTCCTCCACTGAGTCCTTGGGGGGTCCCTGCTCCACACACTGACCATCGTGAGCCACAGCAGGTGACGAACCTTCAGAAACCCCCGAATGTGAGACTGGTAAGGAGGGTTGTTGTGATGGTGCAGGTGGTGCAGAGTGTGCATTCGAAAGTGGGAGTTCAGGAGGTGGTGGGTGGGATGGTGGGGGAGGGAGTGTTTCCTGCATTGACATTATGGACATGTCAGGAGACATGGAATGTAGCGATGCTGTCAGCATGCCTCCTCCCTCACCCGAGTCTCCAAAGTACTTGACTTTTATGTCCTCAAAACCATCCGCCCAATCTCGCTTCTCGCACTCAATTTCCTCCATGACCTCCTTGTGAAACTGCCTTATGACCTCCCATTTGTGGCTGCCAAGACGGTCAAACATCTCATAGCATAAAAGGTGTCGGAATTTCCGCTCACTTCGAGACATGTTCATTTCCAATAGCTGGAAATAGCCAAGCATGAAAAGGTCAAGAGTTAGGCTTTCATAGCTCACAGTTAACCCGTTGATGTGCGGCAGGAAATGCTGTGGCCAATAGATCATCTGAGCACGACTCAGCCGGCGGATCTGGCGTGTGGGCACTTGACTCATGATTGCCCTCCAGTGGCCAATCAGATTCCCTACTACCTGCTTTGATTTCATAAATAGGAGGAGTTTATCGTCTTCACTGTGCATCTCTCCACCAATCTGTGCACTAAATTGGCTGTAGTCCTCCCAGTCCACATCTAAATGATTTCGCCTCCTGCCAGTATATCTAGTCTGATAAGACTCAGAGACTGTATACTTCCGCCAATGTTCAAGGAACAGGAAGACAATTCTCTCTTTCCTCATTTCAATACATTCCTGGACATAGCTTAGATCTGTCTGCACCTCCAAGCTTCTTGTTAGTTGATCATTATTTAAAACAGGGTCTGCAGAAAGAACCTGGCTGAACTGTTCAATATTAGTTGGTGCCATTGCCTCAGAAGACATATATGTCTTAGGAGCATGAGATGCGGTGATAGCTGGTTCTTCAACAAGTGGTAAGACTGATTCCTCCACTGAAGTTAAACCACTATTGGTATTGGATTCCAGTATGGAAGCAGAGGAACAAGGGACCTCATCCTCACAGACTGTCTCTGGATGATAACTAGACTCACTTACCACAGGGAGTGACCTCTTGCGTTTGTAAACCCTATTTGCTTGGTTATCTGCAGACTGCGGCTGATTCTGAACTTCATAATTAGCCTTTAGGTTCTTCACTGAAACGCCGCACTGCTTTATTTCCTTTTCTACATCCTCTCTTGTTGAAAAGGATTGAGAGCGTCCCATAATTCCAGCTGATCCCACTGACTGACCTGTGCTCACATTTCTTGTGTCTTCTTGGGAATATCCAGGACATATAAGATCCAAGATGTCTATCTCTTTGCCTCCCAGAGTGGCAAGAAGGATAGCCATACTCTTTAGGAGGGTAGAAATCTTGCTGCACCAGGCTGGAAGATCTTCAGCTTTGCCATGCACCTGCTTTGGATTGACTGAGAAGTGCCCCTGATTGAGAGCAGCAGAAACTGGTAGAAGCTGGTGAAGCTCCTGCTCCAATTCACTCAGTTCCTTCTCGACTTCTGATACCTTATGCATAACCTGTAGGTTCTCAATTTGCTTCTCAATTCGGTTCAGGTCGGCCTCAGTCATCAGTTCACCAAATGGGCCCAAAATGGCATTGTGGGCGTGGGAGTAGTGCCATTCCAGAGGCTGGTACTGCCCAGTTGATGCAAACTAAATCAGAGGTCAAAGGAGACCAATAGGACAAGGAAAAAAAAAGGAGGAAGGAGGGAGGGATTCCTTCAGCTTGAATTTCCTGGTACGAACACACGCTTCAGTGCAAATCCATCCTAACACACAGGATTTACATGGATTTAGTGGTGCAATGGCACTGCCTGATTACAAGCACAAAGCTTTCCAATGGAATTTTGAGTCAAAGAACAGTGACTACTTTGTTGAGTTATATGCGAAATTATATGTTAGCTAGACCAATACTGGCATGCAAGAGTTACAACATGTTAGTATTTGTATTTTAGGCACTTAACACTGCAGATGTTTCACAACATTTGCGCAATGCCTCTTAAAAGGCTCTATTCTGTTTTTATGAGCCAGTGTTTACTTTTGTCTGATATTTTTTTTATGCATCTACACAACACTTCTACTACAAGGTCACTGACACTGCAAACCATTGGCGTTACTCTTTATGAGATCATGATCTGCTCGCACCCTGCCAGCTTCTCCCCCCCCAAAAAAGATGTTGGGGAAATTAAAAAAAAGACTGCTACAATGATTAGATAGAGATGATTTAAATAAAAAAAAAATCCTCAATGGACACAAGTTTTCAGTATTGTTAATATGCTATTTGTGTTACTGTTGGTATCAATAATGGTTGACTTGTAGTGTGAATGGACTCGGCATCACACCACTGAATCAGCATGTAAGAACTTGGAACAGCAAAACTCCACCATCAAACACCAGCCCACACTGTGAACCCATTAGTCAAGTGTGCCAAATTCTGTGATGGTTGTTGTAGCCAAGTATTCAATTCAGTGCACTCCAAAAAGGTCTGCTATTGGCAAGAAGTACAAATACGAACAAGAAACATGTGAAGAAATGCAAAAGAAGTGGATAAATAATTGAAAAATGTGAGAACAAGGAGATGATCATTTTGTGGACGTGAACATGTTTTCATGTGTTATTAGCTTATGTGTTACCAGTTTAATGTTTTTATGAAAAAAATGGAACTAAACAATTAAAACACTGCACGTGAGCAGTGTGTTTAAGCTTGTTGTTTAGTGGTGCAACATTACAATTCCTTAGATAGCAGTAAATTATTAATCAGTCAAATTTAATCAAGCATGTTACATACTACTAGGGTCCTTCTTGTATTACACAGGATTAGCAAGTGTTCAGATTGTTCCGGTACAAACATCTTGTCTAAATAGTCATAATATAGTGCTATGACTGTGCATCAGTGTATGCTGGCTGTAGTCCTTGAGAAAAATATGACCCCACTGAATGCTTAGCTTTAAACTAGCGACTTCTAAGAAAAGCTAACACAAAGAGCAAGAATGATCTCATGCAAAAATGGAACTAAATTAAACATGCCTTCGCACAATGCCAGTGTTCAAAGCATAGACAGTATAAAACATGGATGTAGTTTCTGGCTAGGAAGTGCTTTAAACCTGCTAAAAAGTCTATTTTTGCAAATTTTGTTCATACCATGTTTCAAAATGGCAGATTATCTGTGAAAATGTCTTGTGGTTGCCAGTGAGTATGTGGTTTCACAGTCAAAACTCCTCATCACATCCTTTTTATTCCCAAAATCAAGACGGTGATGGAGAAAACGCTCATCTTGAGGTTTCAAAACAAGACTGCAGAAGCAGTGGGTGATGTAACAGTAGCTACGTCCATCTTTTATACTGTCTGTGGTTCAAAATCACAAACTTCCACGCTCAAATCCAAGCAACAGCTATCCCCTTTGCTTTGCTCATGATCTGAATCTGAAGTCACTTCTAGTCATTTTTACTGTACACTGTTAAATTTATAGGCCCACAAATGGGATAGCTAATGACACTCAGCCATTATGCCTACCTTGCGTTTGTGGTCTTCTTCCTCTTGCATCTTGACCTGAAGCTTGCGCACCATCACCTGCCTTTTCCATTCAGGGATGGCTTTCCCTTGTTCATCGTGAGTAGGCACTAGAGCCTCAACATCTGTGAGGCTCGTCTTCCTCCCTGAATCCGCTTTTGCTGTGCCTCCACCACTGTTCCCATTGATCACAGAGTTGGAGGACAGCTGCTCGTTGCTCCCAGATGTTGACACGGTCCTGCCAGATCCGGAGCCAGCGGGGCTGGGGCTGGGGCTGGGACTGGGGCTGGGACTGGGACTGGGGCTGGGGCTCGGATTGGTGGGTTGTGAGGTCACTGGTGTGCTGGTTGGCGGAGGGGATGGCGGTTTGGCTGGTGGGCTAGATGATCGACTCTCTGGAGATGTAGAGTTTTCCTGAAGAGAAATAAAGGCACAGATGGAAAAAAACAAACAAACAGGAGTCACATAAATTTTAACACATGTGGCTAAAAGAGAGTGAGATTTTGACTTTCACAAATCAGGCCAGAATGTGGTTAGATTCACATATAGTTCATTTAAAATAGAGAGCGTGACATCAAATCCACAGTTGATTGCAAAAACTGTGAGTTAACTTTCAGAACGATCCCTTCTGCATGAGTCACTGTCTGTAGCTAAGGAAGCTAAGTGACCTACATTGTTTCCTGTGGGCCCGCTGTTGGAAAACACAGTGGTGTAGCCTTTACTGTGAGGTGTGGGCTTGAGGCTCTTCCCTGCCTTGATCTCTGCCAGCAGCTCCGAGTTGTCGCCGGTGGGGGACATCATGTTGAAAGATTTTGCGCCTGCGGACAAAAGGACGGAGCAGGCAAGTGAAACCAGGTAGAAAGATTGAGCAGAGAGAGATGGATACAGACAGACTGAGAGAGATAGACTGATGAGGAGAAGAAGGGCTTGAGTGGCATTTCACTGTTAAATATTTCATCCAATCAGCAAGGTAACAATGCTGACCTGGAGCATGTTGGACAATGATGGGAGGTCATAATGGTATTCTAAACCTCACTCATGGATAAGCTAGATACGTTTCTTTTTAGATTTGATTACTCTGGTTGGCATCTGCCTTTATTCCTGCTGGGGTCGAATGTTTGCTGGAGACGTAAATATCGTTGGGCAACTGTTAAATCGGCCAACAGCTGGAGTGAGCCAGGATTAAATGAGGATGAGCAATTAAATATACTTTCATTACAGTGAACTCAAAGAACAGAGACACACATTCTCTTTCATTGTCATCTGACCATTATCGTTACAGCTCAGCTGCTGTTAAACACCCTAAAAAGATATACATTCAGTTCCCGTTTACAATAATCTACTGAATGAATCCTTCAACAAATTTAACTACACTTCAACTTCAAACTCTGTTTCAATGCAATTGAAAATTAACTTCATTTTCACTTTTAAAGGAAAAATAAAATTGGTCCTATGCCAATCAGGCAATGTCAAAATATGCCGCTAATTTATGCAATTATACATATAGATCAGCTTTTCAAAATGATTATACTAACCATAAAGAAAACCATAAAGTACTGCATGCAAGCACCACTGCAGCTGTCGTTTGAGTTCTTAAGCAAGAAAACATTTAAAGTGTAAATGGAAAAAGCTCAAAGATGATGCTGTAGTGCACAACAAACAGTTACGCATATCTTTTTACCAGGATTTAAATGTAGAATATTTTGAAGCAAACGCACAAAAGGACACCTCACCTGTTTTTGCGAATGTTTTTTTCTAGGAAAATAAATATCCTCAATCCTTCATTGTTTACTCATCCTCTATGTGCAGAATGGAAAAAAACAAAACAAAAAAGAGTCCTACTGAAAAAGTGCTCCCTGTTGAGACAACCGCAATGCTCCGGCCGGACACAAAGACTCGCTAGCGTGCCACCCCACCTCACTCTCCCTGCTCTCTCTGTCTCTCTCGTGGGGAGGAGAGAACAGCTTTCCATTAAAGACCTATCATCACAGTTGGGGGAAATCTAAAGGAATCACCCGTAACTGGAAGTGACAGCCAGCCATTGGCAAGCCAGCTAGGAATTAACACACACAAACGCACACACGCACACCGTGTTTCAATCCCCGGCTTCTCAGTGCCCACAGCCAGACCAAGATTCAGTTCGCTCGACCTGATAAACTGTTTCGAGACACATACAGCTGTCCCTCATATTTTCTGCATCACATAGAGAGAGAAAGAGAGATAGAGAGAAAGAGAGAGAGAGCGAAAGAGCGAAAGAGAGAGAGATTTGCCTGTGTGTGACACCACTAAGCCTTTTTACAATGTGTGCTTGATTGAAACTGTGGCCTGTGTAAAGCTTCAGGATAAAAAAGAAAGAGCTGAAACACCTTTGACAGCTATTTAAATTCATTTTAAAAAGCTCAGTACATCGCACGAGAGGTACAAATCTAAAATATCCTGGGCTAAAATGTAACTAGATCAGTTGCACATAAGCATGATTAAATGCTTTTTCAAACTTAAAAACAGCTAAACAACATTAAACAGCTGTATCTTTCAAAAAAAAAGACACATTCTAAGTTGGTGTGCTTGCAACTTTTTGAAAAGAGATTAAAATGTGTGTTTTTGAGTCTTTGCTAGTACGATTGTATTTAGCCTGGGATGTGGGTGGAGAGAGGGTGGAGGTTTGATGAAGAGACTCACACAGTGGGCAAACAGTGTGACATGTTCCTATGGCGTGTTGCTGTTAAGGTCAGCTATGACCTATGATATAAAAAGCAGGATCCTTTGCACCCTTACAAACAGAAAACCACAGGGACACAAACCTCTTCATTCAGCCGCCTGGTTTGTTGCTCCAAGATTAATAGAAGGTTTTTAATTTTATGGCCTGTTTATCACTACTGGTTAATTCTGTTGAACAAATCATTAGATGAAAATGTGCGCAGTACAATATAAAAGGTAAGCGGTTGTTCTCAATAGAAGAGCAACAGGACAATAAAGGACTCGTAACCATCGCCATTGTTGCAGCAGCATTTGGAATTTGCCATTTGTTCTGCTGCTGTGGCGACAACGAGTGTTTGAGCTGTAAATTTATCTTAAGCTCTCAAACGAGTTGGTGGTGTTTCATTTTATGACCACTAAACAACTTGTTTAACAGTGTCACGCGACTCATGCCATTAGCGAGCACACACCACTCTTTAGCTTTAAGTCTTTTATTGCTCTCCTACCATTGGTCGGCAGAAGGAGCATGAACAGATAGGACAGTTGGATAATTGCTGAACAAAGCGTACAGATAACATAAAGAGACTGTAAAAAGGTATAATTGTCACTTATGCTATAGCCAGGTTATATTTTAATGGTGCGTTTACTTACAGCTTTGTTTAAGGTAACAAAACGCCTCGCCTGCTGTACTTGTTACAAAATGTTTCTTAATTAGATTGTAATGTTGAATTTTCTGTTATTCTGTGTTTTATGTTGCCGTTTCACTGATTCTGAAATCTTAGTAAAAATCTTTTTTTTTTTATGTTGTTTTACCTGGAATACAGTCACTCTGCACTAATACTAGTCCTCACTGTATTGACCATGCGGCATTGGGTAAAAATAGATAAAAAAATGTAGGTAATCATTCAAACATTGCCTTTGTTAACAGCAATTACGGTCACATTGTACTTAAAAGTAAATTTCTTTCAGTTCAGTTTTCAAAGGGTGATAGAACAGCTGCTTTGATAAATTGGATACATATGGTTTGAAATAACATCTCATATAAAGTTATTTACATAAAATGCTATGGACAGGTTAAAATGCTCTAGAATTTAGACAAATGTTATAAAATGTCATGTAAGTGGGAAGGACAACTGTGAACTCTGAACGTATCTAAACAGGATGAAGTGATTTAGCTTAAATGCAATTGATTCGCAGTCTCTACTTACTCTTCATCTGTCTAAGTGCTCCTCCCTCAGCCTGTGAGGCAGAGTTATCTCCGCCTTGACAGAGCACATGGTGGCAGGCAAGAAGAGGGAAAAAACAAAAGAAACAAAACAGAGAGAAGTGCATGGAGAGCAAACAGGAGAGATAAAGAACATGTAAACAGAAACGTATAAAGCAGAAAAGCAATGCTGAATTGAAAGTGACAGTTTATAACCAGGCGACATCAATGTATTTAGAATTACAAGAGAAAAAAGTATTTTGTATGTGTCACTCTTCATGTAATATCTTTATCAGGTAAAACTGATATCTGCCTATCATTAACAAATTCTTTAAGCAAAGATTTTTGGTATTTTTGCTCAGTTTCCAGTTTGCTTTTGTAGTATACTGACCAATAGTATAAGCAGGAAGTTATGTATGTAGACATGTATGCAAAGAATGGCAGATGTCAGCTCCAAGAACTGGATTTGTCATAATCAAATTTAGGAACTTCACTTTCACTGAATTTCCTTGTATATTAATGAGTTTCTAGAAAAAGGAAATGCATTAATAAACGTTAGAACAAGATAAATATTTTGTTTTTCCGATCACAAATCTTAAAACACTTATGTATTTTAAAATTCCACATTTTTAGCACTTAAAAAACAGCCTTATACAAAAGTTAAAATTTCCCTGCAACTCGAGCGGCATGTGCACCGTCAGACTGCATCATCCAGTGCGTCCAGGGCACTTAAGGAAATGGCTGAACACTAAACCAGTTCTCAGGGTAATGCTAGCGCTACATCATTAATTTATAATCTCTTATTTAGAATGCTAGGGTCAGACTCAACTCATCTTTACCCAGGGTGATTACTTTGTAGCCATTAATACACCAGTCTCTGCTTTCTAGGACTAATATAGCAGGAAACAAAGATGGGGGGAAAAGTATTGAGATTAGGGAAAAAAGCAGGTTTGGTTGACTTACTTCCTGATGACGAAGATGGGCGTCGTTGATTGGTGGGCGTGGCGTTGGCATTATTTTGAGGGGTTTGTGTCTCCGGAGGCAGAGGAGGAGGTGGCGGGGGTGTTGGCATTGGATTGCTTGGGGGAAGAGGTGGTGGTGGAGGAGGTGGTGGTTGAGGGACAGATTCCTCTGTAGTCCCATTTTCAGAGCTTTGGGCGGGATTTTCATTTGGCTCCTCCAATAACACAGAACCCTGAACCAGCAAAAGGGAGAGCAAAAAAAATGTCACTCATTCTGCATTCTGAGGTTTTGTCTTAAAAACGACATTGTTGTTAACTGGAAACACTGCTTTATCCTGAAAGAATTAAAATAACACTTATTTTTGCTCCACAAATTAAATATTTTTTTTGCATACTCTTGAGAGTTTCTTTGCGCCTTACAAAAACAGTTTGTTTTTTTTCAGTGTTGGAAATATTAAAAAAAATTCACTGGTGAAAAAAAGATGCCACGACATTTATCTAAAATAATATCTGAGAAAGCTTGAGATTCCTGCGCTGAGGCTTGACAGGCGCAAATGTATAGTGGCACCATACCTCAGCTTCCTCCTGTCTTTCATTAACTCATAACAACACAGTGCCTTTTGCTAATAACAGCTAATATGACATAATCTCAAGGGGGAAAGGTCTGAGGGGAAAACAGCCATCTGTCACTGCCCCACCCAGTGCATACGTCTGACACACTCTGAAAGTGTGCCGTACCTCCTGTGGAGACAAATTAATAGACCATGACATTTAACTCGACTCCACCGCTCCATTATTCCTCAGACGTGTGCTTGTCATTGTTGCCGCCTTTACTTTTCAAACCCCCCAGAGAGCTGGAAGGGGGTTGGCCATGTCCAGATGGGTCTTGGCAGCACGTGCCGCTTCTGCTGATTAGCCAGCCCATCTGCTAGGGTTGTGCTGAGACCAGGAGGGGCCCCGCTGAGGCCTTAATTGGCTCAATGAGGATTATAACCCATGTCATCCAAAACACCCCCACCCCTGATACCCATGAGATTATAAGAACACCTCTCTAGGGATGTTGGTGAGAGTCTGCCAGATTCTATTCATTCAGCTGCCTGTGAAGGTATGTGGCAACAAGCACACAGCTTATATTTAATACTGGGATTGACATGCAAATGCGAACAGAAATTTTCCTTGATCAACTTTTCAGGGCACCTACAATGGCACATAATTTTGGACTAACCTTTTGTCCTTTCTGGGGAAATTCTGTTGTGCAAGCGCATTATGTCAATGGTGACCGAGTAGGCTAATAAATAGTGCCTAAGTCAATAAAAAAGCATTATCAAAATGTTTGCATTGCAGTCTGATGTACATGTGGGGGATTTTATTACAGCCTAACACATACAAGCTGGCCACTTATCTAACAAATACGTTCAGCTTCAGTGGGATTCTCCTTTTTGTGTCCCTTTCGTTGGTGATTTCTTGCTAAGTGCTTTGTTGTCAGCGATCATACTGAGTTTGATCTACTGTAGCCTCTTGGACAGTTTACACAATGGGGTGGAGACTCAAGAGGCAATGGAAATAAGGGGATAATTTGGATCAGGTGGCAAACAAAAGCTCAAGAGGACGCAACATTATATAACATGCTGAGTGGCAATGCTTAGGCAAATAGTGGAGCCAGTTTTGTAACCGAATGCCATCGTCAGCAAGCTAAACCTCAGACTGGAATGACCTTATAAGGAGTTAAGAAAGGAAAAAGGAGAAAAGGAGCCTTCATGGAAGAACCAGGGCACACTATGTCAACCCACTACTAACCTTACATCCATCAGACATCAGCTCATGTACTGACTTTCAATGTCACCAAAAATAGTGAGATAACTGAATTATAACAAAGTAATATTTATTTTTATATTTTTGTATAATGCACACAATATTAAGCTGCCTTGTGTTAAAAAAAGTATGTCACATAAAGAAATAAAAGCAAACATACCAGGGCAAAAAAGCATTTTTCACACACATTTCCAGAAACATATAGACAAGTACATACATTAAAATAAGAACCTATAATACAACAAACATATATAGAGGCAGACATATTATTATCATTTTTAACCATGTATAGTTTGCAGAAACGGCAGAGCTCGGGCTCACCTCCTCGTTGGGTGCCATGATTTTGCTCCCACAAGGCTCGGCCGTGTCGCTCCCCAGGGTTTTGTAGTAGTCCCCAGTGCTGGGCTGCTTGTTGAAACTCCTTGACTTCCTGTTTGAATCCACACGGCGCAATTTGTCGTGGCTCTCTCCAAGAGTCAACTGATTAAGAGATTCAAACAAGAGAGAGAAAGGAGAAATATAATTTATGTTGTTTAACCCACCGACTTTCACAGGAGTACATTAACGCTTTTTTTTTAAGTTTGAAGTGCATGTAAAACCAGTCAATGAATGATTGCTATCGATAGACTGATTATTGGAATTGGATGCAAAAATGTATAATCATTTATGTTGTGCTGAATTGCATTGAATTATTTTATTGTGACTTATAATCATTGTCAATGCTTTGGGAGTGAACCTTTCATTCTGCGATGCTATGTACAACATATTTACCATCTTTTATTCCCAGATTAGCCTTCTCTTGTGACCAAAGTGGCTTTATTCACTCACAACACTTCACAACAAGGCTTTAGTTTGGTTCAATAGTCATTGATATTTCATGCTAAATTTGTGGAGCTATAGGACATAATGGTTCACATGCAATGCAACTTTTACACCAGCGTAAGGGAGACCGTTCTTTAAGAGCAAGGTCAGAGGTCACTAACTTGAACCTTTAGTTATGGGCTCTCACTTTCCACTCCGACATCTATCCAACAATTGGAGCTGTAAAGCCAGGATATCAAAGCTGGTGTTAAAAGAAACTGTGTGGGTTAAAGCGTGCATATACATGAGAGTTACCAGGTTACTGGACAGTAGCGATGGATGCGATCACATTGCATTATAACTAACATGCTTTTCCAGTCTTTCTGTGGACAGATTTTACTAATGCAAAAAGCCTCAAATTTGCATTTACTCAACTCAAATCATGTTCAATGAAAACTTTTTAAAATTGAAATGATTGATTTTCAAAAGTGTACACTACAAAATGTGTGTAAAAGACAACACAGCACATTTTTAATGTTTAATGTCAAAAATGAACCTTAAAAGCTTTCAGCTACAAGCGTGCGAGAGTCGTTGACGGACAAAAAATACAATTACTTTGCCTTTCAAATCCAGGGCTAGGCAACAGACTTGCGGTCATTTACATTGTAATGCGTGCATAGGTCATGGCTTCGCACAAAATCCAGACAAGAGCACAGTGTTTAACATAACCAATAATTGACAGCTGACCCCTGACCTCTCCTCCTCTGTGGTGTCATGTTCTGAGTTTTTATAAGCCTATTTAACTTTGTTGACTCATGTCTGCTGTCACAGAAATGGTCCCTGAGCACTCATCAAGTAGGAGAGTAATGTGAGCTGGGGAGTGCTACAGATGGTTTGTCATCCTCCAGGGAGGTGGGTCAACAATAGCAATTGTACAAAGCATTATAGCTGCCCCCTGCTCCCATCAGCCACAGAGAAGCATACACACAGACAACCTTTCTTCCCATTATATAGATCTATCTCTCAGCATAAAGTCATATGTTTTATACACACGCACGCACGCACGCACACACCCACAGATAGATAGATAGATAGATAGATAGATAGATAGATAGATAGATAGATAGATAGATAGATAGATAGATAGATAGATAGATAGATAGATAGATAGATAGATAGATAGATAGATAGATGGTCAGTATGCCTGACTACTGAAGGTTGTTTAACCTGTTTGTTGTTGAAGATGTTTAGCACATTTGCATGTAGCCTTGCAAAAGGCACGGTCGTATTAAAATATTTTGACATCCTTTAAAAGTTAAAAGCAAACTACTCAAATAACCTTTTAAAAAGTAAAGTAAATCCAACTCTAAAATTCAAGCATGACTTTTTATGCAACACACTCATCGTTCATACAGCGGCTTAAACTGCTCCAACCTGAACCTGGAGATAATATGTGAAACAATTTGTAGCATCTTTTTTCTTCATTTTTTTTCCACTACGTGACAGCACTTTTTCCTGTTAACACCTTACCTCAGCGCTGAGAGTCCTCTCTTATAGCTCTCCTCCAGTACAGACAGAGTCTCATCCACAAAAACCCAGCAGAGCAAAGAAGGTAGCTGTCACCAGATCCAGAGCTTCACCTCCTCTCTCCTCAGTGCTATGCCTGTCACTTTACCTGCCCTCTCAATTTACCTACAGGTCTCATCAATAACCTATTGGGCCGGCCACAATGCTGGCAGTGATGTCACCACTAACCCGTAGACCAACCACTCCTCAACTCTGCCCGTTTCCTCTTATGCAAAACACCAACACCCATGTGTTTCCCTGACCGTGGTCAGTCACATGCAAATCTCCCAGGCTTTAGGATTATGAGAATTTTCTAGCTTTCAGGGCCCAGAATTAGCAGCAAAGATCTCATGTAAGTGAGAGTTCAAAGTCCAAATTTTTCCAGAAGGACTGCAGATGCACCCCCCCCCTCCTAAAATATCTTTTAGTAAGCTTTTAAAATAATTTTTTGCACATGAAGTTCCTTTACTAGATTATGAAATGGCACCATTCACTGTTTCAAGGTAATTTGTTTTCTTTCCGACGTATGTTGCGCACAATGATCTTATGTGTGCTTTCATTGTTAAATGTTAATGATGGCCGCCCAGGGCCGGTCACCTGGGTACAAAGAAGGGAGGGACGGGTGGGGGTACTAATTAAAAGCTCCACATGGCTGACGGCACATGCTCCTAGATACAAATACACACAGAACTCACCATGGAGATGATCTATGACGAAAGGACACTTTCACTAACTGTGGACTTGATGACAGCGAACAACAACCATACACACGGCCCCTGTCTGAACAATTGATTTTTTTGTTTAATATATATGCTTGGTTTGAGTGTTTTGTGAAAGTCAAGTAAACTTGTAACTGGAGAGAGACTCATATATTAAATAAATTCACATGTACTGCAGTGTTGCAGACACTAATGTTTATGCCAGTCCTAATGGCTGCTTCTTGTCAACAACATTTTTGAGTGATCTTGGGCCAGATTAATTACTGGCATTAAGATCAAACCCATCAACCATTGTTTGTGCGTCAAGCCAGAGCCCTGCTACGGTAATGAGCATATTCTTTGCCCTTGTTAGCAATGCTAACACAATAACATCATTGTGGGTATAAGACAAGGCACATTGTTACATAAGAGTTATAGCTCACTGATTAGGCACAAGGGAAAATAACAGCTAATGGCTAGTTTATTCCCCCCCCCCCCCCATCCCGCTCCTTCTGTTTCTAGTCTTGGTCACATCATGTCACTTTTGGTGCTTTCCCAAAATTAATGACATCTGAAGTTTAACTAAAAGTGAGCATGTTGAAGCTGATGTTGTGTGAAGTCACATTAAAGAAATCTTCTGCTGGTCTTGCGATATAAATAAGCCAGGCTGTGAAACCCTATCCCTGCTGAGATAAATGCACAAACACTAATTTATATAAATATGGTTGCTTTCATTTTTCTGTCAGATTTTCCTCCATAGAGAGAAAATATTTGCACAACCTCATGGCACTTCCGACAAACAGCTTTTCCTCAGCTGAACCGGGAGCTTACCAGCGTCTCTTTTTTTTGGGATTTGTTGTCCACACGGCGCAAGTTGCTTTTGACTTTAAGGAACTCGGCTGCCAATGGCTCTTGTGGAGGCTGTGGAGCTGGGTAGCTGGGGGGTGGAGGGGGTGTCGGAGGAGACTCTGGGGGAGGCGGTGGGGGAAAGGGGGGCGGTGGTGGCGGAAGCTTGGAGGCTCCATCATCAGGTTCCTCATTCTTCTTGTGCGTATCGGAGCTGATGTCTGGGTTTAGCATATCCATGTATGCCTGCATGTCTGAAATGGCTGTCTCTGGTGCACCTGTGAAAACAACAGCCTGTTACAGGAAGGAAAATGTGTGCATTTGTAAAACATTCCCTCCAGTCTACATCTGATTACACAACTGAGAGATGAATGAGAAACATGAATGTCACACTAATGACGTCTGCACACAAGCCACTAGGGTGCAGCACTAGTATGGCACCTTTGACATCAAGCGACAGCAAGAAAACTGCTCCGTGCTGTTTCCTGCGCTTTGCTGACTGTACAGGGAGTGCAGAATTATTAGGCAAGTTGTATTTTTGAGGAATAATTTTATTATTGAACAACAACCATGTTCTCAATGAACCCAAACACTCATTAATATCAAAGCTGAATGTTTTTGGAAGTAGTTTTTAGTTTTAGCTATTTTAGGGGGATATCTGTGTGTGCAGGTGACTATTACTGTGCATAATTATTAGGCAACTTAACAAAAAACAAATATATACCCATTTCAATTATTTATTTTTACCAGTGAAACCAATATAACATCTCCACATTCACAAATATACATTTCTGACATTCAAAAACAAAACAAAAACAAATCAGCGACCAATATAGCCACCTTTCTTTGCAAGGACACTCAAAAGCCTGCCATCCATGGATTCTGTCAGTGTTTTGATTTGTTCACCATCAACATTGCGTGCAGCAGCAACCACAGCCTCCCAGACACTGTTCAGAGAGGTGTACTGTTTTCCCTCCTTGTAAATCTCACATTTGATGATGGACCACAGGTTCTCAATGGGGTTCAGATCAGGTGAACAAGGAGGCCATGTCATTAGTTTTTCTTCTTTTATACCCTTTCTTGCCAGCCACGCTGTGGAGTACTTGGACGCGTGTGATGGAGCATTGTCCTGCATGAAAATCATGTTTTTCTTGAAGGATGCAGACTTCTTCCTGTACCACTGCTTGAAGAAGGTGTCTTCCAGAAACTGGCAGTAGGACTGGGAGTTGAGCTTGACTCCATCCTCAACCCGAAAAGGCCCCACAAGCTCATCTTTGATGATACCAGCCCAAACCAGTACTCCACCTCCACCTTGCTGGCGTCTGTGTTGGACTGGAGCTCTCTGCCCTTTACCAATCCAGCCACGGGCCCATCCATCTGGCCCATCAAGACTCACTCTCATTTCATCAGTCCATAAAACCTTAGAAAAATCAGTCTTGAGATATTTCTTGGCCCAGTCTTGACGTTTCAGCTTGTGTGTCTTGTTCAGTGGTGGCCGTCTTTCAGCCTTTCTTACCTTGGCCATGTCTCTGAGTATTGCACACCTTGTGCTTTTGGGCACTCCAGTGATGTTGCAGCTCTGAAATAAACCTCTGTTGACTATTTTGAATGAAACGCTTGATTGTTCGATGATCACGCTTCAGAAGCTTTGCAATTTTGAGATTGCTGCATCACTATTTTTGACTTTTCTGAGCCTGTCAAGTCCTTCTTTTGACCCATTTTGCCAAAGGAAAGGACGTTGCCTAATAATTATGCACACCTGATATAGGGTGTTGATGTCATTAGACCACACCCCTTCTCATTACAGAGATGCACATCACCTAATATGCTTAATTGGTAGTAGGCTTTCGAGCCTATACAGCTTGGAGTAAGACAACATGCATGAAGAGGATGATGTGGACAAAATACTCATTTGCCAAAAAATTCTGCACTCCTTGTATTATTGCTGAAATGCCATAATAGTAGAGTCATGATATAGACTGAAGCAAGCCTTTCATGCAACATTCTTATTATGATGTGATTAAAAGTATATGTAGCTGTTGATCTGATCGGCATTTGTCATTCTGAAATGCTTGAAAAAGATACACATTATATCCTTAATGTGTAAAGAGCAGCAGACCTGTGTGTGCAACTGCGCTCAGCTGAGCAGGTGGGCCTCGTGACGTTGTCAAGCTGCTCCTCTTCTCCCCAGTGCTGGACTGACTGGAGTTGGCTGAGTCGTAGTTGGACAGGGAGCTGGATGGTGAACCGATGTCAAAGTGTGCTGCCTGGGCGGAAGGAGGCATGGTGGTGTTTGGGGAGGACAGGCCAGAGTCTGGCTGCTTGTACTCAAGGTCCGTCGAGGGATCCCGGGACAAAACGCGGTGCTCCACACTCTGCGAGGGGACGAGTTTTATGAACATTCAATTTTCACGATTGTTCAATTTATTCTACTTGGTTGTCTGATATATAGATATCATTTCCACATTACTAAAACAAAGCAAAAAGCATTTGTACATCAATTAATTCTTTATTAATCATTAATAAAACACATCTGGTTCATTAATTTTTAGATTTAGAAAGATACAGGGTCATTATGGCAGGCTCATAAATTTGTCTCTTATTAAAATCTACATGTGCATTCATCAGCTGTTAAATCTCACTGCTACTCAGTCCCTGGTGACTTAACGAGGAGAAGAACAGCATTACAGGCACACTAATGAAACACCTCACAGCTAGTGAGAATGGCTCTGGGGATCTTTTTGCTTTTCCCACAATGCAGGACTCAATTGGCTGAATGCGCCCCATGAGAAAGAGCACAAGAAGAGAGAAATATGTCATCGATGCCAAACGAGCTCTGTGAGAAAGAATTATTCCCCTGGCCACTCAGGAACTTCAGAGGGTTAAGGCCATGGAGAGCACTGTGTGTCAGGTAGCTTGACTAATTATCTGAGTCTGAAGTCTGTCATGGGAGGCAGGTTCATAGAAAGCTAAACATTATTGAAATATCTCCATTATTCATTCTATCTATCTATCTATCTATCTATCTATCTATCTATCTATCTATCTATCTATCTATCTATCTATCTATCTATCTATCTATCTATCTATCTATCTATCTATCTATCTATCTATCTATCTATCTATCTATCTATCTATCTATCTATCTATCTGTCTGTCTGTCTGTCTGTCTGTCTGTCTATCTATCTGTGGGTGTGTGCATGCGTGTGTGTGTATAAAACATATGACTTTATGCTGACTTCTATCCATCCATCCATCCATCCATCCATCCATCCATCCATCCAACCATCCATCCAACATTTACATTTTTTTTAGACATGTACTCTTACCATGTTCTCCACAGTGTGCAGATACTTGGCACACTGGGAGTGGCCATTGTATTCGGCCAAGTCTGCTGCAGTGAAGCCATCCTGGTCCCTTATGCCCAGGTCAACTCCATTAACAACAAGGATCTGACAGCACTGAAAAGCAGACAGAGAAAGTTCCAGAGTGGATTGATGTCAGTGTTTGTGAAACAGGCTGCTTAGACTCATCTTCAATTAGCAACGATAAAAACTGTTTACACTCCACTCAGTTCAGTGTGACAGACTCTCAACATGTAAAATGTTTGACATATTGAGTGGATAAATGCAAGGCTTAGAGTACATGTTAACACAAATTGTGTTTTGTTTCACACTGCATCAGACCAGAAAAACACCATATTATATCACCACACTCCCTCACTGATCAACTAATTAATGTAAATGTCCTAGCTAAAAGCAAAATACTTAATGTAGCAGTATCATGCTTTTCTTTGATCTTCTCTTAGTTATCATTCATTTTTCTCTCTCTCATGAAAAAGTTTCTGTTTCAAAGTCTACAGAAACTTGGAAATAGTTTAAAGCATGAATTTAACAAGCTTTCTACCAAGCACCAGTGGAAGCTGGAATAAGCTTGTTGTTCTCAGACTGAGCAACCTTTGTTCTGCCCTATTGACTTGTGTTTCAGTGAGCTTCTTAAAAGTCCACACTGATCAACTCTTTTGTAAAAAAAGAAAAAAAACATAATCATGAAAAACATAGTTTTCTCTATATACTTCAACAATTCTTGAAAGAGCGCTTCTTTACACATATTCTGCTACTGTGCTGATCCAATAAGACCTAACACACACCTCAAGTTCACCATTCTCTGCAGCATCATGGAGGGGGGTCCCTCCCCAGTTGTCAGTGACGATCTCCCCACCATGCAGCAGAAGCCAGCTGAGGACCTTTGCGTGACCACGACTGGCTGCAAAATGCATCGTCGTGGCTCCGTCACCATCTCTGTCTGTCAGGCTGATCTCGGTGAAACTCATCTGCAGGAAACGAGATGGAGGTTAATGCTTAGCAGTCATCAGAAAGATTTCAGCTGCTTTTGGTCCAATTTTTGTGACTCCAGTAGTAAACGGTGGCTTTGGCACATTTTTCAAGTAAATGATGTAGGAAAATTTTGGTTAAAAGTTCAATTATGATGTGACTTCTGGTGATATCACAAGCTATTTTAGATATCACAAGCATATTATACTAATACTACTAATATTAAGTAATTTGCTTAATCATAAATATCAGTATTGTACCTTCACTTGTTCCATTTAAAAAAAAAACCCACAATTGGCGGAGAAAAACTATTCCATTATTAAGACATGATCTACAGTGTTCTGATAGTCCAACGCACCAGCCAGACAATGACAGTGTTATGGCCCATCTGGGAAGCAGCATGCAGAGGTGTCATCCCATCATTGGCTCGAATGCTCGGATCCGCTCCACAGTCTTTGACCAGGTATTGGACAACCTCCAGATGGCCTTCCTGGCAGGCCAGGTAGAGTGGTGTGGCACCATTTTTTGTTTGGGAGTTGACAAGGCTGTAGGAAAGTGAATCAGTAAGGAAAATGAAAGACTTCTGCATAATAAGAAAAATAAAAACCAAATTGGTGATAATACAGACCTGTAAAACCCTGTTTCAATGTTATGCTTTAATGTATCATGAAAGAAAAATAATCTGGTTCATACCAGGTTCTAAATTGGTTTAAAACAACCGCTGCAGAGCAACAACATGTGATATTTGACGTTATTTGTGTAACAAAAAAAGTCCAAACTTCAGAAGCAGTGTGAGAAAAGCCAAGTACACCACATGATTCAGTAGCTTTTAGCAAAAGTGACATGAAGTGATGGTTTTCTGACATTGTTGTGAAGGAACTTTGCCCCACTCTTATTTACAGTATTGCTTTAGTTCATTGAGATTTGTGGGTATTTGATTGTACACAGCTCTCTTAAGGTCCCACCACCATATTTCAGTCAGGTGTTAATGACTGACCAATACATTCTGTTGTAGATTTGCTGATTTTTCATTTTAAATTGTATTTCAATTGTCACAAAGGCAAAAAACGAAACAAAAAAAAATCTCTTTGTGGCAATTCTGACAAAAGATGGCAGTCTTTATACTGAAGAGAAGAAACCTGGCTGTGTCTGCTCCTTACAAGATGATGGGTGTGCACGTTATTTGCCAGCCAAAACATCAGTTTCGTCATGTGTGCACAGAGCACTCTATGAAAATAACCTGAAACAACACAAGCCTTATCTTTTTAAATCTTCATATGTAAGCAATGGTATTAATCTAAAAAACTGAAAGTGTAAGCTGTAGTTAACAATTAGCTGGGACAGGAAAAGATACACTTGTCAGCATCAACATGCAGCTATTTTGAGAACAGACAGCAGTGATGCACAGCCAGATCCTGCTCACCTTTATTACCCTTGGCTCCGCCTTCAATGCAAAACCTCATCTGATGCTTGTATCCCTTCTTGTCCCAGATCTTTATAGTCACAATGGGAGGTCAGAGAGTGAACAAACATATCTCCACTAAATCCTATAAGGTAGTGCTTTATTTGGACTCTGACAAATGAGCAAGGAGTCTCTTAAGAGGATTATCACTCCACTGGCTTTACCTGGCTTGCTTTGTGCTCGTCCAACAGTGCAAGTAGAAAAGACAAACTGAGTAGCCAGAGAGCAACAGAAGTTGAGTAAACTGAGAGGCAGAGCTTAAGTGGATGGTTGGTTCCTGCAGAGTCAAACACAAACCTGTCGTGTTTTCCCTTAAAAGGATTTGCCTCACTTAACGCCACATGTGAATGACAATCAGTCAGGTCCTATTCTGAGACAGGAAGAGTATATGCTAAGGAATAACTTAACCTTTGAAGATCAAAAAAAGGAGGGCCTATTGGGTGACTGAGAAAAAAGCTCCAAGCAGAAGTACATACTAAATATTTCAAAATAAGAAGGGGAAGTAATCTGCATTCCTGTCATCAGGAAATGGGCAGTCAAGTTATTTATTCATGAGTGTAACAAAAGTGGGAACAATTTTATCTGCACACAGCCATCTGTGTAGAAGAAAAGTTCTATTTATCATTAATCATAGCTGAAAATCTTGATGGTTACCAGGCTAACAAAGCACAGTCTCCCTTTGTCACAACTCTTCAAAGTGAATAGGCTTGAATTCTCTCTACCAAAGAAGTGGAGAACTGGTGTAGATTTCAAAGAGCTAAGAAAGTGCTTAGCCTTGTGTGACAACACAGCTAGCAAGTGGCACAAGGGACGCTACCTCGTCAGCCACTCATGTACACGGTAACAAAGACCAAGGTTGTCTTCATTACTAGTAAAGTAATTGATGTCACACTAATGGCCTTCTTGCTTGATAAAAGCTTGTTACCTGCTCAGTGGTTTTTCCCATCTGAATAATGAAAAATATCATATGATTTATTTAGCTTCCCAACCTGTGAGTTCTTTGTATAAAATTGTATGTTTTTACATATTTCACAATGGAAATCGGATGGCACAATACTTAGCTCTAATCTGCACCTTTTCTATATACAGTAATTGACAGCACAGCCACAAAGGTATAACTGAAACAGCGATATAAACCAGCGGGAACATACAGGGATGTCTGATGTGGTTCTACATATAAGCAACACTTCTGGCTTACATCTCTAACTGATACTGTGCATGATGAAAACTGAATAAAATATACTTTGTTTGGCTTCGTAACCAAACATTATTCATGTTGAAATCTGTGAAAGTATTTATTGATTCACTTTAAGAAACACACTGCACAGATGTTATCCTGATGGCAGGTGTGCTACCTACTTGATAAAGAAAGAAGTCTGACAAAGAAAGCTGTGGCTCAGTTGCCCACTAATCTGAAGGTTTGATCTCCAACTGCAGTCTGTGAGATGACGTGACACTGGGTACCTGATTTGTTTTTATCATCTGTGAATGAGAAAGTGAGTGTGGGCTGTAATTTAAGCACTTTGAGCGGTCACTAAGACTAGAAAAGCACTACAAAAATGCAGCCTGTTTACATTACTGCCCCTCAGTTTAAACCTGTTTTTATTAAAGAGAGCAGAAAGTGGGTCTACTCAACATGTACCAAGACGTTATTAAGAAGATTTAAAAAAAAAAAGTGCAGCTAAGCCACAGGCTGACTAAAAAACTCCACTGGCCTGTTTACCCTTTACTTTCCGTGTATCTGATCACGAATTCAAACAACATTATATATAAACAAGTCAGAGACAGAATAAACACCAGTTTTGAGCTGCTACACCTGTTGGACTATAACAAATATGTTTTTCAGAGAAAAATGAGAGAGCGTACACATCTTTAGAAAACACACTTAATGTTCAATAATCTTATTAAGTACTATGGTCTAAATAAATGTTTAAACTAGCTATAATGTTCTGTCTTTTCTTATGTTTTTCAGCAGGGAGGTTTTCCCGTGCTCTTGATGCTCAGATCAGAGACATGAGCGACACCCGACCCAACACAAGGTTACTTCTTGGAGGGAGAGGACATGCTTTGTTAATAGAAATGGGTTTACATTCTGGATTTCGCTAACCATTTCAGTCATAACCACTCCTGTTTCAGCAACTGCTACGCAACAAATCTGTGAAAAGCAAGAAATGAACAAGCTGATTTGATGAAAGTAATCAAATATTTGATGCTTGTTCCTTCTGCATGTTTCCAGAGGAGGTTAAGGCGGCCACTTTTCTGGATTATCTTAATGCAGAAGTGCAACCTTTTCGACTGCATGAAGAAACTGTGGCACGACCAAAGATCTTAAGCTGCACTAATAGATTGCATAACCTGTCTGTAGCCTCTCACGCTCACTCCCTCCTTCACCATCTTACATTCATTCACTCTTTTGTGTACTGAGGCTATCAGCAGAGACACAGCCCAGGAGGGTTTTCGTTTTGGTTTACTGGGACGTGGGTGGGGGTGAACTACCAATTTAGAGGTGTATTTGAAACCCAACAGACACCCTGGAAGTAAAGACACTAATGCGTCCCGGTCTGATTGCGCACCCAAACAATGATGTTTGTTACCATTCAAAGGGGTGTGTTCTTGCTTTCATGAGTTCATGCGTATCAAGCTGATTTTTTTTTAAAGATTTAAGCTAAATGTTTTATTTATACGGATGAATAACCAAAAACACACTATTTATCAAACCATATCCACATCGGTCGGTTGCTGATAATTTGTCTTTTGGGGGATACTACAGACAACTGATGAACAGTATTTTGTAGTTTGCAACTGGCGTTAGGCCCTGAAACTACCAAATGACCTCCATAAATAATGATGACGATTTTAAAAAAGAAATTCCAAATTTGGATTCATAAGACGTGTTGTCACTAATTTGCAGTCTAGTTCTTGTGTAATATGCCATACCTCAGCCTTTTCTCCCTGTTTGCCTTCCTTAAGAACAGCTTATTGGCAGCCACAGAGACCATTTCTGATGAGGGTTTAGTGGACAGTAGATGGATTAACTGAAGGTCCCTGTGTCAGTTCCTTAAACTACTTCCTGTTCATCAGGGATATGATTTTTAGTTTCTGTTCATCAGTTGTATGTAGTTTTTAAGGCCTGGCACTTCTTCTTATGTCTTTCACTTGTCTGGTTTCCTCAAATTTTTTCAGGACTTGTTGCATTTTCAGTTAAAAGCTCTTTGAGAATTGCCTTTCTGGTGCAGAAATACTAATTTATCCCTGTCAAACTGTGTTACGTTTGTTATTTTTCATAGATTCAACTAGAAATAGGAACAAATAATGTGACAGGAAACTACTAACAAAGTGCTTAAAGATACAATTAAAAACTGCTCCTTTGCTAAGTTGTTTGTTATGTGTAGACACAAAAATGGTTCATCTCTTGAGTTATGTACAGCTTTGATACTTGAATGATTCATTTTTCAGTGTTAAGTGTCTTACAAAACAAAAAAGCAGCCAATCTCCAAAGTAAAAGTAAAGGTTGCTCAGAAAGCCTCAAAGACTATTGCTTGCAACTCCTTGGAGGCAAAGTACCAAGAAATGAGGTGTAGCTCAAGACTACTAAGTATAGGGAGAAATACTCTATGAGGTCTTGTATAAACATATTCACTCTTTTGATGATGTATAAGGAGTTCTTTCCTAAACCTTAAACCCATTGGTTTATACTGATGAACAATGCTGTGAGAGTAAAAAGTCCTGGGGATTTTTTGCCTCTTAAAACTCATTAATACAAATTTGCAGCTTGTAATAAACCCCGAAACGACCATTTTATCTCTCGGCTGCAAAATTGCAATCTAAACAATGCCCGAGGCTACTGCTTAGAGAGCAGCTTGTCTTTTCAGATGGATTTGTTTTCCTCATTATCTTATCACCAGTTGGAGCTACTGTGTGTCACCATGGTGATGGTGGTAAACAGCAACAGTGGGAGGGGTGGTGGAGAAGAGTGAATGAAGCCCAGCTATCGGGGAGCTAACATGTCCATGAGACTCATTAAAATTTCAGATGGTATGCGTCCATCTGGGGTGCAAACACACAATATTGAAGGGTCAATGCACAAGGCTCATGCTTGTCATTTTAAGTCAGTCTAGTTCTAGAAAAGAGTTTGGGTTAAAGACTGAGCCATTATTTCATTTCTGTTTCTTTATGGTAGCAGTATGTAATTCTTACTGATAGTTGTTCAGATACAAGCACAAAGAATATCCTTTCACTGAGCAGTTAATGTTTTCTGTTTTATAACTTTTATAGTATGTCAAGTAATAATAGAGCTAGTGATGGCTACAGCAATAAACAAACCAAACAACAGCCACGTGATTGAGCACCTAATCCATGCATGTGGCTCTGGGACATGTTAACTAACAGCCGTACGTGTTAGCTAAATGCATCTGACATGAGTGCTAAGGCAAACTTTGATTGTAAAATGACGACTGGTTTCTTTAAAAGAAGAAGAGGTAGAAAGTAGAAGAGGTAGAAACTATATATCTATATCTATATATATATATCTATAAAAAAAAAACACCCAGCACGCCCCTGCGGGCGGTTTATCCTTCAAGCTCGGGTCCTCTACCAGAGGCCTGGGAGCTTGAGGGTCCTGCGCAGTATCTTAGCTGTTCCCAGGACTGCGCTCTTCTGGACAGAGATCTCCGATGTTGTTCCCGGGATCTGCTGGAGCCACTCGCCTAGCTTGGGAGTCACCGCACCTAGTGCTCCGATTACCACCGTTACCTTCACCCTCCACATCCTCTCGAGCTCTTCTCTGAGCCCTTGGTATTTCTCCAGCTTCTCGTGTTCCTTCTTCCTGATATTGCTGTCATTCGGAACCTTCCAGGTTATACTCGGCACAGATGTTCCTGTACACTATGCCGGCCACTTGGTTATGGCGTTCCATGTATGCCTTGCCTGGTAGCATGTTGCACCCTGCTGTTATGTGCTGGATTGTCTCTGGGGCATCTTTACACAGCCTGCACCTGGGGTCTTGCCTGGTGTGATAGACCCCAGCCTCTATGGATCTTGTGCTCAGAGCTTGTTCTTGTGCTGCCATGATTAGTGCCTCTGTGCTGTCTTTCAGTCCAGCTTTGTCCAGCCACTGGTAGGATTTCTGGATATCAGCCACCTCCTCTATCTGCCGGTGGTACATACCGTGCAGGGCCCTGTCCTTCCATGATGGTTCCTCGTCTCCCTCCTCTTTCTTGGGTTTCTGCTGCCTGAGGTATTCACTGAGCACTCGGTCAGTTGGGGCCATCTTCCCAATGTATTCTTGGATGTTCGTTGTCTCATCCTGGACTGTGGTGCTGACACTCACCAGTCCCCGGCCCCCTTCCTTCCGCTTAGCGTACAGCCTCAGGGTGCTGGACTTGGGGTGAAACCCTCCATGCATGGTAAGGAGCTTTCTTGTCTTTATGTCAGTGGCTTCTATCTCCTCCTTTGGCCAGCCTATTACCCCAGCAGGGTACCTGATCACGGGCAGGGCGTACGTGTTGATGGCCCGGATCTTGTTCTTACCATTCAGCTGACTCCTCAGGACTTGCCTGACCCTCTGCAGGTACTTGGTGGTTGCAGCTTTTCTAGCGGCCTCTTCATGGTTCCCATTCGCCTGCGGGATCCCCAGGTACTTGTAACTGTCCTCTATGTCTGCAATGTTGCCTTCTGGTAGTTCAATCCCCTCAGTTCTGACTACCTTCCCTCTCTTTGTTACCATCCGACTACACTTCTCCAGTCCGAACGACATTCCAATGTCATTGCTGTATAGCCTGGTAGTGTGGATCAGTGAATTGATGTCTCGTTCACTCTTGGCATACAGCCTGATGTCATCCATGCACAGGAGGTGGCTGACAACTGCTCCGTTCCGTAGTCAGTATCCGTAGCCAGTCTTGTTAATGATCTCACTGAGGGGGTTCAGGCCTATGCAGAACAGCAGTGGGGACAGAGCATCTCCTTGGTAGATCCCGCACTTGATGGTGACTTGTGCTATGGGCTTGGAGTTGGCCTCTAGTGTTGTACGCCACATCCCCATTGAGTTCCTGATGAAGGCTCTTAGGGTCCCATTGATCTTGTACAATTCTAGGCATTCCAGTATCCAGCTGTGGGGCATTGAGTCATAGGCCTTCTTGTAATCAATCCAGGCAGTGCACAGGTTGGTCAGTCTGGTCTTGCAGTCTCGGCTGACTGTTCTGTCCACCAGTAGCTGGTGTTTTGCGCCTCTGGTATTCTTGCCAATTCCTTTCTGTGTCCCGCTCATGATGTTAATGTTAATGCAGCACTACGGGCAATACCTATATATATATATAGGTGAGGGAGTCATTGGTTGAGTTCTTTGGTTGAGATATATATATATCTCAACATGTATAAAAGATTTTATCTGGTTTTGCTGCTGCAAAGAACTCAACCAATGACTCCCTCATCATGGCACTAATACAGTGGTTATGAGTATGAACAAATATTATCTCTGGCACAGATGGGTCTGACACTGCATTGATTAGCGTAACATTCATTAGGAGGCAATCACCCATGCACATATGCACACATATCTTACAATTACTGGTCAATTAACTGTTCTATAGGCTGGTGTTGCATTTAAAACCTGTAATGGTGCTGTCCATGTCTTACCTCAGTAGGACTTGTCTTGTTAAATAAAACAACATTTAAAATATTAATATAAGTTAATGCTAGTTACATATTCACAAATTTGCTGTTTTTCTTAGACTTCAGGTATTAGGAAATCCAATATTTAGGACTTTTGCACTGGTGTTGTTAATTGATTAATCAAGTAAATAACCTGATGATTAATTCATTATCAAAACACGTTTTTTCTTACAGTTTACCAATTTTTTTTTAAATATGTACAATATACAATATATACTTAAAATGCAGCTATACAGACCAATATCAGCATTATTACTTAATCAGCATTAATGATGCAGTAGTGTGCAGTATTTTGGGAAAGTTAAACCACCAAGAGTTTTTTTCCTTTGTTTTCAAAACAATATATGAGCATTTACATTGTAATAGGTAGCATTTAGTATCAGGTATCAAATTAAATCTTTAAGTTCAACTTACTTCACCCTAGTGCCAAGTTGTACTCTACAGACTACGAGTGAAAGTTGGTGTTTTCGGCTATTTCTGTAGCAGACTTAAACATTTTAAACCTCGGAAAAGAAATAAGAGTTGATGCGCTAACCTTAGTAAATCACAGTACTTCATTTGTCAGCGTCAGACTTTCTAAGTGGTCTTACTGAGTCTGAAACCTGAATCTGTGGAATTGATCTACTGTTACATATTTCAGAAACAACAGCCCTATGCATTAATTTTCTGTTTTATATTCTTAAACATTTGATTGGATATGCAGTTAAGAAAGTGGACTGCAATTTGTATACATATCGCAGTTCATATGCCCCTCCCCAATTGAAATACAATATTATAGAATTTTTGTTGAGCATTTTAAAATGTAGGTGGTGGCACCCGACTTGCTTTTAGAGATTATGTTCTAAATAAAGAGCATCTGTAGTTCCTGCTCAAAACATCAACTGAAATCCTACAAGTTACCAAAATATATGACTATCAATCAACAGCAGGATAAAGACAAAATTGTGGAGACAATATCATGTTGGTCTTACTTTGGGCTGTGCCCCAATAACAGTCGGAGAGAGGGCAAGTCTCCCTTGGCAGCAGCATAGTGAACAGGCAGGGCACCTGTATTGGTGGGGGTCCCAGGGTCTACCTCACCATTCTTCAGCAGCCAATCGGTGATCTCATGGTGACTGAAGCGGGATGCGAGATGAAGAACAGTGGCACCAGAACTGTCCCTGGCCTGTAAAGCAAACAAATAAGGAACATGTTGAACTAGGGAGTCCTGTAATCCCTCCTTTTAAAATAACTGTGACCAACTGTCAGCCTGACTTTGCATTATAAAATGATGATTTGATAACTAATTTAATTTGAACTGGTTACTTGTTTTTCCAGAAAACAATAACCTCCAGAAAATAATTGATACCCATACTTTTTTCTAGCCACTTTTACTGGCTACAAAGTATATTGTACTGTTAATAATAATAATGGATTGCATTTATATAGCACTTTTCGAGACCTTCAAAGCACTTTACAATGCCACTATTCATTCACACACTGGTGGAGGCAAGCTACAATTGTTGCCATAGCTGCCCTGGGGCAGACTGACAGAAGCGAGGCTGCCATATGGCGCCATCGGCCCCTCTAGCCATCACCAGTAGGCGGTTGGTGAAGTGTCTTGCCCAAGGACACAACGACCAAGACTGTCAGAGCCGGGGCTCGAACCGGCAACCTTCCGATCACAAGACAAACTGCCAGCTCTTGAGCCACGATCACCCTGTTCACTGTTACGGGAAGGGGAATCAATTTTTATTTTCTGAAATAAGTAAAAAAACCTTCATAACTTACCACAGTAGCAAGAATATAAAGCACAGAATTTATCTCAGTGCTATAAAACAATTAGCTTTAACAAGAGGCAGACTAATAGCTAACACAGAAAACCTAAAAGACCAAACTTGTGTGGTCCTTGAACAGACATGTCATCTGTTAACATCTTACTAACACAGATGCTTAGGTCTGAGGTAGTGCACTGCTACAGACTAATGGTGTTAGCATCAAATAGACTCATGATCACAGTTTCGTAACACAAACAAGAAAAAAAGAAAACAAAGGTGAAAGCAAGCATTAAGCACTCAAGTGTACTGAGAGTTTTGACTACATACCAGCCATGTTACCACTTCATCTGTGGGCACTCTTTGTCACTTGAAGATGGAATGCTTATGACTGTTCTTCACGTGGATAACTTAATACTGCAGGGTTGTAGGACTGTGTTGTACTCATAATAACATAATATGAATTTGTCACTTTGTCAGTTTCACTTTTACCTCTGCTCAAGAAGGTGAAGATAAATGAGACCCATGTGGGTGAGTCAAAGCAAAGCTCCTCCTCCTCCTCATTATCATATTGGTTACATAGGTAAACTCTAAATCTGAATTTCCTTTTAAGGGCACAAATGATGCACATCTGTGTATCTTTCTGGAATATGCTGGAATATGCAGTATACTACAAATAAATATATACAAGAATAACTTTTATGTGTTTATACATTTAAGTGTTGTAAATTGGGGCCACGCTAAACTGTAAAACTGTATCTTGATATCTGTATTTCATGAGAAATTATACATAAGGCAAAGTTCAGCTTCAATTTGAAAAGACTTATATCAACATAGAATAACCTTTACAAGGTGTCCATATTTTGGGATTTAAATAGTAAAAGGCAAATCGATTTAAGAATCATCTGAGATTCAAATAAAGCGAAAATATGCCCTAAGATCATTCTCGAGTGGATTTTGCACATCCTCACAAGTTTTCTGCTCCTGTTTTCATTTTTTTTTTAATAATAGAGGTCTAATTTTTATTTTTGCAAGGCATCTTTGATACCTCTTTGATAGAGTTGTGCTTTTTGAGTCTCATCGTTTTGTGGGTCCAGTGGTTTCTTTAGTGACACTGTCAACACTTTACTCTTAATATCAGCAGACAACTCCTGAGTCTAAATGTCAACTCACTAGTTGCCACCAGTTCTTATGTGCATGAGCACTAAAAAGACACACAGCTGCCCAAGAAATGTGTTAAGAGGGATAGAAAATTCCTCAAACAGGCCTTTGAGTATTGATGTAAACCTCCACAAATTAAAGCTGAGAGATTTAATGTATTACCTAATAAAACAAGAAACCCACTGAATACTTATGGTATGGATTATGTTATTGTGTTGGAGCATTTACTATGACTCCTTCCCAGGTGAAAAAACGCATTGTGCACAAATAGGAACAATAAAAGGTCGAAAAGGTTAATAAGATTTATTTCATCATGTGAAACTTCAACCACAATCCTTACAGCACCAAACACCACCCCTCATTATAATATCAAACTACACTGTCATTATGTGTTTCTTTTTGTGCCTTTTGTGAGTCACTGTTTTTATTGTACAGGAGATATTGGATTTGCAAATCCAGTTTTGCATACTTTATTACCATAGAAACATGACATAACACTGAAAACCAGGTTTTTAAAAAGTATAATTTTCTGTGTACTTACTTTACTTCTGGTATTTAATGTAATTTCTTTCATACCTACAACAGTGTTTGAATTTGTTGCATTTCACTGTCTTACCAAAACAATATGAAAACAACTTTCAGGGCCTTGTGAAAGAGGAAGGTCCCTTTTTGAAAAAGACCAGTGGGTTTTTAAACCTTCTGCTTTTATAGTCAAAACCTTAAAGATTACAAGAGAATTAACAACATCATCAGGACATTTAGAGCACACCAAATGGACTTGGGAGCAAAATACCTGACAGTGACACAAAACAACCCGCAAACCCCACAGAAAGTTATGTTAAAATAAAAGCTTAAAGACTTTATTCCTAAGGAGAAGGATTTTAATGTGTATGTTAGGAAAAACGTGTAGGTTTAAGGCACTAAAATAGATATAATGTGCTTTAAGGAGGAGAGCTGATTCAAATGGGGGTTGGAGTAGGCTCCACAGATGAGAAATGACAGCCAAGTCGGATGAAGCAGAGTTAGGCTACTGTCTGCTACACTTTTAGACCGATCCAGCTACAACTGTAGTAACTCACCTCTGGCCGACATCCACCTTGGGTCAGTAGCCACTGTAGGCATGCCAGGTTGCCTGTTGCTGCTGCGTCGTGCGCCGCGCTTGCCCCGTTATTTGCCACACAATCGCCCGGCAGCCCTGCCTCCTCCACCAAAAACCGCAGGCAGGCTAACTTCCCCGCCCGGGCTGCGTGGTGGACGGGCGAAGCTCCCAGCGCATCCTTGACGTCGCTGGTCAGCGCATTTGCCGCTAATTGCACTTTTAAAGTCTGCATGTCCCCCTGCCTTGCGGCCAGCAGGGTCTTGTCACCCTCCACCACCATGACTGCTGCAGATTGCGCGACTCCTTCCTTCCTTTGGTTGCCTCCGTTGACCCGATCACCGTGCAGATAGTGCGGATAGGGTCAGAGTTGTATTTATAAATGAGTGGATCATGTCAGTAGCCGGGTTAATTTTGGGGTGGGGTGTTGGTGGGAGAGACGCTTGGTTATCGCTCCATGGGTCTTCCCAAAGCGCTGTTCAAATGAAAGATCCCTTTATCGTTCATAAGTTTTTGTTTTCCAGGTAGTGCAATATTTACATGCTGAAATAAAACTTCATACCCGACTGACAAACTAACCTCTTTCTTAGGCTTTGTCTGGCCCGACGTTGTAGCTCAGTAGGTTATCCGCTGTCTGTCTCCAATAGCATCCACCTGTTGCACAAGTTGTGTTCTGGGTTACCAGACGGTCTAAACTATATTTCCCCCCCAAATTAGTTTATTAACCTTTTTTTGCTGTTGAATAACTATCGCGTATCATGCGCCCCAGGGAATATTCCGCTGTGTTTTTCTTCCTATAGCAGATGGCGACATGGGACTCAGCGCCTGTTAAATAATCCATCAGGGGGAGGATCACTGAGCCTGTTACAGGTTGCTGCTTTCTGGAAATCGGCTCAGAAATTAAAGGAGCAGTACGTACATGCTACTTACAACTCTGGATATACATTAATTATGCTGCTGGGGTGAAGGTGCTCGTCGCTGCCAGTCAAGATAGACTCACAAGGAAACATTAATTCAGCAATGAACTTTTTGAACACACCCCAGATCCTGTTTGCAAACAGCATTAACATTACATGTAGCAGTGAAATCAGCATCACAGGATCCGAGCACTTTTGCACACTACAGAGGTCCATCTAGTGGCATTTCAGGGGAGTGTAACCCCCCCCCAAAAAAAACAACCCCAAAACAAAACAAAAAAAATAACTATAACTATATTGATTGTTATTATAGACCGCATGTTAATACGTCAATTGGAAATAGTTATACATCTTAAATGATGCCAGATTAAAAGATGAACAAGTTATTTCTGAGGAATAAAAACTTGATGTTGAAACCGGATAAATCATGAGAAGTAGTCCTGCCCAATGATCGTTTATGCATTTTAGTGCATTTACGCCAGTGGTGTGTGTTTCATTGTTTGGGTGCCAGACATGAAATAAAATAGCTTAAATTAACATTCCCTTAATCAACCACAACAAAATGCTGCTTGCAAGCTATCCAACAGCAAGATAAGGCACAGATGCAGGACTCTTAAAAAAAAAAGTTTCATCTTTTACATTTGGAGAAAGTAAATATTCATAGTGCAAGATTGCAAAAGCAGTTTTATGATTTTTATTTTTTTATTTTTTTTGCATTACATATAAGACAGCAAATTGGTCTTCCAGCGATACTGAAGTCCAACCTATGTGCACTTTATGGAGAAAACCCACTGAGCCTTTGAATTCATGTGTTCAGTGTCTAATCAAGCACCTTGCCGCACTCTGACTTTGCAAATATTTGTGAAACAATGGGGCTTTCTGGAGCACGATTAGTGACAGGATGCCATTGAAATGTCTTGATGTTTCCCCCTATGATGTTCCACGATCAACTAATTGTAAGTGGTTTTGCTGAAAATTTGACCGAACTTCAGCAACTAAGACAAAGTTTCAGACCAAGTAAAGTTATGGAGCAGGGTCGCCGAGTACTGAGGCGCACATTGAGTAAAAGTCTCCAAAGCTCTAACCCAATAACTGCAGGGCTGCGAACCTTCTCCGGCATGGGCTGAGCAGCTCCTGTAGGTGTAATGTATAGATGTTCAGTACTCTTGTCCATATAGTGCAAAAGCTACCTACTTTAAACGTTTAGCAGCTATACCTGCGGAAGGTATAGAAGCACATGTTGGTGAGCATTATCTTCTATGTGGCCTTACTGACAGTTTTAACAAAAGTTTCAAAGGTCAAGTTTCAATGCAAATGATGCAGATAGGCTGTCTGTATTTTCATGAACATATTGCAAAGAACTGTAATACATTTCACCACCAAACGGTGGCAGGAAAGCCTCGTATTCTGCAGCTTATCTCCACCTGGAACAGGTGATGATACCTCAAGTTATTTGAAAAATGACAAATTTAAATAAGCTTGCACACCGGAAGAGTCAGATAACATGTCTTAAAAACGACAAATTTGAAAGTCTTCATTTTTATCTAAAAAAATAAGCAAAACTCAGCAATATGCTCCCCTAACTGCTTTGTAAACATACAGTCTTGGTATACACTGCCGGATTTAAACAAGACTATTCTATAGTTACAGCCTAAGACTAGGGTATTTAAATGATTAGATGTGGGGCAAATTTTGAAAAATAATGAAGCTTCACACCAGGTTAACTTTCTGCCAGACTAACTCGATTGGTTTTTCCGCTCAGCCAATTTCTGCAGTATGCGGGTAGATTCACTCCTGAGTATTTGGAGGAGGTGGTGGCGGGGGGCGGGGTATGAGCGAGTCTCGTGCTCGGCGCGTGCCTCTTCCGCCCATCTGTCTCACAGGTCCAACTGTCATGGACACCGCGCGCCAATTTGAGGGAGGAGGGGGGAATTCCCACGAGCGTGCTAACTACAATTCCCCAGAGGAAATGGACAGTAATAGCTCTCAAAAAGGCTGGAGATAAACGAGGGGGGAGGAGAGGTCATTTAACCTAGAAGATTTTTTAGCTCAGTCTAAAGTACATATATGTGGAACAAGTCCGTTAGCTCGGAAGCAAAGCACATTGTGGTCGTTTTATGGGCACTATTAAATCTTCGCACATTTCCATACGCTAGCACTGTTTGTTTATTTTCAGACACACTGCCCTGACTCGCAGGAAAAAATGACCTTCAACTGAATATAACCTCAGCTGAATCTGAATAAAGTTTATTTTTTATTTATCACGAGACCCACAATTTCAAAAACTGTCGACCTTTTTATAGTAGAGTATTCAACTTCCAGCTACTCACTAAAATTGGATTGTCCGTTTATTAAATACGGTATAGATTATTTGACTGCCACACTAATCCCATCTCCTTGTTTTGGGCTTATTATTTCCCACTTTGGTATGTGGACTCTAGACGTGAAAGACGGGGTACTTTTGTGCTGCAGCTGTAGCTTTTGATGATCGGTCTAACACAGGGTTTAATCAAGTGTAGGAAATTGTGGAGTCTTTTCCCAGACTGTTAAAAGACATTCCAACAACCTCAACCAGTGAGGAGCCAAATCCCCATTGAACTGGAAAGAAGCTGCCAACGGTTTCCCCCTCCTTCAGAGCCTGGGAAAGCTGGGATATTTCTTGCACGCGTCAGAAGTGCGACAGTTATTCAAATTGGACTCGATTATTTAGAGCGTGGGCCCCATCTAACCTATTGTGTGTTCACATCTGCTGCCGCGCGGGAACATTTAAATGAGATATTCTCTACCAAGTTCAAACCAACCTCTTGTAACCCAACAACTGTAAAATTCAGTATTTCTGACACAATAAGATCCCAAAATAACCTAGACGTGAGAGTTTACTGTGGTCAATGACTGCCACAAATAGTACACTTGTTTTTTTGTTTTTTGTTTTTTATTAAAAAAGAGGGAGAATCCTCAATAAATACTGGAAATTGTAACTTTAGCTTGACCATTTTAACCTACTGACGATAAATGCGTTATCATCTTTATTAAAGCCACCATATATTCATTCAGTTTCCAGTCTCAGTTTATCGTGTGAGGAGGCACAGTTTTGAAAACCCGTTTCTAGGCTATATGCCAGAGTAATAGCTCCCTGTCCAGCCTGCTGGTCGGCGCGTGCCACAGAGGAATTGCTTTGGATTGGGTAAACTCGGGCGCGTGCAGGGAAGGTTCCTCCGGTGTGCAGCAGGGCATACTCAACCATAAACACAGGTGTGTCTTTATCATCATCGTGTCAAATCTAAAATTCCCAAACAAACAACGTAATTATGTAATATTAAAAAAACCCACGAAAGGACTGTGGTAAGATTACTGATCATAAAAAAGACACCAGACACCAAAAATAAACTTTATTTGCTGAAAGAAGACCAACACACAAAGCGAGGAAAATACTTTATTCTTTTCCATTCTCCCATCCCCAAATGCCTTCTTTCTTTCTTTCTTTCTTTCTTTCTTTCTTTCTTTCTTTCTTTCTTTCTTTCTTTCTTTCTTTCTTTCTTTCTTTCTTTCTTTCTTTCTTTCTTTCTTTCTTTCTTTCTTTCTTTTCGGTTTGACTGGCATATTCTTGAAATTGATACAATGCATAGATTGAATTACTATTGTAATGCGGAATAGAGCATACTCCAGATATTTAAATGAACAACAACCCTTTTGTATTTGTAGCTGCACGTTTTTTGTATAGGCCTAATAAAAAATTCAGTTTTCTGCAGCTTAAGTCGGTATGACAACATATATTTAGAAAATACGAACATTTGTGCTCTAAAGACATAAAGTATGTAATTCTTCTATAATGTTCCTATTTTTTAATCTAAATATGAGTGCACCTACAGTTTGAACATATATAAATGAGTTTTTACTTTTTAACATCTGCGGTTGAGCGCAGATTTTGTGTAAAATTATACCTTTTTCCTCTCAGACTAATAAACTCCAGGCTTGTAACACCCTAAAAGATAATCTGCATTTTTTATTATAGTAATAATTATTGAATAATTTGCATTATTACAGTATGATACCTGAAACAATGCACTTTTAGAAATATTAAGCATACGGCATTATTGACAAGTCCTACCATCATATTGCTAAAGTTTATTTCTTTAAACTTCCTTTACTGTTGTTCTCACAGCCTTTGAGACAAAACGTAGACGTCTTGTGCCCCCTTGAACTTACCCTGCAGCCGTGATGTCTGCTCCACAGCGACCCAGTCATCCGTGAGCTGCAGTGAGAATATCTGCGGTCAGAGTTTCTCACACTCAGGGTCATTAGTGCCGGACAGAAACAGGACAACTAATTTGACAAGACAGGCGTTTTAACGATGCAACACCTGCAGCAAAAAAATTCAAAAAGGCCTTGGCAGCACTCTGATGCTCTAGTGAGTCGAATAAAAAGACAAGCTTATTTTCAAAGTTAAGCTCAGCTATATTATTCTGCTGCAGATAAACATAATTGGACTAACTCAAAAGATGGACTCCCAGTGTTCCCTTTGTAAGCATTGTTAAAGATAATGTACAATACTGTAAAACCCCATGGTCACGTGTTATAGCAGTTTTAGTTATAGGTGTCATATCACTACAGCGCAAACAACATAGTCTACTTCAAATTGTGACACCAAATATCTCAAATATATACATCCATTAAAATAAAAGAACAGCAGGCAAATGTTATTATAAATAGCTAAACTCTCCTACAAAAAGCAACACTACTACACTGTATCTAACTTTTATCTATATATTTTGTAATCAGAAAGGGTATGATGCCGTTTAAATTAAAAGTGAAAAACATACCACGTGTGACACGCCGATCCTGTGCTCGTGGATCAAGTCCCGTGTAGTCAGTCTGATGGCTAAGGTTGTATTGAGCGCCCTTTTAGAACACGAGATTTGGAGGCTCAGTGACAGAGACGCTTCTGTCTGTGGGCGGGCACCCCTGCAGACCACGCCCACTCACTGGTTGAAGGACTGTGCAGGAACTTATAATAGTACAGAAAAATAATATAAAATAAAATGAAATGAAATAAAAATAGAAAACAGCAACAAGATTAAATGTTTTAAAGCTCTCTGAAGTTGAACCCAGTTTGGTTTTAATGTTCTGCGCTACGAGCTAAAGTCTCATCAGTTTGACTATAAGGGCAGCATTTCAATTGTGTACTAATTTGCTTTTTCATTCTGAAAATAAAGAAACGCAGAAGAATCGTTTCTAGCGTTTTCGCCTTTTGTTGTTATTTTTTAAGCTATTTTTTCTGGTTTATTATTTTCTGCGGAAATTATAAATGGCAAATCAAATAAAGACTTTAAAGAACATAAAGAAACCCCTCGTAAAGACCACTTCTCTATTTTGGGAACTGCTGTAGTAAAAATGTTTTTTTTTCTACGTTTTTTCTCGTGATTAACTGCCCACTTCTAGATTTCCCTTTGGGCAGCTCTTAATGGCCCCTGTGTCTGTGTAACTTCAAAAATAATGTATCGAAGCAGGAAGCCATCTGGTGCCTTTGTTCTCTTGGCTCGTGCTGTTCTCGTGCCCCTGATACGGCTGCACAATGGATTCCCTCAATCAGAAATCCAATATTCAAAAACCCCGCCACCACGCCGCATGTCCTGCCTGTCCAATGCCTGCCTCGAAGCTGCTGGCGTTTCTTATCCACACTATACTTCACTATTTACTAAAGAATTAAGAAAGACACAGTCTTTAAGTTACAGCTAGGTCTTCTATATACTATAGGACATACATATGACATGTCACTGACGCACAATCGAGTTTTTGTGTGCTGGTGCATTGAAGTGAGAGAAAGAAAAGTGTGTCAGAGCTGGAAACGTCAGCTATTGGCGGAGAAGCCAATGAGACGCTGTAAGTTTACCTATGTCAACTTTGAAGAGCAAAACAAATGTGCGTCACCAGATGTGTGCTTGGAGCTTGGCTTTTGGCTTTGTTAGGCTTCTTTGGATATTCAAATCCTGTCTGAGCCATCCATTTGGTTTGGGCAATGCGCAATTACACGAAAATATCTCCCCGCCTCTGAAACGAAAGACGCTAGGCTTGCTGTTTGGCACTGCAATAGATTTCATTTTAAAGAGGGCACAGCTAAATAATAATAATAAAATAAATTAATAAATAAGTCGTTACAGTTAATAAATCGACATTAACTACTGCCTCAATGCAATCATAGCTGCTCTTTCATTCAGTTGGTTTATTTATATTTCATCCTTTTGTCTTTTGTCAGGAGTGAAGCAACATAACATTATGGACTTATTCTTATGTGCAAACACAGTTTTAACCATGATTCCATTGTGTAAAAAAATAATACATTCTGTGCACTGATAACAGTGGCAACAGCAATAAAATAACGCTCATAGCATAATATTTGACTAGAAAATAGCTCAAATGATTTATTGTCATGTTTAATTGTAGATTTTGATATTCACAGTTAACATCTGAAATAAATAAAGAGCCAATATAACAGTTTGATGGGGCTGATTTCTTATTATTTGATAGTGGTGTTTTAATTAGACAGGTTAGTTTAAGTTCAAATAAAAATATAAGAATATCCACCTTTTGTCTCCTATAGCACGTGACCTGGGGGGACGCTCAGGGGACAGATTCAGTGACGTCAAATGGTCGTCGTGCATGGTAAAAAAAAAAAAAAAAAAGTTTGGATTTTCCCCAATCCGCAGATGCCTTATGAAAACGGCGTTGGTTTAAGCGTGGGGAGCTTTTTGGCACATTGTAATACGTGTTTGTTTGCGTCCCCAGATGATAAAATGTGACATCAGTGCTTTGACGACATGTATAAAAATAACGCTGGTGCTATGTAAAAACATTAGCATACGCACATTACGCGCACTGTCCCCACATCTGATGCTAAAAAAGCGTCATTTCTTTTATTACACAAACAAAGCTGTTTACTATTTGTGGAGGGACACACAGACCGATTAACAAAGTGAAATGAGACTTTAGTATACTCTAATATAATCTAATAATGATCTTAGTATAATTTCCTTTTCTGTTTGTGTCTGCTTTGAAGATGAAATAGGGGCAAGGAAGTTTGGATGGTTTATGTATTTGATGATCTGAAACATGTGATATATGCAAAAATAATAAAAAAAAATAAATTAAAGAAAATGCTTTTTCCACACACAAAGAGCAATGTGTTATGGATTGTCAGGTCTGGATTGATGAATGCACAGACAGAATCAGACACCAAACCATAGCTTTAACCTGTCAAATGTTTTTATTTTACACATTTCAGCAATGTGGACATTAGCAGTATCAGAAAAAGTACCAAAAAAAAGGATACCCTTGCAACATCTCAAAGTTGTTGAATCTCACGTCCTGGTCTGCTCTGTTCTTTGGAGATCAGTGACCATGTTGCTGTCTTGCTGTCTATCATGTTGTTGAACTAAAAAAAAAAAGACACAAGATTCCTTCCAGGAATTGGTTTTGGTTTTGGGAGATGCCTCTTTTGATTTATACCCAGGATGCCATTTCTTAGAAATCGATGCAGCGTGTACTATACAGACACGTTAGGATGTCAGATATTTTCTAAATGTAATTATTTTGCAGTCTTTTCATCTACACCACTTGAGAGAGAGACCCAGGCACACTATGTCTAGGGGATTTTACACTCAACCAGCCATCAAGGGGAGACTGTTGGATTTCTCATTTTTGTAAAGTCTTGACTTTACTTTGTCAGCTTCTCAAAGATTACATACTGTATATTCTCCCAAGACCCCAGAATTCATTCTTCTCCTCTATGAAGGACATGAGTCTGAAACTTCTACATCAAATAGAATTTATGCAATATATCTTAGTCCTACTGTAGAGTCACTAGGACATCTTGGGCTTTGTATTGATGCCACATTTGTGGGGGTTGGGCAAACAGAGCCCTTTCTTTTCAAAATGACAGGCATTACTGTGTCCACATTTTATGGCCAAGGAAGCCCAAGTGATACAATATTAAGATTCTATCGGTAAAACTCAAATTGTTTCTTGAATATCATATTTTTTTATCTTCGATTTGATAGGATTTCAAAAATTTGCAGTAAAGTGAGACTTTAAAATAAAGCTTTTATTCAGTGTTCCACGTATTAGACGAGAGGACTTATGAACTCCAATTCAATTCAATTCAATTCAATTCAATTCAATTCAATTCAATTCAATTCAATTCAATTCAATTCAATTCAATTTCATTTATATAGCACCAAATTAAAACAATGGTTGCTTCAAGGTGCTTTATATTGTGTGGTAAAGACCCTACAATGATACAGAGAAAAAGAAATACAGAGAAAACTCAACTATCAGATGAACCCCTATGAAAAAGCACTTGGTGACACTGGGAAGGAAAAACACCTTTTTAACAAGAAGAAACCTCCAGGCTCAAGGAGGGGCGGTTTGATACAATTAAGAACATTTTCTCTCCTGATATTCCTCATGTACCAGTCTATACTAAATCTGTAATGACTTTTTAAATTATTTTGTTAATAAGGTCACTGCCGTCAGGTCAAATATTTCTCCATCATCCTCCCAGTATCACACTGACACTTTGCTTACCTCTGATACCTGGTCCTCTTTTACTCCCGTTACCTTACAGGACATCAGTGCTTTCTTGGTCATATGAAACTGACTTCAAGCCACCTTGATGTACTTTCTCCATCATTTTTCATTAGTGTGTTTGACTCTATTGGCCACTGTATTCTGGAAATTATTAATACTTCTCTTTATACTGGCTCAGTTCCCAGCTATTTTAAACAAGCTATTGTTGAATCAATATTAAAGAAAACAAATTTGGACCCATCTCTTCCAAGCAGTTACAGGCCAATATCAAAATTACCATTGGTGTCAAAGATATTGGAAAAAACAGTTGCAGAACAACTTAACAACTTTTTGGAAAAGAACAATATTCTGGACATTTTCCGCTCTCCACTGAACCTGCTTTACTTAAAGAGTCTAGTGACATTCTGATGGCAGCAGACTTTGGAGAGTACTCCGTTCTGGTTATGTTGGATCTCACCTCTGCTTTTGATACTGTTGATCACAGCATCATGATAAATAGGCTGAAGGACTTGTTTGGGATTACTGGTGTTGTTTTAAAATGATTTATGTCGTATCTATCTGAGAGATCTTTTACTGTTTGTATGAATCATGTGTTGTCTGAAACATTAGTTCTGCCTTCTGGGGTACCTCAAAGATCTGTTTTAGGTCCGATTCTCTTTTTTTGCTGTATATACTCCCTCTAGGCCAAATTATCAGACATCACAATAATATTTCTTATCATCTCTATGCTGATGACATTCAGTTATACTGTTCTTTCAAAACTTCTGAGTTTTACAAATTGTCGTGTTTAAATAATTGTCTGTCAGAAATCAAACAATGGTTAAATGACAGTTTCCTCCAGTTAAATGCAGATAAAACAGAAACCTTGATTATTGCACCTGATCACATGCTCTCAGAAATTAAGCAGCATATCAGTTTTTTAGACCCTTCATTTCAGCCGAGTCTCAGAAACTTAGGTGTTATATTTGACAGTTCAATGTCTCTTGAGAAACACTTTAAACAACTTGTCCGGAACTGTTTTTATCATCTAAAAAACATTTCTAAACTCAGACTACTGGTGTCAAAGGCAGAACTTGAGATGATTACTCATGCTTTTATCTCTTCTCGTTTGGCATATTGTAATAGTCTTTTTACTGGTCTCAATAAATCAGCTCTGGATCGCCTTCAGACCGTACAGAATGCTGCGGCAAAACTTTTAACTGGCACAAACAAGAGCTCACACATTACTCCAGCTTTGGCTTCTCTTCATTGGTTGCCAGTAAATTTTAGGGTTCATTTTAAAATTTTAGTTGTAACTTTTAGAGCTCGGCACAGTGAAGCTCCCCAATATATCTCTGACCTGTTGAAACCTCATGCTTCATCTCGAGCACTTAGATCATCAGGTCAGAGGTTACTGGTGGTCCCACGTACTAGGTTTAAAACACGTGGGGATTGGGCTTTTCAGGCACTGGCACCAAGGTTGTGGAACTCTCTGCCGTTGTATTTACGCTGTCTGGACTCCACTGACTCCTTTAAAAAGCAGCTGAAGACATTTTTATACAAAAGAGCTTTTAATTGATTTTTTCACTGCTTTATATTATTTTATTTCTATTTCTGATTTTACTGTGAAGCACTTTGTGATTTTTATCTGTGAAATGTGCTATATAAATAAATTTTACTTACTTACTTACTTACTACAAGTTGGTGGTGATAAGAAGCAGTGTGTAAGCTAGGGCTCTGAAGTTTTTTCATAACAATATGTTGAATGGAAAATATGAGCCTTTTCAGTTGAATTCAACTCTATTGAAATTGGGTTGAAAAACTTTCTTTTAACAAGAAACCCAAACACACAATCTGAAGGATCTCTGATTACATCAGACAGTAGTTATGCAACCAGGATTTTAAAAATGTCAAAACATGTAAACCAGACACACAAACCAAAGGAAAGTGCTCATCTCTTAAAGCTGAAAGCATTATTCATCATATGGCACTTGAATAAAACCAGTTCTAGTTAATTGACAATTCACTGTGCTATCCACAAATGTGCATATTAAAGCTTAATGATGCAAGAAGAAGCTATGCAAAGAACATAATCCAGAAATGCTGCCATCTTCTCTGAGTTGAACCTCATTTAAAATTAACTCCGGCAAAGTAGAAAACTCTTCTGTGGTCAGACAAATCTGAATTTGAAATCTATCCAGCTTGTTATCAGTACTCATTTCAAAAGCCTGCATAATGCTGATGATGGTATAAGAGTGCACTGTGCATCTGGAAAGGCACCATCAGTTGTGAAAGATGTACATGCAAGCTCTAGAGCAACATATTCTCCAATCCAGAAGAAGCCTTCTTTAAGGAAGGCTTCACATATTTCAGCAAGACAATGCCTTACCACATGCAGCATCTATTACAACAGAATGGCTTTGTACTTGAAGAGTCCAGGTGCTGAACTATCCTGCCTGCAGTCCAGACTTTTCACTAATGGAAAACATTTGGAGCATCATGAAATGATAAGCATGACAAAGTAGACACAGGACTCCTGAGAACCTAAAACACTATATCAGACAAGACTGGGACAACACTGCTTTCCCAGATGTTCAGCAGCTTTTTCCCCCTTAGTTCCCAGATGTTTACAGACTGTTGCTCAAAGAAGAGTGGATACTACACAGTGGCAAACTGTGACAACGGTTTTGAGATGTGTTGCTTCAATCAATTTTAAAACGATTAAATATTTTTCTTAAATTGATACATGTTACACATGTAAAGATTTGAGTTTTAAAATGTAGGCTTATGAGATCTTCAGATCATTGCATTCTGTTCTTATTTACTTTTTACACAGCTTCCCAATTTTTGAAACTGAGTTACCATCATTGTCTATGCTATTGTCTCGCATCCCCCCCAAAACCGTTCTACTTTGATGTGTCTTGTATTGAGAAGGACTCACACAGAATTCAATTCGTGGTTGGAGTCTGGCTGGCAAGTTAAGTCTAAGGTGTAAGCTTTCTATTTTCAAACATTTAAGCTCAGTTTCCTGTATTGGACGGTACCAAAAATGCCACAGATATATAAAATCAAACACCTAGCCATACAATGTGGCTACATTTCTGAAAAAAATAGTTCATTTTAAAGAGATCATTGAGTTGGAATGTGATTTTTCCCATGGCTGCGCAGCTGCTGTGTAGTGTAGGTGACCCATACTTCAGTCATATAATGTGAATTCTACTAAAAACTACAAAGACTATAGGGGGATGGTAAAAGAAAATTAGATGGTTTAAACATCGTCATGGTGTTAACACCATACTAAAAGTTTACAGTAAGTGTGCAATGCAGATAACTTAGTTTACCAAATGGCAAACAGTAAAGCCCATAATAATTTTTTACAAAGCCAAAGTCAGTCCACAGTTTGTTTGTGTCTTATCTGTTGGAAAATGCAAGCTATTGAATGTACCAGGTTGTCATATCATGTCAAACAAAGGACACAGTCAAGGAATTAGAATTATTAAATATTTGACATTTCAATTGAATCAAATATTTATTTCACCAGCCTTCATCTGGAATGGCATTTTTGTTTAAGCTTTCAGGGGAAAAAAAGAAGAAATAATGATAAATACACCAGTGCTGATATGCTTTTAAGAAAAAAAAACATCAACTGAAATGTTTGTCTTATGTCTCTCATGAGTCTGGCACAGATCATCACACTATCACAACAACAAAAGTCAGTTCTTGTTTGAGCCAAAACAGAAGGGTACTCTAGTCTTTTTGTTTTTTGTGGTACTTTGTAGATCAAAATAAGACTCATTGCTTCTGCTACGCCTTGTGACCTCTTGGTCTTGCCATCACTTTGCTGTGGCTTGCTTTTTGTAAAACCTTGCACTGTGACAACTGGGAAAGGCTGGAGCCCCCTGGACTGGATAAATGTTTAGGAAAATGGATGGATGTTTGTAATTTCTAAGCAGTTTCTGCTTATATATCTGTACTATGTGTATAAATAGCTTAATAATTGATTACAATCAGATTTTTGACTGTTATAATAAAATTTGTATGAAACATGCTTTACAAAGATTTCTATGTCTCATCTTAAACACATTTAGTATAATTTAAAAAATCATATGTTTTATTTTCTTAGCTAAATGTACAATACAGATTTGTGGGAGATTTTTCTAACAGAATTAATGTGGAGCCAAACATTAGTGACCATGGAAAGGGCATATTTTAAAATAAAAACAAACAAAAAGATGATATTTTATATATAGCCTAATTGTCGTCTTTAATGTTTCTGCACATTTTGAGTATTTATATTATATTCATATATATTGTTTATTGCGATTACTTCTCGCCTTTCTTTTAGTACCGACGTGGGACAATACTCTAATTTCGTTGTACAATTGCACAAAGTATGATCGTGCAATGACAATAAAGAGTTCAGTTTGTCAATGAAAGAATGGAAACTGGCAGAAAAAAACGATTATTGGATGTCTTTTTTTTGTAGCATTTCACGAAAATATGTATTTTTGAGCTTGCCGTTATGTATTTGGTATATAAATTTTCAGTCTACTTTAGGCTACATAGAATAAAATATTTTTTTTGTTTGTTTGTTTTTTGTTTTTTTGCTCCGTACACAAAGGTCAGTCCTGAGTCTAGCAGATGCTTTCGTGTCATGTGGATAATGGTAGCGTAGAATTTGGCTTGGGTCGCCAAACATCGTTTAGGGTGCAGTCGCGATTTGAAGTCTGGAAAATCTCCAAGTCTGGAAATTTTCATGTGGCTCCATGAAGTGGAGACGATCACCTTTGGCAGAGCAGAGTCCTTCGACGCATTTGGTTTTACGCCTCAGTGCGCTTCAGCTCCATCTGTCTGAACGCTTTGGCTCGTGTCAGTCTCATGCCGTTTATACAACCAAATTCTATTAAATCTCATAAGCAAACTCAGCGATTAGGATTTTAAAGATGTTTTCTTTAGATGCACAGGATAGCTCTTTGCCGTTTCATCTCTTCATCCAGATTGTACCTTGTCCAAAATTATACTGAAGATGTTATAATTGGTATACTTATTGATTTATTTCCGCGGTAATAAACAATTTGACAGTTTATTTCATTTGGTTGAGTTGAAGAAATGAAATGGGGATTTAAATACCTAGTTTTACTGGAAACAAACAAACAAAACAAATTATGTGCATCTCCCACACAGTTGCTGTAAAACTTTGAGTGACTCCACTTTTCTGTACACCCTTCAACAAAGGATCACTGTGCCCTAATCGTGCACAGATGGATACCCACGCTGAAACCAAAACAAAAAAGGGTCCCAACCGAAGCCTTTCCTGGACTTTTTTTTTCGTCTTATCGCGAAGTGCCAGTTCCCATACTGGACTTGGTGGCGGTTATTTGAGGCCCCATGGGGCAGGGCGCGTGCAAAACCGTGCATGTGTAATGCTTGACAAAAGAGGAAGGTTAAATCCCTGAAGCTATAGAGAAGAGCAGATTGCAGTCGATGGGACAGCGTATCCTTGTCTAAATTATGAGTTTGTTGTGCGGTATATCTGGTTTCGCGTGCGTAAAAATTTACTTCAGTGTGATGCACATGTCTCGCTCCTTCTTGTTTCCTTGGAAATTCCCTGCGCAAAATGTATCCATAAAACTCCAAGGTGCTTCAATGACATTAAACATCAAAAGATCTATAACTAAATTTATTTGACATCATTTAAAACAGAGAGCGTTTATATGCATTTTTGCAGTTTTGTCTATTTTTTATTATGAACTCCTAGTTCTGAGTATTCTAGATGTTTTCTCCCTTTTCTACTCATCATGCCGTTTTAACTTGACTGTTACAAAAATACAACAATTGCACCATTGCGGTCATGTCCCCCTCCCCCACCACAGCCCCCTCCCTCGCAAAAAATGAGAAAAAAAAGAGACAAAACAAGAGTGAAGCACATTTATGGCGAGAGGACACATGATCGGGAGCAGGGGCTGGGATGCTGATGCGAGAGTGGTGCAGCAGCGGCAGACGGGGGAGGGTGCATAGAGACGGGAGACGAGAAAGGCGGGGGTGAGGTGGGGTGGGGGGTCCCATCTGTTGCTCCGATCGTGGCGCGTGCCGAACGCGTGAATCCTACTGGCAGCTCATAGGCCTGAGAAACTGACACTCTTTAAAACAGCATTTAAATAAAAGCTGTTTAAAGTTCTGGAGGTTGATGTTATATGTGTCACAGTTATCGTTTACAGATTGCATTATTCTTGTATTTACATAATTTGTAGGGAATACTTAACATTTCCATAATTCATAATTCAAAATTCATATTTAAGTGCGACGATTCGTGGGAGTATTTATCAATTTTTTTCAATTCTTCCTTTAAACATGTGTATTGTATTGCACATGTATTGCACGGCTATGATATGCGATCTTATATTGCACATACACGCCTCATTTTGCTTGCATTGCGAGCTGTCCGTCACCTCCCCCACTGCTACAGGTAAACACCGTGTTGTCGATATTGGAAGCAGTCTGCTGAGGGTCCAGAAGCAGATGTTAATCCATACATGGCTTGGCTTGGGTATCTGGTTTATTAATTTTGGAATAGATTAGTCCTCCCCTCAAATTCATTCATCTAGCTCCTTTTTGTTTTGTTGTGGCGGGAACGAAACCATAAATAAACGCACGGTATTAATTTTCATTATGCAGGATGTTTTTGTGTGTGTGTGTTTTTTTTTTATCTAACTTGTAATTGTTCATTTATAGCTGTTTAACTTTGATGGGTCTTATAAAAACATGCTGACTTTACTTGTAGGAAGTGCTTAATACAAACATAAACAAAATGATACATAGGCAACTTTTAATAATTAAAGTTATTAACTAACAACGTCACGAAAAGAACAATGATACACCGTAGATAATTACAATGGCGGTTGTCTGCCTAAGAAAAAAACAAGTTTTCATACCCTGCACTTGTAATTTGATCTTGGATAGACGTTGAAGCCTTAAATATTAAATGCAGTAAAACGCAGCAGCATCACGAAACTCCGCATACCAACATACAGACGCGGGGGGCCAGATGGTCCAGACAGGATTTCTACTCGTCTCCCAAGGGCCTCGCCCCCTGTGTCATGCCCCCGCTGCAATGGCTTGTGTTCCCTCCCCTCTGACGCTCCGGCTCCACATAAATAGGAAGCTCGCCAGCTCAGCGGCACACTTCAGCTCAGCCGCTCAGGAAGCAAGCATCTCCCGTCAAAAGCACAACAAGAAAACGCAAACAGAATGAGTCCCAGCTTCACTACTGAGGCCAGCCAGCCTCTCCCTGCAAGGTCCACCGTGGCCCAGAGAAAACAAGCCAACGAACTTAGAAAGGTAAGGAGAAGACGAACCACTACGCAGCTGTTTGTTTTGTTTCTGGAAATGTGTTCTGCGTTAACCCTATCGGTACAGCCTAGTAACAGTGTTGAAATTATTTTTTGTAGACTCTTAAACCCCTGCTGGAGAAGAGAAGACGAGCTCGCATCAATGACAGTCTCAATAATTTGAAGAGCCTGATTTTGCCCCTTGTTGGCAAAGATAACGCACGCTACTCCAAGCTGGAAAAAGCGGACATTCTGGAAATGACAGTCCGCTTCCTCAGAGATCTTCCTTCCACCCCAGTCAAAGGTGAGCATTATCTCTACGACATGCATAGCACACTGTTGTCCTCCAAGTTTTTAACACCCTTCTTGTGAAAATCCCAGCCACTGATCAAATATCTCCTGTCCTCTCTCCAGACTCCGCAGACAGTTACAGAGAAGGTTACAAAGCTTGCCTCCAGCGTGTTTCCGCGCTGCTTCCCAAAAGTCTGGATCAGGACGCGTGCCAACGGGTGCACGACTTCGTCCAGCAGTCCATGTCTGCCACCGTCACTCCAACCTGCCTGAACTGCTGTGCCCAGAGCTCCAGGACTTTACCTCAGATCCAAGAGAAAATTATGAGCCTCAAATCCAGCTTCACCTACAGGCTGGAGACTCAGCACCGCAGCAGCAGCGCAGTGGCTCCAAGCAGAGCGCAGGCAGACCAGCAGGCTGTCAGCGCTGCTACGTGGAGACCTTGGTAGATTAGATGGACAGTTATCTCACGCCTGTTTATTTTGTGCTGTTTACTATTTGTACTAAATCAGTGGTAGTTTTAGTGAGTACGGTGAAGAAGAATTGTTGGAGCTGTATATAAGTTTAAGTCATTTTGCGTTTAATGCTAGAAGACTCGAGCACAGATATCAAAGAAACTGAAGGTTTTGAACTTAAAAAAATGCAATCCTCTTTGGGGTTTCAGAGTTACGGGTTGTAGACAACACTTTTGTAAACCCCACGGGTTATTTTGTTTGAGGTTTGCACGGTTGACTTAAATATATTTTGGTCTGTGCAACAGAATAGTCAGTAAACACTATGTGTTAACTAGGATGATATATTATTTATGTACGACAAGACACGTTTTATGACATTTCTGTTTTGTCAATGACAAAATATTTTCAATAAAAGTATGCTCGACAAAGATGTTTATGGTGTTTGATCGTTTTTGTTGCGGTGATTGAAGGACCTCAAATTTATCACTGACCCTGGATGCCTTAATGAGACGATTCTGGGTGAAATGAAAGAAGAAAAAAGGCGCGCAAACGCACAAAGCCACAGGTCATCCAGAGCCCATTGATGCTGCTGAGCAGCTGCTCTATTGTTGCTGATGTAAGGCGCCGCTCTAGTTGCCGCCAAATCTGTGGGAAGAAGTACTGGTTGTGTCACAGGAAACACACTGAGATTACTGTGGGAGTAACAACAGACTAGACTACTCAAAAAAATAAATAAAAATAAATAAATAAATATATATATATATATATATATATATATATATATATATATATATATATATATATATATATATATATATATATATATATATATATATGTGTGTGTGTGTGTGTGTGTGTGTGTGTGTGTGTGCAGTGTATGTCTTGTATTGCTTTTAAATAATGTATAACCTTATTACCGAAGAACCATGAAACACCTTTTGCAGAAAACGCACTTGGTGTGACATATAGATGGTAGATGTAATCCCCGTGCTTTATCTACATTCAGTTTGTGAAAAGAGCAAGCCGTTTATAATTATGTTTTATTCAGATACAAATAATAATATAAGAGGTTTCACAAAATCTTGCAGAAATCATATTGTGTAGAAATTTTGTTAGACCTGCATGAGCTCAAAATGAGGAAAATTCGGAATCTAAGAGGAATTATTAAGTTAACTAAAAATTTGTTTTCAACCAATATGGTGACAGCGCATAACCTAAAGCATCAATGTGTCTTTTTAAAAAAAAAATGAAAAAGAAGCTGGTGAAGAGCAAAGATGGTTGTACTTTATAGAGATGAAATATGCAGAAATTTATTTGAAGAATTTATTTTTGCATTTGATGTTTTTCAGGTGTTTAAGTTAAATTGTTTGTTGCATATAGCTGCTGGTGTTGTAGCATTTTCTTTTTTAATTAGGAGAAGGATATATACTGCCGAATGTATACAGTTGGAAATTTAAATAAAACATTGTAAAATGTTTTCTTAAAAACTAGAAACTTCTATCTGCATTTTTAAGTTTGCATCACTTACATGTCAGCTTTCCATACGGTATTTTTGACTCTTATAATAATGCTTAATCAAATTTCTGACCACTATTTCATGCATAATTCTTTTAGTTAGAACATATTTGGGGGTCCTCCTATGGAGTCACATTACTGTCAGTACTCCGGTTATAGAAAATATTTCCTGGGGACATCTCTCATATCAATGGATCCTTTGCACATTTTCTTTTGCCACGAATCCACACACTTCTATATGTTAGAGATCACTAGACCTATCAAAGGTTTAAACAGCCTCCAACTGCCATGTGATAAAAACAAATTAGTTATTTGGCGCCTTTTCTAGAACCCCTAATACTGATTTTAACAATTGGAATATGAACTTATTATTTCATGTATTTCATCTATTTTCCCCATAGATGGTGACTTTGAAAAATGTTTACCTTTTGTATTTTGGTCTCAGACTTGGAAAGACTCGGGTGTTTTCTCTATTTTCTGATAATATATCAGAGAAAACCTCTCAGTTGTTTCACCTGAACTATTATGCTGTTTCTCCATTTCATAGCCTTGAGCTACATCCATGAGTGTTAAAATCTGATTTGATGATAAATTATTTTGACACAAAGTGAATCATGGGGCAGTATGGTGGGGCAGCATGGTGGGGCAGCGGTTAGCATTGATGCTTCACTTCAAGAAGGTCCTGAGTTTGACTCGACCAGCCAGCGGGAACCCTCCTGTGTGGAGTTTGCATGTTCTCCTCGTGATTGCGAGTATTCTCTCTGGGTACTGGGTACTCCGGATTCTCTCTGGGCGTGGTTTTAGCTCAGTCAGATGAGCAGGCAACCACATGCCTCATGGCTTGGATATATCGTAAAAGTGATTTGTTTCCAGTTTTTAACAGAGCTTAAATTTACTTCCCAGTGCTGAGAACTCAATCTGGCTATGTTTCATGTTTAAACAATTATGAAGGCTCAAAATTTCAAAAGAATTCAAAAAGGAGTTTTAATCTATCTCTATGAGCTTTGGGGGGCTGGAACATGTGATATATTTATAGTATGATGATAAAATTTGGCGCACTTTCAATAAACACATTGATGTTTACAAAAATGGTCAAATACACTTGATAAAGTCCAAAAATTACAACTTGCTGATTTGGAGGGGGTTATATGGGAGGCTCATTGAATTTCCATGGAATTACTCATTTGGTGAGCAAAAGCAAAGACTTTTGCTTAACATTAGGAAGTAAATGTTTTGCCATTTTGCATAACCAAAAGAAAAACATGTGGCCAGTTCTGACATCCCGTTCTGATCAAACTTGTACATAAAAATAGAGAATGAATTCTGCTCTGCCATTAAATATCTAGCATTTCTAATTTATGTAGATGTTAGGCAGCACTTACCAGCACCAGCCAGTCATCAGTATATGCCTGCAATTCGCATAAATACTCTTTGCTTTCAAACGAAATGCACTAAATGGACATTATTGTGAACATTGCTGTGAACAGCTCCATCATGTCAGTCATAGAGTTAGATCCATATGTATTTGGACACTGATACAATGATAGTGTTTTTGCAATGATCCCTCTTTGCACTACCACAGTACATTTTACATGAAAACATTAAGATGTGATTGGAGTTCAGATTTTCAGCTTTAATAAAGGAAATGGGTACGTCTCTGCTGACCCCTCACATCCTGGACATACACTGCTCAAACTGCTGCCTTCAAACAGGCGCTCCAGAGCTCTGTTTAGGAACACCAGCCACCACAGAGACAATTTCTTCTCACAGGCTGTCACTGTGACGAACACAGTTAAATAACCCACTGTTATATTGTTCAGGTCATATAACTTCTGTGACATGTTATTTCTTACTTTTAAAAAAAAAGCTTTTTCTTTTCTTTGCATGCAGGAAGCAAAGTAAACTGGAAGCAAATTCCTTGTTTGTGTGCACAAATGTAGCCAAATAAAGATGTTTCTGATGTTATGACCATGTGCCATTTACCCATTGTCTGCCTCTGAAATGAAAAAGTACTGCTTTATTAGTGTCAGAAGTCTTTACAAAAACCCTCCAATTGTCCCATTCCTATATGGAGTATTCTTGTGTCTCCAGTTTGGTGGTTATGCCAGGATACTGTCCCTCCATTTTACTTTTCATGTAATCCCAGACACACTTGATAATGTTGAGATCAGGGCTCTGTGGGGGCCATACCTTCCAGTACTTCTTGTTCTTCTTTACGTTGAAGATAGTTCTCAATGACTTTGGCTGTGTGTTTGTATCTGGGACTCTCCACCATTTGACCTTAGGACTGAAGAAGCTTCTCGGATGAGAGGTGAAACGTCTTCAAGCAACTTAAAGAAGTCCAGACGCTTTTCTTTGCAAGCTCCTTTGACTACGATGACCTGGATGACTGAGAACCTTCACAGACATACCTGATGGTATTGCATGATGGATAAGTATCTGCCTGTATTTCTCAGGATTAAGAACACGATTAATCCTAGGCTTGGATGTAGGCTTCCTCACATTAATTGACCAAATCTCCAACTCCATTTGCAGAAATTCAACCCCAAACTTTCAAGGAACCTCCACCATGCTTCACTGCTGAAGCATGGTGTTGCTTCACTCACTCACTATTGTACCGCTCTCCAGCACTTCGATGAACAAACTGCCTTCTGCTACAGCTAAATATTTCAAATTTTAACTCGTCTGTCCAGAGCACCCCAGTTCCTATGTTTTTGTGCATGCTTAAGTCACTTGGTCTTGTTTCCACGTCAGTGGTATGGCTTTTTGACTGCAACTCCTCCATAAACATCACTTCCATCCAGACTTCTCCGGACAGCAGATGGGTGTACCTGGGTCCCACTGGTTTCTGCCAGTTCTGAGCTGATGACAGTGCTGGACATCTTCCGATTTCAAAGGGTGATAAGCTTGATGTGATCTGCTGCACTAAGTTTTCTTGGCTGACACTGCGTCTACAATCCTCAATGTTGCCCATTTCTTTGTGCTTCTTCAAAAGAGCTTGAACAGCACATCTTGAAACCCCAGTCTGCTTTAAAATCTTTGTCTGGGAGAGACCTTGCTGATGCAGTGTTCTTCACAACCTCACCTTGGTAGCAGAGTTTGGCTGTTTATCACCCAGTTTTAGGTCTCTTACACAGCTGATTCTGACCATTAGCATCTGTTTGGTATAACTGGTTGATCACCTGACTGTAATCCTACAAAGTCCCTGAATTTGATCAAGTGTACCTATGAGAATTGATGCTGGTTTGTTTATTTGCTCATTTTGTAAACTGATAAAAAATAAACAATCATTATTTATCTTTCTGAAAGCATTCTCTGTTTACAACATTTTTTCCACACCTACCCAAAACCTTTGCACATTACGAGAATTTACTTCCATTTGTTCCAATTCCAATTGGAACAAATGGAAAAATGTTACAATTCATTTATTTCTCCATAGTTATGACTTTATCATAGAACAGTTTATGATAACAGTCAGTTGTCATAGCACTTCACAGTTTAGGTGTCAGAAAAAAACGGCTTAAATTCTTATATGAAGTAGTAAAAAAGAGATTCATATTCATTCATATCACTACTCTTTAGATTTTTAACTCCCTGTTTGACGCTCTGCACTCGAGCAGACATATAGACGTTGTAGTAAGAGCTCAGTTTGGGGAGTTTAGCCTAATTGACACTCTTCTGAAGTAATTAACATTCATACTCTTTCAAACTTTTTTCAATTTTACATTCACCGAGAAATGATATTTTTACGTTTCCACCGAAGTGATAGCCTCCACTAAAATAGGTGAACTGTACATGGTTAGAGAAAAATACTGAATTTGGTGCTCTCCGTTGTTTGAGTCGTGAAAAGCATCGAATCTCGAGATGAGGCAAAAAGTCTCTCCACCCTTAATTCCCATGAAGTGTTGGTACATTTCAGACAAAGGCTCGCTGTTATCGGTCTGCACAGATGGTTTGTCGACGCCGAATTTGATTGAAAACACAAAAGAGGACTCTAACCGTAAGAGCAAAACAGAGAAGAGCCGACCCCTCCCACCACCATCGTCCTGCAATCCCAGCAGGGCGCGAGGGGCGCGTGCAGCAAGTGTGCCTCTCAATTTCAGAACAGGGTTTGACTTCGTTTGAAGATCTTTTGCAGGCTTCTGATCTCAATATTTTACCCCTTTAGTATTTATTTGTTTACATTTGAAGTTAAATGCTGAACTAAGATAGCTTCACAAATCGACCCCATTGCAATATTATACCTATACTCTATTGCGTTAAAAAATATTAACTCAAACTGAACCAGGTGGAAAGATAGGATATATATTATATTAGAGAATTTAGTAGTAGAATTGAGAATTTTACAGTCATATTTTATTTTATTTTTTCTACCACTGTCTCCGGTAAGACAAAATAATACTGCTTCGAAAAGATATCGACAGAGTCATGCACTCCTGCTCAAACATCTTTCATCTCTGTGAAAAGATTGAGCTTTGTTATGATAAACAACCATGTCACGATAGCGTGGACGCTTAAAAAAAAGAAAACAAAACAGAGGCAAGCTATGGGAGACAACTGCAGCATAGAGTAAAACGGGATAGATGCAAAGCTTCTTTCAGTTGGACCCTAACAACATGGACCTATTAGAAGCTTGCAGATGGGATACCCACGCCAAAACCCGCGTTGAGATCGTGTGTCGTGCGTGTGAGGTTTATAGAAAAAGAGCACAAATGTTTGGAACAGTCTCTCTGTGTGTCTGCGTGCGCGCGCATAGACTGGACCAGGAGACTGCTTACTCCGGATGCGACAGAGGTGCAGGAGGAGTATGTGGGGTGTGGGGGTCATTAATGGAAGTTGGGGGTTGGTAGAGTTGGGAGCTCTTTAACAGACAGCCATCTGGTCCCCGTGGCGCGTGCTGCGCGTGTGGTTCCCCAGAGTGCAGTGGTATTTGATGGGTTGTCATGCCTATCCAGTTTATATTTTAAACAATAACAATAATATCACAGTTATCACTTAAAGTTGGTTCACACTTGGCAGGACAGATTGCTGGGTTATTAAATACTTTTAGACTACGGACAGGTAACGGACAAAAACATTTAAAATGCCTTGTGAGTAAGTTACAACCTGGTGTCCTTTTATATTTTGCTATGGTTATTGTGATTTAATAAAATGCACCCACAGCACCCACCCTTTGTTTTTTCAAGCCCCCACCTCACTGCATGATGCGTTAGCTGTAGTGGGATGCACCCTACAGGTAGAGACCTCCCCTGGGTAGAGACTGCATAAAAACGTCACATGCAAAACCATTGTTGTAAAAATCTAAGAACAGATGTTATTTGAAAGTAGCGTGGCTTGGGTATATATGCCTGGAGTAAGATTCTATATCCATGTGGACACTTTTTTTCTTGAATGCAAGCCTGGCCCCTGTGCGACTAATGCATGTGCTGCATCCTCTTGTTTTAAGTTTTTATTTTTTATTTTTAAACACACAGCTCCATGCAGAGAATATATGAAGAATATTGTGTCAGAATTGCACGCATTATATCCCAGTAAACGAACAGATTTGAACAGCAACAGGAAATTCAGCTGTAAAGAAAATCTTAATAATAGCCAGTGAAAAGTGAGAATACGGATAAAATGTGATTCTATATGCGTAGCTTGTTATATTTCACAGTTAAATTACAAAATAAATAATTCTATAGCCTGTATTTTCTTTCTAGGCATCTCCGAACACTGCGTCATTACGCACCAGTAGTGTTTTCGAAACAAAACAAAATTTAGTTCCATCAACTGTGTGAGAAAAAAATGAACCTATCTTTGTATTAAAACATCATATTTAAAATATGATGTAAAATATATGGCTTAATGAATGGATATTTGATGAATTAGCATTTGACGCGTCAAAACTGAAAGCTTCTTTACGCACAAATTTCCTCAGCTTTTTGGCACAGATTTTGTTTGGTCTATGGATCATAGCGCAGACACGCACCGCAGCTACGCTTGGATTAAAGTAAAAGACAGATGGTTATCTGACTAAATTTGATGCTTTTGTCTTGTTTTCGTAGAATGTGGGTCCCGTTCAAATCGTTTTGTGCCGGCTTGGGGGCGTACCCATGACGCACGGAAACCGACGCCACGGACCTGGATATATACCCCAGTACTTGGCCGTTAGAGGCACAACTTCGCCTATCTTGGTTTTGAACACTACTCTGGCACAAAGTCGACGCTGAAAATGTCTCCGAACATGACATGCGAAGCTCTCCAATCTTTTTCCCCAAAGCTATCTCTTGCCAAAAGAAAAGAAGCTCTTGAACTGAGAAAGGTAAGCAAAGTGGCTAAATTTAGTTTCATTTCCTTAAGTATTTTTTACCGCATACTTCACACATGTTGTAATGAATGAATACTAAATTCTATGTGTCCTTTTGTTTCAGACTATGAAACCGCTAATGGAAAAAAGAAGACGCGCCCGTATTAACGAAAGTCTGAACCGCTTAAAAAACCTAATCATCCCCCTCACAGGCAGAGATGTAAGTTGTTTGAATTTACATTTTCAGTATGCTCACTTTGCAGATGTAACTGACTATAGTCAGCACAGCATTTTGACTCGTACATCTAACATCTTCTTTTCCCTTTTGTCTCCAGCACTCTCGTTACTCCAAGCTTGAGAAAGCAGACATCCTGGAAATGACCGTGCGGTTCCTCGGTGACATTCAACCTGCTAACGCTAAAAGTAAGTTAGCTATGACTTATTTAACCCTTTTATTTCTAAATGTATTAACAACAGATTAGATGAACATCAATCCTAACATTTATCTGTTTTTTCAGGTTCTGTAGAGAATTACAGGGAAGGTTTTAAGGCATGCCTCAAACGCGTCTCTCTTCTGCTTCCCCAAACCAACTTGGATCCAGACGCACACCAGCGCGTCAATGAATTTGTCCAGCAGTCCATATCCGCCACCGTCACCCCAACCTGCCTGAACTGCTGCGCCCAGACCTCGATGACTTTGCCTCAGATCCATCAGAGACTCTTGAGCATCAAATCCAGCTTCAGCTCCAGGGTGCAGAGTCAGCAACGCAGCAGCGCAGCGGTCCCAAACCATGCGCAGTCAGACTCGCAGACTGCCAGCGCTGCAGTGTGGAGACCTTGGTAAATTTTTTAAGTGGTCCTCCGACAGCTGTAAAAAGACTGTAATGTGTTTAATGTTGGGAATAATATTGAGAGAGCATTACCTGTAAATACACACAGTGATTAAGAGCTTGGATTCCGTGATGAAAAGCAACAATTCATCGTATTGGTTGAGTATTGTATACTCGTTTTGCGCGCGAGTCTTTTGTCCTGTACAAGCTGACAAGTGTAGACAGTCGTGTATATATGAATTTTTTAAAAATCTGCATGTATGTATACGTTCAATATTTAGTCCTCGTCGCGGACTAAGTAATCAGGGGCCATTGAAACAGCCCTGTAAGACCCAAAGGGTCAGTTTATGTCTGAATTTGCACAACAGACTTCAGAGTCCTGAATCTGTGCAGATGAACTTTGTAGACATAAAATGTCTGCAGTGAGTATCTCTGTTGGGGTGTGTTGTATTTTTGCTGTTTACAGCAAATTGTATTGTATATTTTGTACAATAAATGAATAAATAAACTAGTTAGATCTCGCTTTGTGTTTTTGCTTAGACTTTCTGGTCTTTTAAAGGTTTATTGATATGGATCGTTTATTCAGTAATAAAAGGAAAAACGCTCTTTGGACCATGACTGTGATTTTAACTGTAAGGACAGGGGCAGGACAAGGCACGCAGCAAATTTGCAAAGCAAAACTGGCAGTATGAACTGACCTATATTACAGGAAGAAAGCAGACAATGCAGCACCAATGTGTACATAAAAAAACGGAGTTTTTTGAGCTAAAACGTGGCGTAGAGAATTGAATGCATTTTTTTACATTAATGAACAAAGTATTATATGACACAGTTGTCAGGCAGATGTGAACAAAACTGACGCCACTGGCTGGGACGCATTTTGAGGTCAAATGCGCCCACAGCAGGCAGCATAAAATATTGCTCCTGAATGGATAGTTTGAGAAAGTGCGGTCTCTGCTGCCCCCCTCTGGGCGATTATAGGTATTGACATAGCTGAGGTTTCTGTTTCTCAAACATGCCTTTCTCATTTAACAATTTAGGAAGCTATGGAATGCAAAGGATCTTCTCTGGCTTATTATATCGATAATATAATAGTTTGTTATTTTAGGGCAATTTGAAAGAACAGATTTTGCAAAACATTTAGCAGATAATTTCTACGAGCTCTGCACATTTCCTCTAATCGAGCCATTTCGCAAAGACACTGCGACCACAGCAGCCGGCGGACGCCGGGAGAGTGATTTCCCTTCACATCACACACGAATCTCACTGCAACACGAGAACCATGTCGGCACCGCAGACGGGCGAGGCAGCATCCCCCCTTCAGATATGCAGGTAGGACGTTTAATAAGACACGTTTACACGAGTGCTACCTTCACACACATGCTAATAACGTGCTGCTGGTCGCCAAATGACGAGAACAACGCGGCTACCGGCGTAGTTGCGTGAGAGCTGCTGAGAGGACGATAACCCAGATAATCCGCTTCTGCTTCTTTTTATATTTTTGCGCAGACTCCATCGCCCGAGGCGAGTTCAGCCGCTGGTTCAAGATGTTTGACGTGTGCTGTTGTATAAAATACGAGACGCAGTTTTTTCAGGATGTTTAACGTTCGAGTTTCGTCAGAGGTGCGGACCATCTCAGCCGCGTTTCACAAGTGATGACCTCAGCGCGGTTAGCTCATACAGAACAGGCGAAACACAGCCAAGGACGAAGGCCACTACCATTTTACCCAAAGTCCAAGAAAAGTAAGCACTTTATCGCGTGAAAGTTTATCGCGTGACTCAATTTGTCTGGACATTAGTTTAATTAGTCCGCACTTTGCCCCTTTATTTATTTAATCAGATAATGAACAGATGTAGAGCCCAGAAAGCAAACAGCCATCTGTGATAATAAGGGCACGACTGCGACCTATTAAAATACCTTTCAACTGCGCGTAATTTTCCAGAGAATAGGTGGTAGTACTTGCGCCCGTCCGTAGATGGAGCCAAACTTCTCTTGCGCACCTCTGCTATGTCAGAAATATATGCCTACATTTAAAGAAAAGAAAAAAAGGAAAATAAAACATTCCCTCAAGTAAAAACACGAAAAACGACGAAAAAGACGGGAAAAAAATGCACAATCAAAAGAAGATTTAAATTATTCTAAAACAGCAACATATGATACTTATATAAGTCACTATGACATCTATAGGACATTTAAATGGTAAATGGCCTGTATTTATATAGCGCTTTACTAGTCCCTAAGGACCCCAAAGCGCTTTACATATCCAGTCATCCACCCATTCACACACACATTCACACACTGGCGATAGCAAGCTACATTGTAGCCACAGCCACCCTGGGGCGCACTGACAGAGGCGAGGCTGCCGGACACTGGCGCCACCGGGCCCTCTGACCACCACCAGTAGGCAACGGGTGAAGTGTCTTGCCCAAGGACACAACGACCGAGACTGTCCAAGCCGGGGCTCGAACCGGCAACCTTCCGATTACAAGGCGAACTCCCAACTCTTGAGCCACAATCGCCCAGTTTTATAAGTTTTATAATCTTTTCTCATTCTTCACTGCTCAGTGTTCAGTTTCTGAGAAGTTTACCACGGTCTTCGGAAGACTTTCTGAAGCCAGACAGTATTAGTATTAGTATTAATGAATCATAACTTCAAAAGTATTTCTTTAAACATTGGGTCTGATCCGCCCCCCCTCGTGGAGGATGTCAAGTATTTCTGGCTTTGCATGATTGATGCGTTGAAACCTTTAGGTGACTGACCATGTGGGAGTAAGTTTCCAGTTACTGGGATGTTGCGGTAAGATGCTAGTAGTTCGATTGGATATGAACTTCTTTTCTGTAATCATGAAAAAATGTAATGTTTACAGTCATAATAATACAGTGATCATCAAAGATTATGGGATTATCTTTAATGATCACAGAAAACAAAGGCGACAGTCACAGGTTGGGTCAGTGAACATATTTATTTAAGCTTATGCTATAAACTCACACTATCTACTTCAGCTACACTACCACAAGCCCAAAACAGATTTAGCCTTGCTAAACTAACATGAAAACCATGTAATGTCTAAAAGCAAAGAGCGAAGAAAAGAATCCCACCAACCACAGGTTGTCACAGACTGATTGGATGATTCACTGTATAAAAGGTGCACTCACTTATCAAATACATCATTCTTCATCATGCTTCAGTGCACCAGCTTCTAGATAAATCACTGACAGAATTCAGTATGAGTGCATATTTTCAACATTTAAGGGCTGAAAGTGTTTCAATCCTTTACAAAAGGATCAATACAAACTATTCAATCACCAGAACGTCACCTTTTGGGCCGTGTGTGTGGAAAAGTCACTGAGAGCCCAGCTCAAACCCAAAATCCTAGTGGTATACTCATCCTGCTCTCTTCTCTCCTTCCTCTTGTTGCTGCACTGGCAAATTCTTACAGAGTTGATGTCAACAGGTTCGTGAGCATTGTGCACAAATGACAGGGAGCAAGGCCAGGAAGTGCAAGTTTATTATGTGAACGTCTCAGCAGGCCCTCTGCCATCAAAGCTTTTCAGAAAAAGTGCCTATTTTAATCAATGGAGTGTAAAATGACTGAATAAATATTTGCAGAGCTAAAATTCTAATCATAAGGAAAATGTGTACTGCATAAAATTTTTTAATAACATGTCCACTTTGCCACTTTACCACAACACTGACTGTAAACACCCAGTATAGCCCAGAGGACGGCTTTTTTTGTTAGTCATTTAGATTGAGGTCTTCCTAAGAAGTTACCCTGACTGATCCATTGGATATTCTGTCTTTGCACAATGATCTTTAACGTCACTGAACAGTTAGAAGTGGATGTATGTGCATTAACAGGAAGTTGGTCATCTAGTTCTTCTTTAAGTCAGCTTCACTGACTATATATCAAAGATGCGCTCCGTCTGATTTCTTCGCTGCAATAAAATAAGAAGCTAAACAGGATCCATCAAAGCGCCCTCGTGATTAGTTTAAGAGTGCATTTGGAAGCGTTATGACCTTTATATTGTTGGCTTTCATTTGGCCTCATATCCAATATTTTTTGACTTTCATTTTGGCACTATTAAGAACTTCAGATTGCTTTTCTGCAACACACTAGGAAGGTATATTTTTTCCAACTGTTTGCTCAGAGTTCAGTTTGTTCCTCTCTAAAAGATTCGTACAACGGCTTTGTGAAAAGCTAAAAAATATAAACAATTTATTTTGTGACTTTTAGTACAGAATAGGAGAACACCAAGTGGTAAGACAACATTCTCTGACTTACTGTTTATGCATACAGCGATATGGATGTGTGAGTGTGTTTGGCAAATGCCTGTCTCACGTGGTAATGTAAGTATGCTTGCAGTTAAACACTAGGATGCAAAATCACTTTCACACCTGTGCTGTGATCTTGTTCTGTGGACAGCCGGGAGAGAAATGACACTGAGACCCCAGTTTGTGAAGATAATTCTGTCTTTCAGCCAACATTGTTCTCGACGCAGGTAAACTAAAATAAATAAATAAATAAATAAGAGTTTTTTTTCAACAGGCAGAAGCTTTTGTCTTAGGCACCCATTAACAGCAATATTTTGCATTTTCAGTTAGTTGTCATCTATATATCGTTTGTATGTTTAGTCCAGTGGTGCTGCTTCTAATCAGAAACAACGTCAGCTTTTGTGTACTCACCTGTGTATATAATCTGTGTATTATAGATATTTTGGTTGATTTACATGAGTAAACAAGTGATTAATCAACTACATCCTGATTTGGAGGTGTGTAAGTGTGATTTGAAAGGTTTGTGGACTTGGCTTTCTTTATTTTACTTTTTTAAGCCTGCTATTCTGTTGAACATATTAAACTGTATTATGTTGGTACTGGGGTGGTTGTAATCTTGGCCAAGTATCTTCAGTTTGTTTCCTAAATTTCAAAATTTAGTCTTTACTATAGAAAAATACAGTGGAGAAACATTCTCGTGAATTAAGGATCTGAGACAAGTTTCATTCATCTGGTGCTTTGCATGTGTCTCAGGACATCTTGGCAGATTTGTCACTGTCAAACTCTGTCAGCTGCAAGACTCAAACCTCAATGTGATGATGACTTCTTTCATTAGCTAACTCTTGTCTGTCTTTGTATCAGCGGGTCTGCTGAGATCCAGTTTGACTAGTTAATGTGGTTTGAGCGGTAATACTCCATGACATCACTCAGACCATCAACGTCAGATCTCAAAATCTTGAAAGCTGGGTTCTTAGAGCTCATACACAGAGGAAGTAGGTGAGAGACGAAGACTGAGAGCCAGTCCGTGTTTAGAGATGGATTGCTCTAGGGCTCAGCAAAGTCAGGCTTCAGATGAAGTGGATAAGACGACTGCAGTGGTGGAGAAACAGCAACATAGTCAAAGTAAGCAAGTAAGCAAAGATGTCAGGGAGGGTGAGAAGACTGGAGCTTGGAAGTGTACCAAAAATCATCTTAGCAGGTACTTGGTTACTGATGCACACACACCCACACACACAGTCTGTTTTGATCATTTTGTGTTGGTTCCTAGTCATTTCCTACATATGGTGAGGAGTTTTGTGAATTCTAGTAAATAGAAAACTGAGAATTGTCAAGTTTTATGGGAAGTTATTGATCACCTTTCTATTACACAAGGGCTTACTAATGCTGCCAAGCTGCGTATTGTCTTCCTTTTTGTTCTATACACACACACACACACACACACACACGCACATACACACACAGTCTAAATCTTAACCGTGTGTGTCACAGAATTAGTCAGTGCAGTGGCGCACTGCATTATTGTGGTTAGACATTTGTACATTTTGGATTAACAGTGCGTAAAGTGATTACACCAGGTATAACTGGTACGACTCGTTTATCCATACACTGAAGAAGTGGAGCCACTTCATGCACCGTCTGCGATAATGATGCTGTGTTTAAGCTGTGATGCAGTGTGGAGACATGGAGAGCTGCATTATCGGCTTGTTATGTGCAAAGATGCAGCACATGAGTGACTTTCTGGCATTTAAAAAAAAAGTTTCTCATTTTTGTCTTTGTGGTTTTTTTGGACAAAGTTTCATAAAACTAGTGGTTAGTAGGTACTTAACCTTGAGGTGACTTAACATGAAAAACAAGAAGAAAAACATACTGCGTGCACTGCTTGATAACACTATTCGGGAAGCTTATAATACAGTTGGTGATATGTAATAAAAAGATAATGACACAAATTTGAATGTGAATCAGACCGAAAGTCATGGGTCATATAAAGAGCCTTGAGGCGACTGTTGTTGGGATTTGGCGCTGTGTAAATACAATTGAATTGAATCGTAGTAATGCATTCATTAATTATTGCAGGATTATGCGGCCAGACGATGCCAACGTTGCGGGCAACGTCCACGGTGGCAACATCCTCAAGATGATAGAGGAAGCCGGATGCATTGTCGGCACGCGGCACTGCAACACACAGAACGGGGTAAGAGACAACAGCCACTGTCTTTCTGGACTGTGCTATCGTACTGTTGGATAAATGAAGTCAAGGAAGTTCTCCATAAGTTCCTCTAATGTTCATTTTTTTGTAGCAGAGAGGTGTCATTTATATAATGCACTGCAGTACTAAATGTTTCTATTTTTTAGCACCTGAATAAAGAGACTAAAATATGTTGTGAATAACAGTGTTGAAAACTTCTGTACTATAAGTGTGAATTGACAGAAATTAATGCAAGAAACTAAGAAATGATAACCATTACTTTTACAACTCAAATTTTAAAAAAAGTTTAAAAAAATGTGAAAAATTAATTAAAAACACAATAAAGGAAATACAAAATCTCAAAAGGGAGTTATTTCTGTCTAACTTGCAGTTATACTAGCATTAAAAACATATTTATCAAATTAGTGAAGTTTCCATCCATCCATCCAATTCTTCCACTTATTCATTGTACTGGGCTAGGATATAGCCTGCCAATCACAGGGCTGACACAAAGAGACAGACAATCATTCACATTCACACCTAAAACCAGTTTAAAATCTCAAATTAATCGAAACCCTGTGTATGTCTTTGTGGGAGGAAGCCAGAGCACCCAGAGTGAACCCATGCAGACAAAGGGGAGAACACACAATCCCAGCCTGGATTTGAATCTAGGACCTTCTTGCTGCGAGGCGACAGTGCCTCACAGACAGTGACATCTGCAGTTGTACACATCATTAACCTCATTTGGACTATACAACCTTGCTCAGTGGTATTATTTTTATCACTCAGTGTACAGTCATGTAACTGGGGGAATCAACCTCAGTGACTCAGGATTTTAAACCAGATTTTCCCTCTGATCTTCCAGCAGAGCAATTTCCAGATTCCTGCCATTGCAGTCAGATGTTGTGATTATGTGACTATGTGTGTATAAGTTTTGAGTCTGCTGTTTGTCTTGTATAGGACCGCTGCTTGGCAGCTCTGGTTCGGGTGGAGAAGACAGAGTTCCTGTCCCCCGTGTTCATAGGCGAGGTCACCCACGTCACTGCTGAGATCACGCACACCTCCAAGCACTCGCTGGAGGTCCAGGTCAAAGTTATGGCTGAGAATATCCTCACAGGTGAATTGCTGTGATATTCAAAAATGAATGCCTAACCCTAACCCTTAGCCTAAACCTAACCCTAACCTAAATGTAACCCTGTCACTAAAACCACATTTTGAGTCTCAAAAATGCCTTCAAACTTTTGGAGGTGGGCATTTTGTCCCCATAAAGACTGTTGGTCCCCACAAGTATAGTAACATTACAATTTTTGTTCCCTACAAAGATATGTAAACATGGTACACACACACACATTAAACCTGTTTGGGAACCGTTTTATAGCATTTTTCAGTTAATGATGAAAGGGAATTTAATTCACACAAACGATTTTAATCCTGCTTAGTTTACAGAAAAACTGTTTGTTATAAGATAAATTTAACATTAAGCACGCTACTTTTGACTGCTCCCTTGCCACAAGGGGTAACCACAGCGGAAAGTGTCATGGCTACTGAACGGACCCACGCGCAGACAGTTCTTTCAAGGAAACAAAAAGGGGATTTATTTACAATAGGGATCACCTTAGTGCAAAATATATGTACAGTGAGTTGGGAGGGGGTCCAGGGCTCCAGGGAGAGAGGGGGGGGGGGGATCCACACACACGCTTCCTCTTCCACTCAGTCACCGCCACCGCTCCTCCGCACACACGCACTCCTCTTCAGCCGCACTCGCTCCAACACTCCACACACTGCCCCACTTGGACAGGTCCGGTGATTCGGTCCAGAATCTACAGACAGAAGGTCAAGGTTAGTTCCACAACATAAAACACGTGTAAGCGATTCTTCTTTGAATATGCCGCGAGCACGAACTCAGGTGGTTCGACGTTCCAGCGGTGAGCTGCTCTGTGCCACTGCCTTAAATAGCAGCTGGGGAAATCAGCCAGATCAGCCGCAGGTGGACACCATCCACAGGGGTGCGTGGGCCAAGAGTGAGAGCCCGTAATGAGCTCCACCCAGGCAGAGAGGAGGAGGAGAGACAAAAAACTAAAACTAACAACAACAAAACCTGTAGCCAGCGTGGGCCAACCAGAGAGACACGGGGACCGTGACAGAAAGATCTGCAATGTTTAATTGACTGATTTTTATGTCCTAAACAAACCCAAAGGGGATTTATGTGTCCAGTGGAATCTAACCAGCAGTGGTTAACTGCACATCAGCATGCACATTGATGTAGGATTTCTGCTTCCTGGATGATTTTGTTTGAGTCGCACTACTTTATCTGTGCATCGTTGTTCACCTTTAGCCTCATTCTCATCATTTCAGAGAACCAATGGTATGGTAAACATTGAAACAGGAAGTTGACTACAGAAAGATAAAGTTGACAAACACAGATATACAAATATCTGCATGTTCAGCATGTACTGTAAAAATTGGGGCTGCAACTAATAATCTTGTGTTATTAGTTGGAACAAGTAACTATTTGGAGCTTTTGCTTGGAAATATCTTAATCAGTTCTCAAAGAGCTCTCTTATTCAAAAAATTAACATGTGACATAAAAAAAAGCAAACGTGTGTGTGAAAGTTTAGCAGTAAGCGTTATGGTGTAAAAAGTGCATAGGTGAAACTTTTTGTCTGGTTATTTGTGCAAGTCAAACATTAGTTTTGTCTTTATCTCTTTGTCTCACTGTCAGGCAGAAATATTTATGAATCGGAATTTATCTCTGTGTTTCACGCGTTATTTCTTAAATGGGAAAGACTTCCTATGGAAATATTTTGTCACTTCTGGAAAATTAGATTACTTAACGATCAATGAAAAATGACTTCATTGTGACATTCCGCTGTTTAACCACAAGAGGGCAGCACATAGTAAGTGGTACTGCTTGTGGCAGCATGAATAATGAAACGCTTTCACAAGGGACTGCATTACGTGCTGTGATGGGGGAACAGAATGTAAGAGGGATGCTGATTTCTAGAGTATTTGGCAACTGATGATGTTTCTAATTCTGTAATACACGTAATACACTTTATTTATATGTGTGCAGGTTAACTTGAACACACAGGCTCCCACAATTCTCAGAGTACCTCAGGTAAAGATGCAGAGACCACTTTGGGTTGCTGTATCTGAACCTTTAAATGGCACGGGGACAGAAGTCTGCCTGTGATAAATGTCTCTACAAATTTAATGTCTTAAGGCACTGTAAAGTATGTAATTAGGGGGTTATCTGTGAGTTTTGGCAGTTTACACCAGGTGCAGTTTTTAAGTATGAAAGAAAAGCAAATTTTAATAGTTGTGCAGTGGTGGTGTCCATCTTTCAGCTGGTGAAACTAAAGACGGGAGGAAATGGAAAGAGAGGCAGATGGAGAGCAGCAGACAGACATATCGATGGGGAAAAAGATAGCAAAGAGAATTTAAGAGGAAAAATAGCAAGAGTAGCGAAGAGATAGAAAGAAGGATGAGGAAAAGGAGGTGTGGGAAACAAAAGAAGTATCCCCTAGACAGCCGTTGCCCTAGCAACAGGCTTATACTGGTTGGTTGGCTGGTTGCTGGGCTGAAAGCAGGTTGACGGAGGCGGAGGCACAGATATGAGGTGACAGGTGGAGAGCAGCATACATACGTGCAGGCACCGGAATGGACAGCCCTCTACAGTGAATGGCCCGTTAGGAAGGACCCCTAATGAGGGGGAGATCAGGAAGCAAGCACATGGACTCGAAGCATTGTTCAGTTTGGTTCAAACATTTCTAACAGGGGAGACATTTTCAATAAAATGGAATCTAGCTTCCATTCCTATATTCACTATTTAGTCACATCAAGTTTGTCTTATAAAACATGCTAAGAAATCCTAATTTGCATTGCAATATGTAATAGGTTTTAAAGCAGTAGTCCACAGTTATAGAAAATGACACAATGCATCTTCTGGTACTTTCAATCATTATTAATTTCTAAATTTTCTGTTCTCTTGAGAGTGAAAAATCTATTACTATACTCGCATAAACAAAGAAAAAGGATTCGTTCTGAGGGTTTGAGTGTAGGTTTAGTGTCAGGGCAATGTGGGTGTAGTGTAAATAAGAGGAGTTGTAGCCCGGGGTGGGAGCAGGCATGGAGGTGAGTTCCTCTGGGACATCAAACTTTGCTACTGAGGTCTCTAGAGGCTGTGTGGGCCAAGCACAGTAATAGAATTAGTTTATATTGTATGCTAAATTTTATGTACTGTAAAAAGTACACTGTTTTCCTGGTTCACACTTAACAGCAACTTATGTTAGTCACAAATACCCCCCCAAAACAAAGTCAAGTCAAAGTTTATTTATATAGCACATTTAAAAGACTAGTGTACATCAAAGTGCTTCACAATAAAACCGCAGTGCGGGCAGAACAAAGAACAAATAGTACAATTATACTTAAAATTGCATTTACATGGTGTAGTGCAGGCCGAATGAAAGTCAAACTAATTTGTTTCAAAAGCTAAGTTAAACAAGTGTGTTTTTAAACGAGATTTGAACGATTGAATTGATTCCAAAGTACGGATTTCGACTGGGAGATAATTCCAGAGTCTAGGGGCAGCGATGGAAAATGCACGGTCACCTCTGGTTTTTAAACGAGACCTTGGTTGCATTTGGAGCAGTTGGCTGGAGGATCTTAATGCTCTCTTTGGGTTGTATGGATCAAGGAGATCAGTTAAGTAGCTAGGAGTCATGTTATTTAGAAGAGAAGAAAACAAAAGTACAAAACTGCTACAGATATTAATCATTTGAAGCGATCGAAACCTGCATATAGTAAAGTGAGCTGGCAATGTGAAAGACTTCATTAAACATTTAAAGGAGAGCCCGAGAAGGAGCAGCAGCTTGGTGGTGTAGTAGGTCATATTTACAGGAAGTGGGCCATATTTGTTTGTATACTGTAACTATGGCTGTGCATTTGAGTTGGCGCAGCTGCGAAAAGCCAATGGTTATGCATTTAATGGATCTATTTTTGTCCAAATCTCAGTAGAATACAGTATGCTCAGCTGTGGCCGAGCACATGTTTTTAGTTTGTATTCTTGTTAGATGTGCACTTTTGTGCCTAATTTTTTGAATGCGTATTTGGATGTTCCATGCGCACTTCATACATGCATGTGGGTTTTTGTCTGTGTTTGGCTCTTTAAAAGGTTCCTGCAGGGCAGAGAGGGAAGAGAAGATAACGGGAGCAGACATTATTTGCTTCTGTCATGTTGGCTTAGCATCATGGCTCACACAATGTGGCCCAGTCAGACACGGATGCCAAGTGGATGTACCTGCACACATTCTCCGTCACAACGCATGCACGTACCCAACACACTGACCCACGCCCATACACACACGGGGTTGTGCAGGGATGACCTGCATGCATGCAGAGCCTCATATGTAGACACAGAAAAAGAAATCACACACCTACGTGTTCTCACACCCACACTGAATGAGCACAGTTTCCTTCTTGCTAAAAGAGAACACATACCGAGACAGGACTGGCAGGTTTTACATATTCCCGACCAGCTCTTTTCCAAGGCAGAAGATTGATGGATTGCTTAAAACAGGAATACAGAACAAAGGATTTTACCAGTTGTAGACCAGATTATGCACTTTGTGTATTTTCTGGTGTACATCACAGGGTGTGCATTTGTGCAGCCGTGCATGCTTTTTTAGCTCTGTGCAGATGTTAATGTGCATGCTCCTTGTATCTTGCACTCTTTGTGCAAGGATCTTTGCATTTATTTAATATGTATGTGTGTGTGTGTGTGTGTGCGCGCGTGTGTATGTGGAGGAGGCAATCATCCAGGTTCCACAGTCAGTCAGGCAGCATCTCGTCAGGCAGGCCTCAGTCACAGACCCTCAGGGTAAGGCTGCCTACTGTGGGCACGAGCCGTGATGATTGTCCCTGCTGGGGGGATTGCGCATGCGTACTAACATACACATGCACACTCACAGTCAGACCTACACACACTACAGCACGTGCAGATTTGCAGATGTGAGAATACACATACATAATGAAATGCCACACTCTCTCACACACACACAAACACTCGCCACTTTATAGAATGTGCACATACACGCACACACACACATGCACACACACATACACACGTGCGCTCTGTACATTCATATAATGTGCTTGTGCTCAGTCACTCATGGGACTCGCATATATATATATGCAATGCTACTTGTGTTGCACTCTGGCGCACATTCACATGAACACGACATACACAAATCCCTCCTGTTCAACACACATGAGCAGGGAGAGAGCTGAGAGCGCAGCATTGTGGGTTTGATGCTTAAAATGTTGTAACCATGATAGTTCCTGTCCTGGTAGGTCACAGAACTGCACATCCTCAGAGAACATACAAACACATCTAAAATGGATTGTTTTAGCTTTAAATTCAGCTCAGCAACATAAAAAAAAAACGATCATGCTTTTTTTTTGTAATAGCGTAATTGTCATTAATATATTTATATGAAGAAAATGTGTTTAAATCTAACACAGAAAACAATATACTTAAAAATACCACACAAAAACCCTTAACAATAAAGCACAAGACTGGTTTGATATGAAGGCATCTCTTACTTTTTTTTTAAAAACATGATGCTACAAGAAAATGAAGGTTAGTTTAGTTTAACAGGGAGTTGTTTATGTGGACTCACAATGGAGTCTGTCAACTGTGCAGAAGCTTTTTGTCTCACAGCTGGATTTTCCAGATCTTTATTTTGATTGAGAAGAGAGGTCCTCGCAGTAACGATGTTCAATTCAGTGTGCTAAGCACAAACAAATATTAAAAAAAAGTTTACATTGAGTATCAGATAATCCTCACTCAGAAAGCACTGTTAGAAACTCCGCTGCTGCCATGATTTAATCTATTCCTATCAGGCTGTAACATTCCCCAGAGAGGGAATGTAGTATTATTAAAAGTAATGGAGCCTTGGCTGAGCACAATGGAAAATCTGTGGTTTTGATCATGGGGATCAAGTACCAAGAACGATCCCCTCTGCACTGTCTCAGAGCCTGGAACAGGCTGTTCAGGAAGGAGAAAAGAAAACAGGGTCTTTTTTCTGCTTCGAGAGAGAATTAAGGCGAGTGAGTAAGAGACCAAGGGGAGAGCACAGAGGTGAATCAGTAAAAGACACAAATCAAGTGAAATAGCTCATGGTGAAAAAAAAAGGAAAGATATCGGGTAAAGGACAGGAAGGAAGAGCAGGAAAGGTGAGAAATTACACACACACTGAGGTTGTCAGACTGGGACTGCCTAAAAGGTTTTCATTTGAACAGAAAGTGTGAATTTTACTATGAAGTCCTGATTGATGCCTTAAACTTAGATTAAAGGAACTGGAAGATGTATGAGTCATGCTGGAGGGACGTTGTCCCCTACCACCCCCACCAACATAAGCACCCATGTGAGCCGTAGATCAACACCAAAATGCTCTTATTTCTAATTAAATGTGACACAGCTTAGTGTTTTAAATGCTGCTGCATGTTATGCTAAAAGAGTGTCTGTGTAGTACTTACAAAACAACACCTATTGGATTCTTGTTCCATAATGAGGGTTTTTATTTTTGCCTGTCTCTTCAGAAGGTGAAGCTGTCCTTTTAGTGATGTTATACTCCTGTAAGAAGAGCCAAGTGATACTAGTTGGCTTGTATCACGTGCAATGTCCTTTCTTGCACAGGCAGTTGCAATTTTGCACATTAAAGCACTCACTGCACCGCTGCACTGGTCTTCCTCCACTGACACCCCATATATATTGGAGGGGGGAAAAAAAGGTGCCTGCCACTGCTAGGTGCCATTTCTCTCAGCTGTCATAATGCCTTTTACCATTTATCCAGGCCCTTGTTCCAAAGCTGTCACTGCCTGAACTTGAAAAATCATCCCCAAAGTCAAGCGAGATCCGTTAGCGCAGAGTGTAGAAATTTGACAGAGCAGATTTGTGCCCGTGGTTCATGGAGCCAAAAATCTTCCTATTCTGCAATTCGTAAATCCAAACTAAGTAAGCAAGCTGTTCCTCCTGCTAGTTCAGACCCAGCTTTTGTGAGTCTGTAGACACGTGTCAAAATCAACCACTTTTCTAGTAATGGTCACTTTTACATGCAAACAGTCAGACGATACTGACCTTAAAAAGCAACTTAAAGGCTGCTTCAGCTCGTCAGTGGGGCTGTGTCGTCTACGGTTGTACCCTTGACAGTGGGTAGTGATTGGTGCCTGCCTACAAAGAACAGTCTTAAACTTAAGTGTTTAAGGTATGTGCTAACTAAAAATAAAGACAAAATGATAGTTTATTAAATTTTAATGAAATTTGCAGATTGTTTCGCTGAAGTTTAATAAACTCCTTGCTATCTAAAATATAACAGGACACCGGAGTAAATTCTCGAGCATCTCACACTTCTGATGATCAGTTGTTTGCTTGATGTTTATTCAGCTGTGTAAAAACTTTAACTTTAATCTCAGCCAAACCGATTCACTCAAGAACAAATAAAATACTAAAAAAAGCCAAACAAAAACATAACAAGTTATCTAAGTGACTTATATATCATGTTTAACCTGAGTAGCGAAAGACGGCGGTGGGTTTGAAAACGATATGCCAGGAGTCCGGTGTTCTCACGGGCTCTAGTGAGCCTTTCCCCCAGCTAGCTATCGTGCTAGTGGGTAACAGACGTCTCCGAAAACGTCGGAGCGCTTTTGAAAGTATGTGGTGTCTTGATAAACTGAGCAGATATTTGAAGTTTACACAGCTACATTCTCGCCTGAAAATATGTTAAACTTTATTTTGTGACCCAAAAAGAATAATAAGAGTAATATTAAAACTAACTAGCTGCCGCCATTGTTGGAAACTACCCGATCCGTACCGGAAACCCGATCGGTACCCCGCATGCGCAAATCTTACGTCACTTCCTCTCTTTGCCAACATTGCGACATTCAATATATTTGAATGGTACGGTTAGCGCCCAGTTAGCTCCTAGCATTTCTCAACAGCTCTGCCTCCTTTTCGACTGCCCGGGACATTTAAACAATGGATAATCCGTATACAAAGAAATTCATGCTTTTCTCCTCAACAGAGAGCGTCCCCCGATTGAGCAACAGCGCCGTAAAATAAGAAGAATGGCGCCTAATTACAGAGTTAATAATGCAGACTTTGTAATATCTCACGTGTAGATTCATCAGCCAGATTAAGTGTTTACTGACAATTGACAGTGATAGCGCACATCATCATCACTATTCCAACAATCCTCTCCTCACAGACAAGCATAAACACACTCGACTATCACTAAATCAGATTTAACACACGTTTGTAATGACGATAATTCAGTTTATAATAGGGTTTATTCGCTCGGTCAGCAGGTGGCGGTATCCTCGTACACTGGGGAGTAAACTGCCATTAAACGAACAGAAGAAGAAGAAAACATCTGCACATGCGCGGTACAGATCGGGTAGACCCGATTTGTACGGTCAGACTTTACACATGCGCAGTAAGGATCGGGGAGTCCTGATCCGTAACTTTCTTTTTATTTTTCGTTTTTGTCTACATTGTACTGAAATGCTTCATTATTGCAAACATTTTAAGATATACTTGTTATTCTTAACATTTTAACAGATACTCTGACCCATAACTATTGTACTGTTGCACCCAATGTGACCCAGTGTCCTATATTGAGATTCACAGCCAGCTAAACTCTCTCTTGCATCACTTCCTCCAAGGAACAGGCACGTGTTGTATTTGGACAGGATTTAATGCAAAAAAGTGTGAAACTGAAATGATACAGAATACAGAAATGTCACATAAACATTAGCTTGGGTTGAACTTAAGTGGACATATAAAACACATCAAAAGTTTCCAAATCACTTCAATAATGTCATATACCCTCTCTTAAAGGTAAACACAATTAAGAAACTTACTCATATTGCCACTCAAAGGGATTTAACGGAGTGGATGGCTTTGGATCGGAGGAAAACACACCATGTCTTGCTTCACTCATGAGCAAACACTTCCTATCACACTTCTTTTAGTGACTAATTGGCTCAACATAGCAAACTGTGCAAACCTGCGCCCCCTATAGGCCTGGAGAAATAACATACAAACAGTTCCAGTACACTCCCCGCCTGGCATTATTTTAAGATTGCCACTAGACCCTATTTACACATGAGACCAATCTCTCAGAAGAAGGATACAGTCCGAAATGGGTCTACAGAATGTCTTTGCAATCTTGTCGCGTGTCACCTTCACTTCCACCTTTCTGACAACTCCATCTCTGCTTGGAAGTGTCTTCACGATGACACCCATAGGCCACTCATTTCTTTTTAGTTGCTTGTCCTTCAGAAGAACAACGTCTCCTTCCTTCAAGTTTGGTTTGCTGCGCTGCCATTTCTGACGACCTTGGAGCATGTGGAGGTACTCCCTCTGCCACCTGGCCCAGAATGTGTCGGCAAGGGCTTGAACTCTCTTCCACTGTCGTGTATATATGTCGGCCTTGGTGAATTCCCCAGGTGGAGTTGGAATCGGATCGAACTTCTGGGTGAGCAGAGCTGAGGGGGTCAGGATTAAGGGAGCGTCTGGATCCGAGGAAACGGGTACAAGTGGCCTTGCGTTGATAATAGCCGTGACTTCTGCCATTAACGTTGTCAGGACCTCGTGAGTTAGAGTAGGGTTTCCTGCTTGTAGGAGCATTGAGTCCAGGATGCGTCGTGAGATGCCTATCATACGCTCCCAGGCGCCACCCATGTGAGATGAGTGAGGAGCATTAAACACCCAGGAACACCTCTGCTTGCGTAGGTAGTCATCCACACTTGTATCACCAGGTTTTGGGGAATGCAACTTTAGGTCCTTGGAGGCACCAATGAAATTGGTTCCGCAATCTGACCTCAACTGTTTGGCAGGGCCTCTGATCGCAAAGAACCTGCGAAGAGCATTGATGAAACTGGAAGAGCTGAGAGTTTCAATCACTTCAATATGAACAGCCCGTGTAGACATGCAAGTGAACAAGACTGCCCATCTCTTACTGTTTGCATGACCACCTTTGGTGCGGCGTGTTGAAACCTCCCACGGTCCAAATACATCGAGGCCAACATAAGAGAATGGGGGGTCCGTCTGAAGGCGTTCGGCAGGTAAGTTAGACATGATTTGCTGCTCTGTTCTACCTCGAAGCTTTCTGCAGGTGACACATTTGTGGATTACACTGCTGATAGACCTCTTAGAACCAACTACCCATAAGCCACTTGCTCTCACAGCCCCCTCAGTGAAGTGTCTTCCTTGGTGCTGGGTGGCTTCATGGTGATGTCGAATGAGCAGTGTTGCAATGTGATGCTTCCCTGGTATCAGAAGAGGGTTAGCCTGATGACTCGGCAAGCCAGACTCTGCAAGTCGACCTCCTACTCGCAATAAGTTTTTGCCATCGACGATGGGATGAAGTTTGTGAAGAGCACTGTTGCGAGGTAAGTCTCGTTTCGCCATGATGCATTTTATTTCTTCTGCATAGGCTTCACGCTGGACACACCTGATGATTGTGTGCTCTGCTTCATATAACGCTTCATCTGTGAGACTAGCCTTACAAAGATGCCAGCCGCTACAGGCACCACCATCTTTAGACTTGAAACTGTGGGAGATGTGGCGAAGGTAGGCCACCGCTTGGACAAGGGAAGTCCATTTTGAGAATCTTTCAAAGCGTGATGAACCCAAGGCACCTGGAGCAGTTGTGGTCACAAGCACATTGACGTTACGTCGAATTTCAATGTCCGACTCTGGATCGACGAGTTCAAATGGACCCTTTTCTGGGGAGAGAGTCTCGTGATTGAGAAGAAATGCTGGGCCGTACAACCATGAAGTACCAGAGAGTTTGTCTGCTGGTACAGACCGAGAGCCATGATCGGCAGGATTGTGCTCTGATGGGACGTATCTCCATTGATCTGGTAGGGAAGACTGCTTGATTCTCTGTACACGATTGTTCACATATACATGGAATCTTCTGTTTTGATTGTTAATGTATCCTAACACCACTTTACTGTCAGTGTAGAATGTTGTCTTGTCAATCTTTACGTTTAGTTCTACTGTGAGAAGCTCTGACATCTCCACAGCAAGCACTGCAGCGCACAGCTCTAATCGAGGAATGGTCGGTTCTGGTACAGGAGCTAGTTTGGCCTTACCCATAACGAATCCGACCTCACTGTGCCTATCTTCATGTGTGACCTTCAGGTAAGCTACCGCAGCGATGGCTTTCACTGAAGCGTCTGAGAAAACACAAAGTTCGATGAATGTGGCTTGTGAGATGGAGAACGTGACGTAGGGGCGGGGAATGTGCAGGTTTGTGAGACTTCGTAGCGAGTCATGCCACCTTCTCCAGCCGTCGTACATGTCTTGGGGTAAGGAACTGTCCCACTCAAGGTTGCCGCTGGAGAGCTCTCTGAGAAGAAGTCTGCCTTTGATGGTTACAGGTGCAAGCAAACCAAGAGGGTCAAACAAGCTGTTCACTGTTGAGAGTACGACCCGGCGAGTGAAGGGTTTTTGCTCTTGTGGAACGTGGAATGTGAACGTGTCTGTTGTGGGGTTCCAACTTACCCCCAAGCTGCGCTGGACTGGAAGCTCATCTGTTGTTAAATCGAGATCTTTGATATCTTTGGCCCTATCCTCAGGGGGGAATGCACTCACCACTTCCACTTTATTGGAAGCAATCTTGTGGAGACGTAGATTTGAGAGGGCAAGCATTTTCTGAGTTCTCTGTAGGACATCAACAGCCTCAGCTGCAGTTGGGAAAGACTTTAATGCGTCATCGACATAGAAGTTGTGCTCTACGAAGTCTCGGGCATCAGTTCCATACTCGCTTTCTGCTTCCCTTGCTGCCAGTCTCAGCCCGTAAATTGCCACTGCAGGGGAAGGACTGTTACCAAAGACATGCACCCTCATTCTGTAGTCTACTACGTCTTTGCCAAGGTCGTTGTCTTTGTACCAAAGAAAGCGAAGGTAGTCTCTGTGGTCTTCTTGGACCACAAAGCAGTAGAACATTTGTTCAATGTCAGCTGTGACTGCGACTGGTTCTTTCCTGAAGCGAAGCAGCACACCCAAAAGTGTGTTGTTCAGGTCCGGGCCAGAAAGCAGCACCTCATTGAGGCACACTCCATCAAACTGTGCACTCGAATCAAACACAACGCGTATCTTCCCTGGCTTTTGGGGATGGTACACACCAAAAATGGGGAGATACCAGTTCTCTTTGTCTCTATTGGGAGGTGGTGCGAGCTCTGCATGTTGGTTATCTAGCATTTTCTGCATGAATTCCACAAAATGTGTTTTCATTTCTGGTTTCTTGTCGAGCGTACGTCGTAACGACATCAGCCGTTGGTAGGCGTAGGACCGGTTATCCGGGAGTTTGCGTCTGGGGGTTCGGAACGGGAGTGGTGCAACCCAGCTGTTTGTATTGTCCTTGAAGAAGCCTGCCATCTTTTTCAAAAAGATTACATCTTCAGCTGAATGAGCAAGGTGGTTGTCGTTGCTGGTGTGACAAAACACAGAGTCTCCCAAATTCTCAGCCGTGGGCTTTTGGTGTGAGAGAGCAGATGGCGGTTGACTGGAGATGGCTTTGGTTTGGCTCAGACTGAAGTCCTCCTTTACACTAAGGTGACTGTCGCAGGGAGTGAGATAGCTTGGGCGCCCATTGTCCAATACATAGGTTTTCAGAACATTCACTTTACTTGGCTTGTGGGCATTACCAAGACACACATCGCCAATGATAACCCAGCCCAGGTCAAGCTTCTGTGCAAATGGGTCATTATCTCTGCCATTGATTTGCTCCCTCACTTTGTGAACTCTCAGAAGGTTGCGTCCTATCAGCAACAGAATGTCTGCACTTGGGTCGAGAGGTGGTATTTGAGCAGCTATTGCTTTCAGGTGCGGGTGGTGTAAGGCAGCTTCTGCAGTTGGCACCTCTTCCCTGTTGTTGGGGATGGCATTGCACTCAATGAGCGCGGGGAGAGGGAAACTCATTTTTCCATCTAATGACTCAACCATGTAGCCACATGCTCTTCTACCAGTCGTGTGTGTTACACCACTACAAGTTTTCAGCATGTATGGTTCAGGTGTGGTTTGTATGTTAAATATGTCAAAAAACTCTGTCTTTGCAAGTGACTGGTTACTTTGATCGTCAATTATTGCATACATCCTTCTGGCGTTGTCTCGCTGACCCTTGGGATAGACTTGCACTAAGCAAACCTTAGAACAGGATCTCCCTGTGATTTTATTTCCACATACCTCTGTGCATGTGGCAGTAACATCCGGGTCTTGTGGATTTGCTTGCTCCCCGCCGTGCACTTCAGGAGATGAAGGAGGTCTGAGCATTTGCTGTGTTGGGGCAGGATGAAGAGCTGCCAGGTGTTTCTCACTATTGCACTCTTCACACTTAATCATGACTGTACAGTCTTTGGCTTGGTGGCCGGTGGAAGCAAGGCAGCGGTAACAAATGCTATTGTCTCTGAGGAACCTCTTCCTCTGCTCAAGCAGCATAGCTCTAAAGCCCCTGCATCTTTTGAGTGGGTGGGGTTTGTGATGTATGGGGCACTGTCTTTCAATGTCTTCGTCTGCTTTTTTTACCTTTGATCCCTCTGATGATATGTCCATCTTGTGCACTGTAACCGATGACCTTTGGTTGTGGTTACTTAACGGTTTTTCTTTTCTGTAGCTGGACATGTGGTTGGCATAGGAAAGAGTCGTGTTGAAAGGTGTGGTAAAGCTTGGATCATTCCTTGCTTTTGCTTGACGTTTCACAAATTCGACAAAGAATGAGAATGGTGGGAAGCTAACATTGTGGTCTTCTTTAAACTTTGACCCTACCATTGTCCACTTCTCTTGAAGATGGAAGGGCAGCTTCTCCACAATTGGATGTACTCCCCTAGCTGTGTCGAGGTAACTTAAACCAGGCAAATAACCATCTAGCTTTGCAGCTTGGAGTTCACACAGCAGATCTGATAGGTCGCGAAGCTTGTGTGGTTCTTTACTGGAGAGCTTTGGAAAGTCTCGTATTCGGGCAAACAGGGAGTTTTCTATTGCTTCTGGTGAGCCGTAACATTCCTCTAGTCTCAACCATATCATGTTCAGACCGGCAGGTGGATGCTTTATGTTGACTGCTTTTAATCTCTTGGCGTGTTCAGAAGACTCTGGGCCTAACCACTTAATGAGTAGGTTGATTTCTTCAGTGGCTGTTAGACCAAGGTCCCTAACAGTGCTCTGGAATGTGGCTTTCCAACTAAGGTAATTTTCTGGCTTGTCGTCAAATTTAGACAGCCCTCCAGTTATTAGCTGACTCTTGGCTAAGAATCTGGCGAGGTCGCTTGCTATGGTGTCTGCATTATCATTTGAGCTTAATCCGTGCTGCAGTTGTAATGCATCGTGGAGAGTCTGTGGACTTACATCTCTTTGTAGTCGTCTCTCTGCCCCATCTTGTGGCATGAATGAGTACTGCACTGGCTCTTGTTTGGGACAAAGAGGTGTGTACATTACTGGTTGTTTGGATTGTTCATTCTGATATTTACTGTCATCATGGTGAGATGTAATGTCTGGAACCAGGTCAGTGTGGCTGTGTTTATTTATGTATTCACTCACTTTTTGCTCTGGGGTTACTTGTAGGGGTGACAATGGCCACTCTTCCCCTGATTCAGCTTTGTCAAATTGAGCTGCTGCTGACTCCATTACCTCTGCTTTAGCCAAGGCTGCATCTGCTTCCTTTTGGAGGTTGATTACATCCAGAGTTGCTTCTAGACGGGCCTTTTCTACTTTAATGTTCATCTCCTTCTCAGCGTAAGCTAATCTGGCTTTTGCTGCTTGAGCTTCTGCTTGTGCCCGCGCTGCTGCCATACTGGCTCGGGTTGATGCTGACGACCTGCTTGAACATGCTGCAGATGATGTAACAGTCAGTTTTCCTGAAGACTTTGAGGACCTTCTTGAGCGAGTGGACCTTGCTTCCTCGTCGTTTTGACCTTCAGCCTCTGATTTCTCCATGTTAGAGTAGATCTATCACTCGACGTCCCTCGCAGAGCGCTATGATTTCACTGTACTGTTGCACCCAATGTGACCCAGTGTCCTATATTGAGATTCACAGCCAGCTAAACTCTCTCTTGCATCACTTCCTCCAAGGAACAGGCACGTGTTGTATTTGGACAGGATTTAATGCAAAAAAGTGTGAAACTGAAATGATACAGAATACAGAAATGTCACATAAACATTAGCTTGGGTTGAACTTAAGTGGACATATAAAACACATCAAAAGTTTCCAAATCACTTCAATAATGTCATATACCCTCTCTTAAAGGTAAACACAATTAAGAAACTTACTCATATTGCCACTCAAAGGGATTTAACGGAGTGGATGGCTTTGGATCGGAGGAAAACACACCATGTCTTGCTTCACTCATGAGCAAACACTTCCTATCACACTTCTTTTAGTGACTAATTGGCTCAACATAGCAAACTGTGCAAACCTGCGCCCCCTATAGGCCTGGAGAAATAACATACAAACAGTTCCAGTACAACTATCGTAAAACGCTACGACCGGAAGTAGAAACCTTTCGCGCATGCGGGGTACCGATCGGGTTTCCGGTACGGATCGGGTAGTGACAACCTGGGCTGCGCTATGAATTCTGGGACACAGCTTCTTCTTCTTCGGGGTTTAACGGCAGCTGGCATCCTTGTACATGCAGTGCTGCCATCTTCTGTTTCAGTGCGTTATTACACTCTTAAATCCTACTACTTATTCCTGCGTCTTTTGGGATCTTACAAAGCTTCAAACGACGCGTCGACTATTAAATTAGTCGTCGACGATTTTAATAGTCGACGTAATCGTGACTAGTCGATTAATCGTGGCAGCCCTAATATTTATAAACAATCAAAAACAACAATTATTAGGCAATTTATTTCCAATTTGTATTGAATTTATTTCTGTTAACATGGTGTTTTTGGTCTGATTGAAGGACTGATGTGATGGTAAGGTGTCTGCTGCTCCGCTTTGAATATTGGTAGGCTTTTTTTTTTTTTTAAATTTTCACAAGAATTGCTAGTTCCCCTAGAGTTTTGGCCACCCCAACAATCAGACGATTGCCTATGAGCAAGCATTTAGCAACAGTGGGAAGGAAAAACTCCCCTCTAAGAGGAAGAAACCTTCGACAGAACCAGGCTCAGGAAGGGACAGCCATCTGCCGCGACTGGTTGGGGTGGGGGGAGTGAAAATTTAAAAAAAAGAAAAAAGCCAAAGTGATCATTATTGGAGCAGCTTAATGAATTTTTCCAGTGCTGTTAATACCCTTTTCCAACCCCAGTTTGTGTTTTTGTCACTTTTGTCCAAGGTGGAGGAGGCCATGCTGTAGATTGATTCTGTATGGTCTTTCAATGTCAATACAAGGGAACCTCTTAGAGAGGCCAGGGTTGAAAAAGGGATGCCGGAGAACCTCCGAGGGTGTTATCTGCTGGTGTGCATCCAAGGCCAACATCCCTTTAATTAAGCTGACAAATAAACGTTGGCCATTTTCAGGTCCTCGTCTAAACACCATTACTTGTTCGAGGTCATCAAGACGCGTAAGTTTTATGTATCGAGTCTCCAGGGACTCATATCCTGTCTCGCACTGAAATTGTTGGTCAGTCTTAAATGTCCAGCGCTGTTGGTTGTAGTTGTCTTCAATGAAATAGTCTTCAGTGTACACGCCAGAGTCCAGAATATGATCTAGTGGCTGTCCTTGAGTCTCTATGATGAATTTCAAAACATCATATTCTCCATTTCCAGGGTAGAGAGGCACCCCTGTACCAAGTTCCACAGCTACCAGCCCCAGAGACCACATGTCAGCTGCTTCATTATAAGGAAGGCCAAGCATAACCTCAGGTGCACTATAACCAACCGTCCCCACACGGTCACCAGGCATTACTGCAGATGCAGGACATGCGAGGCCAAAGTCTATAAGTTTGACTTTGATGGGAGACTCATGGCGGTTAACAACCATGATGTTTCTAGATTTGAGGTCAGCGTGCACTATTCCCACAGAGCCCAGGTGTGACAGGGCATTTGTGAGTTGATGTAAAATTGGCCTGACTTCGCTTATGGGGAGACCCTGGTTTTTCCGGTCCCGTATGTAGTCCCACAGGCATTGATCAAGGATTTCAAAGTTTAAGCAGACCCGCTCTCCGTCATGGAAAAAGCCGTTCCATTTAACAATGTTGGCGGCATCTGGATCCAACCTTCTCAGCTGCTCCAGGATGAAAATTTCCAGTTTTGCCTGTTGCAGAGTATCAGGGTGGTTCCTGTTTACTTTAATAGCCACAGCTTGGTTGGTTTTGGTATCACGGCATTTGGCTACAATACCAAAGCCCCCTTCTCCAAGGAAAGCCTCTACCTTGTAGTGGTTTCCCAAAATGCTCCCTTTAACTATTTCAAGCTCATCTGAGCTGAAGGATGGGTTAGCTGACATGGTGGAATGTGTCGGCTTGATCGGTGAATTGCTGAGAAACGTGAAATTCTCTCAAAACTTTCCAAAAGGGTTTTGGTTGCTGTCAGGTCTACGTCCGTTAAGCACTAAAGTTTAACAGAGCAAAGCCCCTATTTATGGGCTTTGCCTCTCAGCAAGATTATGACATTCTATTTTTTTCAGTTGAAACACTGAAAAAAAATAGTGTTTCAACAGGGCAGGCTGGCGCCCTATGGGACGCAGAGGTGATAGGGTAAGGATGCAGAGGATAAGATCCAGGATAAGATTTACTTATCGGTCAGCTCATCAGCAGCTTGGCAGGAGATGGACTCAAGGTGAAGACACAAAATCAACAATGACAACACTGTTATTCTTTATTAGTGTGAATGCTAGTAAGCGTGTGTTTCAACCAGGGTTTTAATAGTTTTGCAATTTTCATTAGTTTTTATTTTTATTTAGTTTTGACTTCAGATTTTCAATTTTATATCAGTTTTAATTAGTTTTTACCAATTGCTTGCTAGTTTAGTTTAGTTTTTATTTTTTTGAAAATCCTTAGTTTCAGTTTAGTTTTGATTAGTTTCAGTTACAGTTTTAGTTGTGTTTGCAATAATTAAGTGTAACAAAATCCCAGTTTAATCATATCAGTCATTCTCTTCTGTTTATCCTTGGGTATGTTGCTATTCCAGCTACCATACCCTGCACCCTGGACAGGTCGCCTGTCTGTCGCAGGGCTAACACGCAGAGACAGACAACTCACATTCCCACCTATGGGTTCTTTAAATAAATAAATAAATAAATAAATAAAGGCAGATGAACAACCATTGATACCAGGCATCTTGGCCCCAATGAGACTATTAACTCTTGCAGCACCGGGTGTTCATAATTTTTGGTTCAAGTGAATTGATGAACTTTTTGAAGGCAATTGACTCACACAGTTATGTAGATATCCCAGTCCTGTTGTCTCGGGATGCATCACGCTGCCTTGCCTGGGGTTAGCGTCTGTTTCTGGGGATGAGGGTTGAGTGTGCTCCCTTACCTTCTCAAGGTAAGCTAGGTGAGCCTTCTTGTGTGAGCTTTTCAAGCGCACTTTAAGGTTTGTGGGATTTTTTTCCCTTTAGAAATGTCCCTCATAATTTGTCTCTTTCAACTACAAGACACTTGCTTTATCCAAAACACAGTCATATTCAAAGTAATCCCAAATTGGACTCTGGCGCTTTCTCCCGACTTTTCCTGACATGATTCTGCGCGTGGACGGAGCAGCAACACAGACGACTCGACTAACGTACTTGCCACCTGCTGGCATAATTAGACAGCAAGAAAAAAATCTGGAAATTAAACTTCATTTTCACCCTTGACTATTGTATGACACGCACACATCAATAAAAACTAAACACATTTTTGCTATAAATTCAGTTAATTTTAGTTAGTTTTGTGAACACTCATTACAGTTTTTGTTAGTTTTCCTTTTTTTGATTTTATTTTTATTTCCGTTAACGAAAATGTTTTTTCACTTCTAGTTTTTGTTATTTCGTTAGTTTTCGTTAACGATAATAACCTTGGTTTCAACTGCTGCTGTGTGCACAGTGTTTGCTCTACAGCCATCATTTTACCCTCACGCATGGAGTCACACAAACCACCTGCAACTCAACACCTCAAAGACTAAGGAACTGGTTGTGGACTTCGGGAGGTCCAGAGAAGGTCCACTGCCGGTTCAGATAGAGGGGGAGGAGGTGGAGGTGGTCAACAAGTACAAGTACCTCGGGCTGTGGGTGGACAATAAACTGGACTGGTCATGCAACACAGAGCACCTGTATAAAAAAGCCCAAAGCCGACTGTACTTCCTCAGGAGGCTGAGGTCTTTTAACATCTGCAGGAAGCTCCTGAGGATGTTTTACCAGTCGGTGGTTGCTGGAGTACTTTTCTATGCTGTGGTGTGCTGGGGGAGCAGCACAGCAAAGAAGGACTCATCCAGGCTGGAGAAACTGATCAGGAAGGCTGGCTCTGTGGTCGGCATGAAGCTGGACACTCTGGTGACAGTGGCAGAGAAAAGGACATTAAAGAAACTGCTGGACATTATGAACAATGCTGGGCATCCTCTGCACACGGCCATAAACAATCAGAAGAGTCTGTTCAGTGACAGGTTGCTTCTCCCCAAGACAAGAACTAACAGACTTAAAAACTCCTTTGTCCCACACGCCATCAGACTGTTTAACTCCTCTCTGGAGGGGAGAGGGAGGGGAAACAGGAAACAGGAGGACAAAGGAGGGGGGAACAACTAAGCTGTAGTGCCTCTTCACCTCACTGTACAATACCTTGTGCAATACTTTTTGTAAATAGTCAACAGTGCAATAGACTCAATACTTGAAATGTGCAATTCACTTGTATTTTTATTTTTTATTCCTATTTATTCTATTTATCCCCTTTGTATATTTTATTTATATTTGTCTCTGTATTTATATATGTGTGTGTGTGTGTGTGTGTGTGTATATATATATATATATATATATATATATATATATATAACAATTCTGTAACTGTAACTTCGGTCGTTGCTGTGCTTTTTTTTGGAAGTCGAATTTCCCAGAGGAACCCACCCGAGGGATTAATAAAGTTCTATCTTATCTTATCTTATCTTATCTTATCTTATCTTATCTTATCTTATCTTATCTTATCTTATCTTATCTTATCGTTGTTGTCTTTCCAACAGCATGTCTTTCAAAGCTCAGAGATGTAAACATTTTTAAACTGTGTGGATCCAAGTGGAGGGATAACCGACCCATAGAAATACATTATATTTTCAGACAGGAGTTTGTCTCAACAGCAGGAAAGACCCCACTTTTTAAATTGCTCCTGTGGCCAAAGTTTTGACAGCAGGAACATGAAGAACACACTGTTGTATAGAACAGGTCCTCGGGATCGTCACCGTTTGAAAATGATTTTGATGGGAGTTAGGGTCTTGGATTTAGAAGCAGTCGTTCAACAGGTGCACCGAGGCAGATTTGGCAGGGTTTGGCCACAGAGTAATAGTATGTCAGTAGTTAGTCCTGGACAACTAGATCAAGCATTCCGATTGGCCCATGAAATTCAGGCTTCTGTTTGATTGGTGCATTTGTTTTCAGCAGACAGGTGGTTCAGATCTGGGCTTTTGGAGTCAGTTGATGACTTTTAGAATCATCTTTTCTGACTGGATCATTAAAACTTAAAGCATTGATCTTTCTGCAGTGGATTCTCCCACATTTCAGTGATATGGTGAATAAAAGAATATTGTAAAGTCAAAATACACAACGTCATAGTCTCACTTCAAGCACTTTATTCCTTACGTCATGTTTTTCCGCTCACCCACAATAAGAACAACACACCGCAGGCAACAGTACTCTCGCGATATAACAGAAAATAACAAGTTAACAATCTCCCTCTTTCTTTTTTAAAACACACACAAATAACAATTTAAAAATTGTTATTTGTGTTGTAATCTTTATAAAAAACCTAAAAAAAAACCCACCTCTTAATCTTTGGTATATGGCGAGGCGCTGTGGACATCCAAGTTTGTGATTGTGTAGAATTTTCAAATCAATACCATGGTTGCATCTGCTGAAAATCTCTGTGAAGCTTAAATCTCAGTGACCTTGACTTCAAGGTCAGAGGCCAACTTTTTTGAAAATCAGAGCAGTTTCACATTTATAACACAGGTATGTCTACTAGGAGGCTGAAGGGTAGCACTATATATTTATTAGGGCTGCCACAAACGATTATTTTGATAGTCGACTAGTCACCGATTATTTTTGCGATTAGTCGACTAATCAAATCCATTGGACGTAAAACGTACAGCACCAGCACCCATCTGCTCTCATATAACTATCATTAGCTTACAGCTTTAAGGGCACTATTTATTCCTTGATGTTGTGACAGAAAAAAATATACCTTTAACAAGGGGGCCATATTACATATGAGGAAACCTACTGATTTATATTACATAAATTGCTACTTTTAGGACTAAACTGACATGTCCACTGCACTTTTCCAGTCTCACAGATGACATAAAGTTTTAGCTTACTCATATCTGTACCTACAGTACACATATCAATGTTTAATCTAACATGCAGTACTTTGGACTGTGGGAGCAAACTGGGGTGCAAAGAAAATCACCAAACACAGTAAAAAAAACAGCAGAAAGGCTCAAACTCATACACTCCCTGTTGTGAAGTGAATGCTAACCTACGTCCCCGTTATACACAACAAATGCTAAAGTAAAGTTATCTAAATGCTTTCTAATTGCGCTGAGGGTATATTTTAGATTTTGCATAATTTATTTTTGTTTTTGGCAGAACATAGACTGCTTCTTCTGATACTGCACATAAAAATCTTGAAGAAACAGTGAAAATAAACAACTTTCACTGCATGGGATCATATGTGTACTTTGTGTCCCTGAGAAAAGCATGCAGAGTTATCTTAAGATCTAATAATTAGCCCTAAGGGGCACATTGTGAAACTGTTGTATTTTCAAGGTCTGCCTCAAATTTGTCTTGCCTTCAAAATGTGCTATGCCTGTAAGCGTGATGCAAAAGAATATGTGCTGTTTCAGTAGATGAACTGTGAAGGATAAAAGGTTGCAGCCTGGACGAGGATATGGTCAAACATTGACATTGTCTCCATTTGATGTAGAGGGATTTTAAATTCAAAGCCGGTTATCTGGTTCCTTTTCGATCAAAAAGGGCATCAGTCGTACTGGGAATGGTTCTTCCATCCTTTCTTCTTCCCTTCTCGCTTCTCTCTCGTTTCTCCCACCACCCTAAACACAGTTCACTTCAAGGTCCATCAGTAGCTAATAATAGAGTAGAGTCACTCAGTCTTGGGTAGAGTCAAGGATATGTAAATATCCCTCCCTTTTTCCTGTGGGCAACTTCCTGGTTGCTGACAAAGGCGGGCACAAATGAGAGGAGGAGGAAAGAAGCATGGTTGGCATGGCAACGAGGCCTGGCTGTCTGCACAGTTTTTAACTCGGGTGTAAAATGCAAATGCTATTTTCCCAGGAGTAGCCTGTTAAAAGCTGCTCGCTCAGCTCTCTTCTCTTAACTTCACATGTCCTCATGCAAAGATCCCAGCTGGTTCACCGCTGAGACACATATTAAATGACATATTTTCTCTAAGGCTGTAAAGATGCCTTATTTTTAAGCCTGTGGTCATGCACATTTATGAAATTTGACTCAAGTTATCGTAATAAAAATGCAAGACGTTCAATAAAACATTTTGCTCATTTGGGCCTCAAAAAGGACTTCAAAGCTCGAAAGCTGAAAAGTTAATCGGATATTGTAGGTAAAAAACCCTTTAAAACAGTAATTTCACTTCAACCTGCTGCCCCGATGCTGCCTTTAATCTGCGTGCCATAACAACGCCAACCTAAAATAGCCCCTCTCTCTCTGTGTGTGTTAGCAAATTAAGTGAAAAAGTGTGGGCAGAGTAGAACAGATATATCACTATGACAACCTTGCTGGCTGATTGCGATGTAATGTGACTTCTATGAGTTTTGTTTTCTGATCATCTCGTTCTGAATTTTCTGTAGGAATTCAGAGTCAGTGCTACAGCCTCCAACTGCCAAAGCATTACACTGTGGTATAACCAACATACATATTTGTGCAGACACTTGATGATGAATGAGTTGCCATGGTTTAATTGGTTTCATAATTACAACACTGAAATGCAGAAAATTCAGGATTTACAGATACGCCGGGCTTAGCTAGCTACGTGACTGTGAGTACTTGTTTTCTGAACAGGCAACAACTATTGTGTTTGAACACAAAGTGTTTTCTTCTCCTTTTCTTTTCACAAGAAAGACGAATCTTTTGCAAACAGGCAGCGCCAATTGACTTGTTAAAAACTGAAGTGGCCTTTATTGTGGTATTAATAAAAGTGTCTGTTTTGACAACAGCCGTTTCAAAATTCTTTGCTCCATTGTTGTTTTATTTGAAAGACAAGATGTCAAAATTTCTCGCCAATTAGATTATGGTCACAAAAACGTTGCTTCTTCATTTGGTAGAAATGACGCGTTCCCTGACATTTTCCCTAGGACAAGTACTCAACCTTTTCTCTGTGACTGCAGGTGCCAAAAAGCTGGCCAACAAGGCAGCGCTGTGGTACGTCCCCTGCTCTCTGCAAAATGTTGACAAGATCATGGAGGTGCCACCCATCAAGGTACATGGAAACTCAAATTGCTTGCATCTTAAAATTGTGGCAGCTTCTCTGTGTCTCAGTGACCTTTCCACCCACCTTACCCCAGCCCCACATCTAAAATGACACGAGCAAGGCTATATGGTCAAGATAGAAATGACTGACATTTAACAATGTGAAAAGTCCCTTTCACTCATCTTTGTTTTGAATACCTGCTTGTTGCAATTCTTTGCTGTACTCCTCGTGCATTTGTGCAGAGAGTGGTGTTCGAGTGGATCTATGCACAAGTGTTCAGCATGTTGAATATATTCTTTCTACAGTATGCTAGTGCTGAACAAGAGGAGGAGGGCAGGAAGCGCTATGAGGCTCAGAAGATGGAGAGATTGGAGACCAAGGCGAGGCCTGAAGAGATGATGCCATCTCCACCCAACCCAGGTAATATATTCAAGCTCAGGGTCCCATATCAGTTTGCAGATACAAAACCACAGCTATAGAAGTCGTTTCCCTATCTTACAAGTTTTCAGTGATGATGCAGATATGAGTGAAATTTCTTCCATTTCCTCCCTCATGGGGTTTGCTAATAGTATGCCATAAAAATACTAAAAATACTGTACAGCCATCTTTGTTGTTGCCCAATTAATGCAGTGACGGGAGAAGCAATTAGTTTTTTGATGTATTTTCACTGCTGGCACCATGAATTCATGCTGAGCTGCAGCAGGAAGTCAAAAGCAAATGTTTTTTTCAAAGTTAAAACACAGAGATATTATTGCTGAATATCAAGATAAAACAATGATAAATCAAGCAAGTGAAGAATCCCTGGAGTGCTCTCAGAGCGCGTCCACAGGAATACATTTAAACATTTAACATGTAAACACGTGGGCCCTAGCATCCTCACAAGAGCACTTGAAGAACTCAGAAATGGATCCATTTGGAAACACTGCTGCGTGGGCACTTCTTTTCTCATTTCTGAGGCTTTCTTTCTCTGGCAGGGGGTGATACCCTCTTGAGTTAGCTTTAAAAACACCTCCTAAGCCGATTTTTTTCAGAGCCACTAAAGTATGTGTTTTACTTTGACTGTCTTCACACACGAATGGCAAATTGGCTGGTTCTTATATTTCGCTTTTTTACTCCACTTGATGACTTAAAGTGCTTCACACAACATGGCTCATTCATCCATTCATACCAACAATTATTTCTCCGTTTAAGTGCTTTCAATCTAACATTCACACTCTGATCTCACCAGTTTCAGCACCACTCTCACTAAATGTCCAGGCAAAGACATCTGTTTTATTTTCTTCTTCTACTTTTATGTTTCTTCTTTTGTAGTATTTTCTATAAGTAGTCAGGCCTCTGCTTCTTGTTTACATGTTGTAGGATTGAGTGGTCATGTGTTCTACATTTACGGGTGTGCATTAAAAGTATTGTATTCATCATTAGGTGCTATATACATGTATTCATCCATATTAAAACTGTAAAGACTCTAATCGAATTCCCTAATTTTGTCACGCTGCTTCATCAGAGGATCCACCAAAAGGTATGTGATCAGCAAGTAGCATGGCAGAATCTATTTATGCATGAAGGTGTTGTTGGCATTGGCTTGCTTTGCTCACACATTTTATTTTTAAATGAATTCAATTTTTTTTAGGCTGACTGATACAGACATATTTTAAGACTGATACAGATAGACAGATTTGTTTCTTTCAGAAACACAAAACAAACATAATTCCCTGTTTATTTATTATGTGCACTTGTTTTTGAGTCATTATTAACACAATATAACAGTAAAATTGTGGATTAGTTGTGTATGTGCCTTTGCTAAGTGCCTTGCCAACGGGGAAGTTGCAAGAGTGCCCTCTGGTGGACAAACTCTGCAAACCCACTCCACATAACATGTCCGAAGGGTGTTTTTCCCATCCTTCCCTTTTCTTTTCTGTTTCAAATCTTAATTTGTCACTGCTGGTTATACATATCAGTACCAATATATTGGTAAATGGCTTATATTGAATGATACGATGGCCCTGTTCGTCAAGCTCTACCTTAAATTGTTTATTATTTTTTTATTTTTCTGTTGAATGTGTGTTTGTCTGTTTGCCTTGCAGAAAAGCACACTGTTGGCTTTAGCCAGTCGAGTCTGATTCATCTGGTGGGCCCTTCAGACTGTACACTACATGACTATGTTCATGGAGGTTAGTCTATTTCTTTTTCTAGATACATTCACTGATGAAATGTTGTACAGTTAATTTCATACACTAATATGTATCTGAGAGCTGAGCATTTAGCATTTTTTTATACTACAGCATGAGGGGACATGAAAAAACACACTAAATTCTTGATGAAGATTTAGGTTAACTACAGTCTGGCTTTTAGATGTGTCTTCTATAAACTCAGTGTTATTAAACACATGACTCATTAGTCATGACTGAAACTTCATTTATAGAATAAATTATTAAGCTGTTAAAGATAGAAATACATTTTCACACTATCAAAGAGGGCAAATTAACATAGCATTACATGGTTCGAACTAATGAAGGCTTCATACTTCCTCTTAGCCTTAATCCAGTCTTAAGCATATATATTTTCTTCGCATCCAAAGCTATATTGCATGAATGAATGGGTCGGATGTTGACTGCTGCTTACTAATCATTTGTATGAAGAGCCTACACACAACAGTAGCTGATGCTACTGTATTCTATGCACATTCACTGGATACTTTATAAGGTAGACCTCACTAGTACTGGGCTGGACCTCCTTTTGCCTTTAGAGCTGCCGTTATTCTTCATGGCATAGATTCAACAAGGTGTTGGAAACATTTCTCAGAGATTTTGGTTCATGTTTACATGGCAGCATCACACAGTTGCTGCAGTATTATTGGCTCTACATCCATGATGTGAATATCCTGTTCCACCACATCACAAAGGTGCTCTACTGGATTGAGATCTGGTGACTGTGGAGAACATTTCTATACAGGGAACTAACTGTTATATTCAAGAAACTAGTTTGAGATGATTTGAGCTTTATGACATGGTTTGTTATTCTACTGGAAGCAGCCATCAGAAGATGGGTACACTGTGGTCATAGAAGGATGCTCACTATCAAGAGCAATACTCAGGTAGGTTGTGGCATTTAAATGATGGAGCCTAAAGTTTGCCAAGAAAATATCTCGTGCACCATTAAACCACCATCACCTGAAGCACTAAAACAAGCAGGATGGATCCATGGTTTCATGTTGTTGACACCAAATTCTGCCCCTAACATCTGAATGCTGCAGCAGAAAATGAGAATTCAACATGTTTCCAATTTTCTATTGTACAATTTTGGTGAGATTGTGCAAACTTTAGCCTCAGTTTCTTGTTCAGTGCTGAGAGGAGTGGCACCCGGTATGATCTTCTGCTGCTACAGCCCACGGCTTCACTGCTTGTTGCGTCTCTAGAGATGCTCCTCTGCATGTCCTGGTTATAACTTGGTTACTGGTGCCTGACTATCAATTCAATGCAGTTTGACCATTTCCAGAGTACTGCCACTCACTGGATATTTTTCTTTTTCAGACCATCCTCTTTAAACCTTAGAGATGGTTGTGTGGGAAAATCCCAGTAGATGAGTGGTTTAGTACCTACAGCTGTGCCACGTTCAAAGTTAGTTAAGTCACTTTTCTGATACTCAAATATTGATATGCCTATATTCACTGAGTTGCTGCTATGTAATGAGCTGATAAGATACTTCGTTTATTGAGTTGATCAAGTGTACCTAAGAAAGAGGCTGGTGAGTGCACATCAAAGATAATGTAAGAAAACAACCAAAACTTGCTATTTGCTCAAATCAGTAGAAAGTGAAATTTTAAAAGTGCTTTTAGTTTTATTCACACTGTGTGATTGATTCACTAACAGCTGCTGACAAGCCATTTCGGAGCTCAGTGTTTTCAAGTTGCCGTCTGCCATTTGACTTCTTTGTCATTCTCACGCAAGTAAAACAAAGAGCATGAATGACATGCTGTTTAGTATTCAACGCAGGGACAGGTCAGCCCATTCACTGCCTCAGTACAGTATGAAAATTCTGCAGGGAGTTGTGGAGGATGAAACAGCTGCTCAGAGTGGAGAACATACAGTAAGGCAAACAGGTTTGGGCAAAGTGAGACAGATTTAGAGGCGCAGAAGAAGATAGCAGCAAGGAAAGACATAAATATAATATAATATATACTGTGTTTGTTTTTTGGTGTTAATGCTTGTGTTAAAGTAAAGGCAGAGTAACCCATGTCTGTGTAGGTTCTGTGTAGGTGGAGGTTAAAGTGGGATTTTGCAGGTGGGGGAACAATAAATACTGGTGTACCAGTGCACTGGAGGGAAATGACTCCATAACAAATAAGTCTGTTTCTCAGGCTTGACGCTCTTTGTGGATTTTGCCAGCTAAGTTCTTCCATACATATGTTAAATCAACCATCAACCATCAGGGCTACTTTCCAGTTTCTAGCCTGTATAAAGGCAGCATAAAAGTAGTATTTGGCAAGTGCTGCTAAAGAGCATTATTGGTTTAAATTTAAATCGATGACTCTTTCAAAAGGGCACCTAGAATCGATTCCTGCAGCCATACCTAAACACACTTATTTTGAAAGATTATCTAGATTAGTTTTTGATTAACATTAAACATAAAACAAAAACTGCATGCGCAGAATATCGGTTCAGAATTTGCCAACTTATCTCACAAATACGGGTTTAAAAGCTGTTTTCCTCTGGAAGGTGTATCTGCCACCATCTTTGCAGTTGAAAAATTCTCATATAAATTTAGTGTCATTTCTGTCTCTTATAATGTCTCTACTGCAACCCATGACCTTACCTAATGGTGACCATGGAGACCGCACTCTGCCCTGCACCACTGCATCTAGTCCATCACTGAAAACTGTAAACAATACTGCAAATCACCCAGTTTAGCCTGCTGTGCTCTGCTGTGCACTGACAATAGTCTCTCATCTTCATGTCTAGCCCTTTCATTATTACATCTTTCCCCTTCGCGAAGAGTAAAATAACACACATTAGCATTTTTTTTTGGCCTGGAAAATACAACAACTATACCTTTAAGTAGGAGACCCACTGTGTGCCAAACTGCTCATATTTGTTGAGCTATTTGAAATGTTGCAGGAAATGTACGCAGGTCCCTTGGGTGACTTAACTGCCTCGGTGGCAATAGCTGCAGGACATGAAGCCCATCAGATGTAATTACTCATTAACTGAAGGCGCAGGAATGCTTTTCTGGATCGTTCCGTCCCACTTTAACCTCTAGGTGCAGGTGAACAAAGAGGAATGTTCCAGTCTTAGATGGCAAATGGATGTCTCTTTCTCATTGCTGAACCAAAAAATACATCTTATATAATGTTGTCAAACAAGCAACAGAAAAGAACTCAAGCACAGCATCAAGTATTAGTGAGAGTTAGCTGTTAGATTGATTTAGGTACTGCACTGATGATCCACAGGCAGACTGCAAGGGGACTTTTTCCTCAGAAGCAGACACCGTGACACAGCAGATATTGACTGCCTGCGATTGAGAACAGGTAAAACCTCAGCTGACACATATGCAGAAATAGTTGCTAGTTAATTTGTAAATTAGAAGGGTCAAATGGACTGGCAAAAAACTCAAGGACAGGAAAAGCATTGGCTGGTCCAGCACATTTAGAAGCAGGAGAGGCTTCTACTCCCCTTCATAACCCAGGGGGTTATGAAAGAGTGGCTCCAGGAAAACTTGGTGGGCAGGATCAGATGGGTAACTGCCAGATTCAATGCTCTGCCAAGTAAACAACTGTCTGAAGTTAGCAGATCAAGTGGAGAGACTGGCTCAAGGTTTATACTTTCAGCCTCATATTAGCCCTAGCTTGGGGGTTACTGGAAACATGCAGAAAAGCATACGTGAAACAATCCTCAAAACCAACACTGTTGTAAAGGAACATTTCTTCTGGTTGGGCTCATTGTTCTTCCTTGAGCTTTTCCATGAGCAGTGCTATATTTGAGTCTGTTCTTACAGTAACAGTGTCTGTTCATATAAGAGGACACAAAGGCAGGCTGAAAGAACAAATAATAATGACAGAGAAAGAAGCAACACAGATCAAATACAAGAAGAATTTGGACAAAATCCTTCAAGGACAAACTGGTAAGAAGGGACTGGTCATACAAGTGGAAAAGGAAAGGAAGACAGGAAGTAAACTATAATAGGAGGATAATAATGAAAAAGGAATCTACATATAAAACCCAAGACAATGACAAATTGCTTCCTTGGGTAAAAACTTCCCCTATGAACAGGGAAGAAAAGACTTAAAGTCAGATATGCTTTGGAAGCTACCATTCCACCTGAGCAGGTTAAAAAGGAGGTAAAGGTGTTTTTAAATGTATCTGAATTAACCCTCATGGAAAGCATGCAGGGATTGATAGAAGTATTCTGAGTGTGAAGGATCCCTGTTATTAGTTTGATGGAACACAAAGCTGTGACTAAAGCTATGAGGTCTGTGAGTGAGAAGTTATTTCTCCCATTTGTAGAGGAATTTGTGCAAAAACTATCCCTGTTATTGTAGTGTGCACACAGAACAGACAGCTTGTGGACCATGAAAAACTATTTGCTGAATTTGTAAAAATAAGCACTTGGATTAGCACGACTGACTTTACCTTTAACCCCCCGCATAACAGAGGCACAGTCGAAGAACTGCTGATTTAATCCAAGGAGAAACGTCCTTGAGAAGCATTTTTCTTGCTTTTAGTGCTCTTGGTGTCCTAAGCGAATGGAGAACATTTATGTGCATGTGTGCACTGTTGCATTGCTTAAGTAACTACTTGGGTGGCTGTCGTTCTGTGTTACTTGCATAACGGCACTCTGGTGTTATGAGGAGGAATGCAATGAGGGAAAAAACAAAATGCTGAACAACGAAGCAGGAAATAAACCACTGAAACAGTGAGCGGAGCTCTTTGTAGCAGGAGGTACATGTGCTTGTTATCTGTACTTCATGCTACTTGAGGTGTGTGGATTTCGGGCATGTTAAAATTTCTTGCTTCAAAAATTCAACCATTTAGCGAAACTATTTTTTAATAGTATTATAACTGAAAATCTGTGTCTGTACAACCCTGAACAGATCTTTTTAGTTTTTTTTGGTTTCCTTCTGGATGCTGCTGGGTTTTATCCACACTTCCCCTAAAAACAACCTTTTTTCAGTGTACTTTAGAGAAAAAGAGAAACAAAGCACTGTGCAAACAGAAAGCGAACTAAGATTAAAGGCAAGACGAACAATGAACGCAACGAGGGTAGCATAGTCAGATTTGATGTTTAAGCCAACTGTAACAACAAAAATCTGCTTATCTGATGTTCCAACCTTATAATAAGCAAACTCTTACTAGAAGGCATTCAGGCTGCCCTTCTAAAAAAAGAAAAAACAGCATTTTATCAGCGCAGACCAGATGCCTTTTATCAGTTGAGATATATTGTTTGGGCTTCGATGTTCTTGCCTCATGCTGACATTTCTATTGAGGTCAGCTATGTAAAGAGGCCATCAGAGAGACACAGTATATATAAGGAGGAAGAGAAGCAGAAGAGAGATGTTGACTGAGAAAGAGAGAGGTGAAAAGGAGACAGGACGGGGCAGCGGGGGCGGGGGAGCAAGGTGGGACATATAAGTCTCGCACGTGTCACGGTTGCCTTTTTAATTAAGAGGGTTTGCTGAGAACTCTGCCCAATTAAAAATCAAATGTGGAACAAGCATGCAGGTCATTTAGAAGGCACGTATGCACACGCTGCCGACTTTTTCTGTACATGCCGTTGCTTGTTAGGCAGTGTTCCCTGTTGTTCGCTTCTGCTGCCTTCACTGCACTTAATTTGTTTACATAACCAAGTGAGGTCACAGAGCCAGGGTGTACGCTCTCAATACCTTACAGTCTTTTCTCCACTTGGGTAAGGAGTCTGTACAGAAAAGGAGTGGGTGTTCCTGAGTTGTTAGACGTGATTGGCTGGAACCACTTATGTCACCCCTAGATCAACTGGTAATCCTGACCCTAAAACAGCCATGTCTAACAGCTGAGGAAGGCCCGCTGGTTTCCTAAATAAATCAATTACCTCTTGACCTGTTTTGGTTTCTAGCATGCGGATGCAATGTAGTTTGGATATTATTCAACAAACTTCCAATATGTTTTCAAAAGTTTATTTTTAAAACTGATTTCTACTGAGGAATATAGTCCCTTTGAGGTATGTGGTGATATAGAGCACTGTTTGAGAAGCACAGTTGGTTCCTTTCATCCCAGCAGGTGGTTTAGAGACAGATGTCTCAAAAATTAGTCACACAAATCCAAAACTATATGCATGACTACATAGTGCCAGGAATAAATGAGAAAACACATCAGTGGATTTTGAAATGCAGTTCTGGTGCTTTCACAATCTATGGTGAAAGGTCTTCCTTTTCCTTTTTTTTTTTAAACTTTTCTTTGTTTTGTTGCTTATCCTTTACCATCTGCTTACTTCTCCTTATTATATCCTGCCCCCCTTCTCTCTCTCTCCCTTCTCTCTCTGCCCGCTCCCTCCACCCATTGTGTTCTAAGGAAGCGTGCCACCTGTTTCTATGGAAACAGCAGCTGATTGCCACAGGTGGACACCACTGCTACCCGATTAAAACAACTAGAACAAAAAAAACAAAGCGAGAGAAAAATAAAAAGACAACACTGTAAGCTGTGTTTTGTAATGTTTGTCCACGCATATGCCATGTTATGAAGAAATCGTGGACTGCTAATAGACAGAATGTCTCTCATGCCACCAATTAATGTGTGCATCTGCACGTTGTGGTTCTGTGCACAGGTACTTTCGCTTTCCGAATCTCTAAAAAAAAGAAAAAAAAGAAACAAAACCAAAAAACATCAATGATATCTCAGAAAACCACTCCTGCAGAGCTAAACCAATGCATCACAGTAAGAAAGCAAATATTTAATCCTGATTTTAAATCAAGTTTGATCTATAATTAAGTTCAATTTCAAATTTAGTTTTATTTATATCACAACAACAGTCATATCAAGGTGCTTTATATTGCAAGGCAACGACCCTACAATAATTCAGAGAAAACCTCAACAATCAGACGATCTCCAATACTGTGCAGGTTTATATGAAAGAAAGGATTCTTTGGTTGTTCAAAAACACATGCATTACAAAAACCTTTTAAAAAATTACAAGTAAAATATTTGAAACTGCTTATGGTCATATTCATAGAAGGAAAGCACAGGAGCTACATGATGTTAAAACCAGGCATTAGCAGGGAGTAGTGTTAGAGAAGCGTTGGTTTAATTGTGCTAAACAATATCTTGAAATCAATAGAAGAGAGAAAATGCACCAACTTTAACTATCGCAAATTGATTCAGTGCATCACAAGCTGATAGACTGGTATAACAAGCCTGTGTTGGATCCTATGTGAGTTTATTTATCTCTGCCTACCCAATAAAGTCACTCTGCCCCCTCAACTGAATTCTGCTGATATACCTCAACTATAAGTTGCACTAATTGTGGGGTCTAAGCAGGTCAGACTTTCTCTGAAAATAAAAAGAGGCGATTCATTAACTTGTGTAGTCAATTTTAAAGCATGTCCATGCTCAAAAATTGCCAAACAAATATATAGTGTATTATGTGTTTATCTTGTTTTTTGCTTTTTTTGGTTTGTTTTTTTGGAATAGGAAAGTGACTTGAGCCAATTGTCTCTTGTTAAAGTTGGTTTCCTGTCCAGTTCGTATGGTCTTCTGCTGATCCAGTCTGTATGTCCAATTCACATGGATACGCACACTCACCGACCACTTTGTTAGGTACACCTATTCCACTGCTTGTCAAAGCAAAACTCTAATATGGCAGCTACTCAGTGCATTCAGGTATGCCCATATAATCAAGATGAACCAATAAGGTTAAAACCGAGCATTAAAAAAAGGGAAGAAATGCGATTTAAATGACTTCAGCAGTTGTTGGTCTATTTCCGAAACTGCTGATCTACTTGGATTTTCCCACACAACCATCTCTAGGGATTAGAAGAGAGTGCCCCGAAAAAGACAAAATATACACACTGAACGCAGCTCTCTGGAGGTCAAATAAGACTAGCTAAACAGTTTTGAATTGATAAAAAAAGCAACAGTTAGTAAGATAACCACATTACAACCAAGGTACTCAGAGAGGCATCTTAAAGGAACAATACAGATAAAACAAAATAGCGCAGTAGTGAAAACTATGAATTAAGGAAAGATGAAAATATCAAAAACTGTAGTTCCTGGAAAGGCCGCTTGAGACAGGCCAGAAACCTCCACTTTATAATGCCCAAATTTACAAATGAATGAACTGAACTTTTTATAGCTCCTCAAAAAGCTCTTTAGTCTCTATAGATAGTTTTCCCTCTCATATAAGTTTGTTTTTTATAACTCACCAGGTGAAATTATAATAAATCTTACATGTATCCATTTTTATGGTTGTCCTCCAAACTATGTTGCTGTTTTGGTGAATGAAATCCTAGTATTTTATTCGTATGTTACTTACCATTAATTAGTAGGTATTTCTTAACAGAAAGCAGCCATGTCAATCACTCTAATGAAGGCCAAGGTTTACATGTTGAAAAATAATTGACAGGAGAAGATGAAACACACCTTCATAGGTGGCGAATCCCTTTATCGAAAAACATGTTTTGGGTTTTTTTTTTTCAGAGAAATTCCATTACAGGAATTTTATGAGTCATTTTCTGTGGCATCAGGTAAATGGTAACTATGACCGTGATTGTAATTAGCACATATAGCATTTTTTAGGAGGCACACGCTGTTTAATAAAGCTCACCCAGAACGTTAAAATATACAAAAAATGTAGCGTATGGGACTTTGTAAGAAGATGTGGGTGGGTTGCTGCATGGCAGTAATGTTAACAAGAGCTGTTTCTATAGTAACAGCTCATTAGGAGGCAGTTTGAACCATTTGATACTGTCCATGATTAAAGCACGTGTTGGGGGGTGGGGGCAGAATTGTGGACAAAATTGTCAGCTGTAGATGAGGACAGACAAAATGCAGGACAGAAAAAAATAAAGACGCAGTTATCGAAGGGGTGAGTATAGGAGGCCATGAGAGAACGCATAAGAGAGGCTGAGGTCTCTCATGCTTTGCTGTCGATATCCTTTGGTCTCACATGTCTCTGCCTTTCATCCATGGGTGCCTTGCGTAATGTGCGGAGCTGGTTCTAATTAAAAGTGCTTGAAGTTAGTACAGAGAGTTGATGGGCAACAAGAGCTGCCTGGAAGACTTCCTTCATTGTTCTCATTGTGCCTGTTGCCTATGGAGAGCATTGTCCGTGAAGATTTGGGAAAATCGTCACAAGGAATCTAATCACTGAGGTATTCTGCCCCGTGGCAAACTGGGCTGCACTACGGACTTTGTTGCTAATTGCCCTTTTTTTCCCATTGGAGTGAGCTGTCTTTCCTCTTCACACACACGCTGCCCCTCCCCCTCCCGCCTTCTGTGTTCCCACCCTACGGCAAAGGGAGAGTCATAGTGTGCCATGTCATTCTGTGAATGTGTAACGCCAGGCCCAGGGCTGACTTGGCCTTGCATGTCCTCTTTTGCAGTCTCACATTGAGCCTCACTTTAACCTTTTACATTGACTGTACAGAGAGATTTGTGCAGGAGTTGCATTAGCAGTTCCTCTGACGGTAGTGATTAATCAAGACAAGCATCTTTGGTCCCCAAGGACAGTGCAGTCTTTAACTTGATGTGGCACAACATTGTAGTCATAGGGTTTTGTTGCACTTGGTAGTTCGGGAATCCAAGCTGATCTTGGAAGAAATAAATGATATGCAAGCATTTATTTGGGTTCAAGAAATGTGGAATATGTGCAGCTAAAATGAGTTGTCAGCAGTTACCTGATTTTGACTGTTGTCTCTTCTGTGGACAGTAAATAAGACACTGCATTTACCAAAATTGCAGTTTAGCTTTTTTAAAATTAGCTTTTAAAATTTATTTCAATTAGTACAAAAAATGTCTGCCAGACAGAAGTGAACCTTTAAGTGTCAATAATGCATTGTCCATGATGCTCCTCCTATGTACGTTTTCATGTAGTTCATGTACACTAAAAGTTGCATATTTCATGCACATGTTACACAGCCACTTATGTGCTTAAATGTTGGATTAATAAGGAACTATACACAGTAAGTAAGCACTTTAAATAGGCGACACGTGGCATGTAGTAGGATGCAGATGAAAAAGTAAAGGGCTATATGAAAGAAGTTATATCTTATTGATTTTATGTGTATAAAACATGTTTTTATTATATATTTAATGTTTTCTGTATTTAATGCTTTCTATTCTATTCTATCCATCATGTCCTGTCCACGTTACAAAATTTTTTGGTTTTTTTGTAGCTCTGGTCAGCTTTTTAATAAAACAACTGGGGTCCTAGCGTCCCCCATGTTCTTTATACACACTGGCACGCACTGCTTTTCCCCAACAACAACTTAATTTAATAGCAGCGCTCTGAAGTAAATACAGCCATGAGTAATGCTAATGAACTAGTCTGGGAAGTGCTAAAGCATTTTCCTGTAATTTGACAAGCATATGTTGTGGAAAAAAACAAACGTAAACTTAACGAATTTTAAAAATGTAGATAATGTTGACGATTCTTCATAATTGCCTCTCAGCAAGGTCATTAAACTTTTAGCGAAAAAGTGCTTGTAGTTATTCTTAGCCGCCAGAAGTCTCTGGGTTTATCTGTTGACGCATGGCTGCTTCCGACTCAGATACTTTGTTGTTTGAAATGACGACAAACAAGACATTAATATAGAAAATGGAGCTGCACTATCTACTTACTGCTTATCTGGCTCAGTTAGATTGCTGCCTTAAATTCTACTCCCAGATTTCAGCTTCAATTGTAATAACTTTGTAACAAATCTGAGTGTATGATTGATGTATAATACAATAAATTATCTTTTCACTACCAAATGCCTTAACTTTAGTGGAAAAGATTTACATAAAATGTTGCAGTTCATTAACAGCTGAAAAACAGCCCGATGCCTGGATGGTTATCAGTTTATGTCAGGGAAGCAAGATTTTGCTAAGCCAAATATCAATATTATTATAACTAAGAAGCTCATCATTCAAAAACTGAAATGACCTTTAAATAAAAAGTCTTCCTAAAATCCTAAATGATAAAACACATAATGTAGCAAAGGGAAGGACAGCTGTTTACTTACTATGTGTAGAATCTTTAATATCTACTTACAGAAACTGATATTTCAGATCAGATTCTGTAACAGTGAAATATCTGGCCTTTTGCTGTTAAATGCTTTACTCTGTTAATGAGCCGGTTACTAACTTCGCATGTAGTCTAGTCCTGGGTGGGGGATTTTTCCTGAAAACAGCTGCTTCCTCTGTTTAAAAACATCGATCAGAGCTGTGAGACGGAGAAAATAAATGCAGCTGAAATCCAAAACAACAGCTAGAAGTTGTTATAAATGTTAGGATGGAGTAAAACCGCAGAGCCGGGTGATTATGTGACCTATTTTGCATGCAAACAGTACTATGAAAATTTTTTATTGTCTCCCTTTTTGAATTTTTTTTATAAGGTAATGATTAAATTTGTTGGTAGATAAAATGGAATGAGCTGAGAGGAACTTTCAGTTAGAGGGGGATCCTAACAAACTAAAGTCGGGAAGTTTACCACTTTGATGTAATGCGGCATTTACTTTCAATTTTATCATCTTGTTCAGGTCAGGATCCATCTCCATTAAGTGTTACATGCTCAGACACGACAGCTACAGGCTTTGAATTGTAGTAGCCTGCTGTGCCTTGTACCCAGGGGAAATTTTCAATCTTAGGTGAGATCCCATCAATTTTCACAACATAGCAGAAATGAAAAAAACAAAAACAAAGCAAAACACAAAACAAGATAAAAAAAAAAGTTGCTTTAAAAAAAGAAAACCCCAATTAAAAACAACTTTGCAACAGATTTAAGGACATAATTTTGTTTTCCCAAACACATTTTAGCTTAACATGCTATTGTCCCATTTATGTGTGGCAACAGCATTTCCTTAAATGTAGTCATATCATCAGCCTCAATCAGAGAGCACTTTTGACAAATATACTTAATCAATCAGCCGTTTTTTGTTTTGGGTTTGAGTTGAACCAAATAATCACACATCAGAGTCAGCGCTAATCCATTTTCTATTTTAAAACATCCTGTTGGAAAGTCATGAACTAGTACAGTCTGTAATGGTTCTACTTAGCTGGACAGTGTCATTTTGCAGACACTGGGACGGTAAATAAAATGACCATTATTCTCTGAACATGATTTGGGGGTAAGAGCATGTCTCAGTAATAGCGTGTTTAGTTCTTAATCAACTCAGTGGGCCCACTTTTTACAGTGAATGCTGCATTTTGGAGAAGCGGTACATTCTGTTTGTACTCCCACACATTTGGCTGTCACAAACAGAGCTACACAGTGCAGATGGTATGAACCCTCGGGAGCCAAATCAGCAATCAGAAAGCACACTTATTGATTTGCTGTAACACAAGCTATACAAAAAGCAGCTCAGAGGGAACGACTGAGGCAACCGGAGTGTCTAGCGGAGGGTACGTCTGTCTTCAAATGAGCGTAGGTGCACAAAAGCACATGTGAAAGAGTGCACATACTCTTTCACAGAGTGCACACACTCTTTAACAGAACAGACAAGCAGACGCCATCCTCTTTATTTTTTTCTGTTCATTTTAAGCCACACACTTGCTTTCTGCGAGAGCTCAACTAACAACTGCTTCCTTTGCATTTGACACAAGTTGCCAAGTTGCGTGTTGTTCGTGTAATCTCTAAACTTTGATTTCAAACTGTTTTCTTGTACATCAGACTATTTCCAAGATTTATTTGCAAGTGAAAAGGTGGTCTGTAAACTTTTTTGTTGTTGAATTGTTTGAAATGTGATACTTTTCACTAAATCTGTCTACATCTTAATCAAATGCACACCTTCCTGTTGACTTTAAAAGGAGGCTGTTGAGCTTTTGTTGTTTCATCTCTCACAGAGAACAGACTTCACTGTTGCACTTTGGAATAGCTGCAGGGCTGAGACTGAGTACCCAGTCATTGATAACGACTGTAATAACAAACTGCGGCAAACAATCTATCCAAGTCTTCTTCACATGTGTTACGACCACATGTTTTCATTTTCTTGAGAAACAGCTCTTTGTCTTTGTGCAGGTTGTGTTCCAGATACTTACAAGCACCCTGTTTTTACCAAGATTGGGCTAAACACATTGACTGCTCACAGCAAACACAAACATTTATCTCTGTATGCGTTTCAAACACGCAGGGCTTACTGGCTCTGCCTGAAGCGTGACTGTAGCTCACTAATTAATGTTTATTTGATCTGTAACAGTAACAACGACGCGTTGCAGTTTTACTGGAAATTAGATCTTAGCCAGACGGCAATTTTTCCTAACTTTGTGCTTCTTGCCTGGCCAACACCGGTTCAGACGTTTTGTGCAGGAATAATAATTTTACACTCTTCAATCTCTTCAGGCTTCTTAGGACACTCATTATGTGCAGGGCTGTATAAACAGTTTGCCAGTTTGTCTGAATGTATACAGTAGTGAGTTTTACTATACCCGTTTTATTAGACTCACACTGTGCCTCAGAAAAAGCAGTGCAGGACCAGTGGTCATTGTATACAGTCAGACATTGCAATGAAGGAAAAATGGCACAATTACTGCCTGTAAACTATTTGTATGTACTAATTTGAGAAAATATTGTTACTTAGATTTAACATAAAAAAATAGGTTTTGGTAATGTTACTCTGTCCTGTTTTAATTTAAAATGTAAATAAAAATGTAATATCATTTATCCTGTTTTAATGGTGCAGACAAATGACCCGTGTAGTGTCTGTAAGTGTTTTTTCAATTTGTCTTTTCATTATATGTTGTTTACAGTGGATAAACAAGCTGTAATTTGAAGAATTACCAAACATGGGGGAAACGTAAAAATTAATAATGGCTTTTATTTAATTGAGCCCTGATGACATCTTTCAGCTTACCGTGAGCTGGCTGGAAACACTTCTGGTAGACAGTCAGCTCATACACATTAGACTAATGCGTCTGAAAGAAAAGGTAATGTTGAGAAAATGGCAAGCAGACTTGTTCATTATTTGGCATTTAACTTTAGGTGGATAGTTTTCTAATTGCATTAGGAATCCCATTAGCTTCCACATCCAATAATCTCTTCTCAGTGAAACCGTGTCTCGAACTTGGCGGCAGCTTGATGACTACATTTTCTTTTAAAAGCTTTTGTCGATTTAAAGACAAGCGAGTGTCAAGTTTCACTGGGGATGAAAAGAGTGCTGGATGCTACAGGTTGTACAGGCTCACAATCACATGTTGGTCAGTTTTGCTTCATTCTTGACCCTGAAAATGTATTTTTATTACTCACAAATAACAAAGCTATTTTGTAGCTTGAGCAGAGAGTGGAGCACATTAGCTAATATTCACATGTAGCATCGCTACAGAACTGATGGACGGGTGGTGTCATTAGTGTCTTATTGTTCAAGAGAGCCACAGTGGAGTAAGAAAATGTGGTGCAAAAGGGTTATCTACGCAGCTTCTTTTTTGGCTGGACTGCATGCAATAAATTAAAAGTGTGTGTGTTTGACACAGGTGTGACCATGAAGCTGATGGATGAGGTCGCTGGCATTGTGGCAGCTCGTCACTGCAATACCAATATTGTCACTGCCTCAGTGGATGCCATCAATTTCCATCGCAAGATCAAGAAAGGTGAGGATAACACAGAGAATACACTCATACTTTTAAATCTCTGATACTTACAAATATCCAGAGATGCAGGGAGATATTTCTGCGTGATTATTGCTTTTTTTTTGTCTTGTCCATTTGCTTTACCAAGAGGAATGCTGCAAAACGTTTTCTCGCCTTTTGACCAGAGATGATAAAATGGAAACTCTAAAGCGTTTTTCAATTTAGCCTCTGGCGGTGCTGTTTTAAATCAACTAAGCCAACGTTAACAGCTGTCACACGGTTGCTATCCAAGGCCAACTGTGTTTTGTAGAGCTGCCACTACATCTGGAAACACACACCACTGTTAATAATGACCTAACTATTTTCCATTACCAAACTTTGTCTATTTATACTGTATTTGCTGTAAGCGCCTTACAGTCTGAAAGGTTCAGATGAACAAATTCTAAGCCTCTAAATACCTTTATCCATGTAGCCTTTGATATTTCAGTTGGAAAATGTGTCCAGTCGAACACTGGAGTGCAGAATTTATTGCCAGGACTTCCTGGATAAGTTCGCTTATCCAAAGTCCTTCAGGGACAGTCATAATAAAAGCAATTCTAAGAAGGCAGGAACATTGTCTCCTAAAAAAGGCACACATAACAGACATACGTATGATACATGTCTGACAATACAGTATAACTGCAACCTCCTCAGTTCAGTTCGGGGGGGGGGGGGGGGGGGGGTGAACAGCACAGAGTGGTGGAGATCCATGACCACATCTTTCATCTGCCCCTAGTTGCTCCACTTGCTACCTTCATCTGTCCTCACAGTTCAGTTAGTGCTGACATGATTTCCCCTGGCTCCACTGTGACTTAGGGGTTATATCACTTCTACAGTTCTCATTTTTGCTCTAGCTGGTCAGGCAAAAAAAAAAAAGTTAAGTTTAGGGAAATAATGGAAATAAGTATCAAAACAAAAAGGATCCTAAAAAACAGCCACTAGCTTTGTCGTCTCTACCTCTGGATTTATTTTGTCATTTTATTTTTATGCATTTTCATCTTGCTACTGTTTCTTTTGACAGTTGAATTGCTCCCAACTGTTTGGTGCTAGCATTTCAACCTTTGCCACATAAATATATAAAGGAACACACAAATGTCTTGTTAAGGTCCTGGTCACTAAGTGCCAGACATCTGGATAGCTTAATTTTAATTGTGGTAATACAGTAGAAAAATTACAAAAATTTACCTAGTTGTGATACCTGAGAGGACGGTGGACTTTTCACTTTAAGCACCATAGATAAGAACTGATTTGAACTGCCTCAGAGGTCCACCTTTGAAAAATCACAGAAGACACAAAGAACACCAGAATTATAGAAAAAAAAGCAGACTTAATAATTCAAATATTGAGGCACTGATGAGGATGCACTGGTGATAATATACTAGTCAATAATGTACCATAGGAGGGTTCAGGCAGGGGTCTTTTCTGTGATCCATTATAGCAAAACAACCAGAGATACAAATAATGAGAAGAAAGGCTTGAAACTTCAAAAGGTTGGATGAAAGGACATTTCAGAGACAGGGACTGGAGCGCTGATGGTGAGAGTGAAAATGTGATACAGAAGAAAAAATAAAAGCACCAGTGTGTCATCGTGAGTGGTCACAATGTTGTTCTTGTTTATTAAGTGTACATTTCATTTCATTGAAAGCATTATTTGTTAAAACCCCCACATTTTCATGTACTGTCTAGCTAAAGAAAAAAAAAAAGACCCGTGGAAAGACACTCAAATGTGTTTTTGTCTTCAGTGCTATTTGTTAGTCAGTGAAAAGACTAATAGAAAAGCCTAGACTCCATCCATCCATCCATCTTCATCCGCTAAAATAACAAATCTGTTGTTGTGTGGTATTACATTACATGCACACAGCACTGAGCCTGGACATGGACTGGGTACCTTCATCAAAGCAGATTATCTTTATCAGCTCTTCAGACATGGGACTCTGCCAGTTGTTTTGGTTGGCTGACCTCCAATGCTGCACAAGTCAAGAGCTACATTCTGCATTAATCTGAAGGTCTTCAAAATCACCCATCATCAAGCCTCATTTTTGTGTAATGTCACTGAGCAGAGGTTGTTTCACTGAGCCTAATAAATCTTAGTAAGAGGTAGTTTATTTAAATGAGACTTGACAAATGGGAGCATTAAAAAAATCCTCTAAAGGTCAGTTGACAAGAGAGAAATGAAATGCTTTAAATTTGTGGTCTCGGTTGCCAGGTATGCTGAAAAGACCTCACCGCAGTTACTGCACGTTATTATCTGTTTAAAGTTCTTTACCCATATGGATTTTCATGATCACCTTGTTGCCGTTTCCTAAATATCTCAGCATCCAAGGTTACTGAATGTGTGATAATGATAGCGTAATAGTCATCTTAACATATATAAAAATCTAGAAAGTTGAATTTTCTCAACTTGATTAAAGACCTTGTGCATATTGTTGGATTAAACATTACAGAAACTTAAAAGTGATTTTGGTAATTAATAATACTGTTAATTTAAGGCAGCTGTGGCTTAAACCTTGTATTTGGTGGTGTTAATCAATTTGCTAAGCTCCGTATATCATTAGAATTCTTGTTGTTTGTAATTTAAGATTTTGGACATTTTTTGCATGGCATAAAGTTTGACTGTGTTATTGTCTCATGTGTGCCTACTCTGAACCTGTGTGCAGTTTTGCATTTCTTTGCCATCTCCATTTTTTTTCTTTTTACCCTCAGTACTTCAGTTCTAGGCTGCATCACAGAAAACCATAATCAAAACAAACACAAAAAGTTTGTTTGTTAAAGCCTTAAAAACTGCTTTATAAATGTAGTCTCGTTGTTCCTGTGTGTGTTTTCTTTCCACACGCTCTGGGCCTCCTCTCACACTTCAAAGACATTCATGTTAGGGTAACTAGCTATTCTAAATTGGCCCTAGGTTCGAATGTGAGCGTGAATGCTTGTCTGTCTCTTGGTGTCAGCCAAGTGATAGCCTGACAGCCTATCTAGGGTGTACATGGCCTCTCAACCTGTCACAGCTGGGATATGCTCCAGGCCCCTGTGATCCTGAATTGGATAAGAGGGTGGATGGATGGATGGGTTAGGGTAACAAACCTGGGTTTACTGCAAAAAGCCTAATTATTGACTCTATAAGCATATCTTTTGACAACAGAGGCTTATTTGTCAAGAAAACCGAACTCATACCCATGAATTTTGCAGAGTATCCTGCATGAATACGAGATCTGTAACTGAACAACAGTCAAGTCTAATTCTGATAGAATTCTTGTATTGTTGTCATCGTGTCAGAGTGCTTTGCAGCTCATACACTGATAAAAGCCTTTCCCCCCCTTTTTTTATGTGCATCATTTATTATTTAGGACTTTGACTATTTTATAAGATCTCACTCATATACTTGCGATCTGTTCCTGACTGCAGGAGTAACACCTTCTTTCCTTGTCTCTATGGCAACTGCAGTAATATTACAGTACAGGCACATCAAAGAGAATAATGAAATACATCAACAATGCTCTGTAATATTATTTGATGACTTTTTTTCCCACCTCGCTGCAGTGACAAAAGGTAGAGAGCACATTTTTGAGTGAAAGACAGTTGGTTGATTAGATATCTGAGAAAGTGCCGCTTCAATATTACTTCAGCGTGAGCTTTTAGCCAGAGGTCGCCGGCCTGTCTCGAAAAGTCCATGATGCAACAATGTGATAGAGACTGCAAGACCAGAGCTGAAATCTTCCTCTGCTAGTTTATTATATAGATCATATTCAGTGTAATTAAAGCTATTTAGTATGAGTTTACTTACATTATTCAGTATTTTTGATGTAGCGGTTGGAATGCTGTGTTTTTGTGAAAACCTGATGCCTTGTGCAACTTCTTTTTTTCACCTTTATAAGACTAAGTGAAGCCTTAAAATAACTGCTATGTCTGAGAAATAGTAGAAAATGTTATGGTAAAGATCAAAAAAATGAAAATGTCTCTAAATGGCAACATATTTAGGTTTTATTTTAAAACACTGAAAATCAGAGTGCTCAATATCCTTTTCCTCTTCTTCCCAAGGGTGTGTGGTGACGGTGACAGGACGACTCACATTTGTCAGTAACAAATCAATGGAGATTGAGGTGTTGGTAGACGCGTCCTCAGTGGTGGAGGCAGAGAAGGGGAAATATCGTGCTGTCTCAGCTTTCTTCACCTTCATCTCCCTGGACAAGGACAATAAGCCCCTGCCTGTCCCTGCCCTTAAGGTTGGTATCGTCCAATCTCCTTCTAAAGTCTGCCTATCTTTTAAAACCTTGATACATAATTTGTGATGTTATACTTTATTTTATATCCATATCCCTTAGTACAGAGTAATTACATTCACAAACACTGACAGTCAAGTCTGTTTTTTTACAGTATTCTAATGGAAAATAATCAAGGCATGGATTTTATTGCATTTTTGCTGCGATATCATCTTTTAAAGGCTAGTTATTTTTAGCTCGGTCTCTTCTAACTGCTGATAACATTTCCATTAGTAATTTTTCTTTATCGTGACATGTAAAAGGGCCATTACAAGACTGGATCAATGGAGCCTTCATATATAGAAAATGTTGAGTTGGGTCAGACTGATCTTTGATCCAAAACCACTGTAAAATTTTCCAGATAGCTGAAAAAAATGACAAATATGAAAAAGTATACTAATACTTTTAAGATTATATATTAAAGACTGTCTTCACAGACATGGTTTTTGGAAAGCTCAAAGATACTGCCCATTGTTTAGGAATTCAACATGTCAGACTCTTTAGAAAGCATTCAAATCCTCATAGTATTTTATGTTCAATATAGGTATTTGTTGTGCCTGAAAATGAATAAATAAATGAAATGAATGAAATGAAATGAATAGTGTTTGGGTATTATCCTTCAGCAGTGAGCAGGGCTGAATGATCTTATTCCCACAAGATCTCTGAGATGAGTATCTCTGGGATGAGTATGCCTGACTCAGCACTTACTGCCAGCAAGCAAAGACTGCATGCTTACCTGCAGACAGGAGAGAGATGCCTGCTGTTTGTTCAGGCTCTCCAACACATAACGATCCAAACCTTGTTTTTATGCAAACACCGAGCTCATGCGCCATCTGTTTAAGTCATTAATATTAATGAGAAGCTATCTTTTTGCAATTTTACACAAGCGAGGAGCTTTTAAAACCATATTCTAAACAAAGCAATGTAGTTTGTGTTAAGGTTCACATTATTTTTAAGTGTCGTGATTAAGATTTTCACTCCATATTTTGTAACTGAGCAATTCAAATTCTACTTAATGTTTTGTTTGAGTTGTCGTTGTTGTTATTAATGATGTACTGCACTCCATTTTCTTGAGATGGGTGGGCAGTTTCAAATTTGGGTTAGGGTCATTATTCCCTCAAGTGCACTTGTACAAATTTCATAGAGTTTACACCAGAACTTATAATTAAACTAGAAGTATTTGTAGAATACTGAAAAAAAAAACCCAAAGGCAATAATACTAGCAACAGAAGAACAAAGAAGAAAACAAATAGTATGATAATAAGTACAAATAGAAATAATAAATCTTTGATTTTTGAAAATAACACATGTATTCTACAAAAATGCATTTTAACTCCCGCCTGCAAGACAGTAGTGCATGACACTATGTCCTTCCATGTTTCAAGTACCATGAGCGTGTAATAAGAAATTTGCAGGAAGAAAGCTGCTGTGGTTGAGAGTGAAGCGTGAAAAAGGATTGTTATAGGTGTGTTGTCATGCCACAAGTGCAGCAGTGACTCATTTGACCATCAGGTCACAGTTGAAGGTGCAGTGTTAGCCTTTATAAACCTTTATAAACCACAGCACATTTATTCAAGACTTCTCTGATGATGCCCCTGCAGATAGAAGTGTTCATCAAATGCATGTCGCCTTTGGTTGGCCTTTTCAAAAGTGTCTGTCAGTCCCCTGATTTCCATTTCACAAAACCTGCATTTGGTTTGCCCATTGTCTGCCTCTCCCTCCATGCATTCATTACCTGGTTTTCTGCCTCACGTAAGCTGCTCATTGCTTTTGTTTTAATAGGAGGGAATTGTAGCAGTTATTACACTCATTGTAGTTTCTATTCAGACCTCAATTTTATCAAAAGAGAGGCTAAAAAATCTCCTGGTGATTTTAATAATTCATCCTCAACACTATAAATGGAAATCTAAATGGAGCCTAGGCTGCCAGGGATCTGATGTAGCTTGTCAAATAAACAAGGGCAGGGCAAAAGAGAAACGCGTGTGTGAATGAGTTATGAAGAAAGTGCATGTACACAAACACGAGCCCTTTGTGTGCAGGTCTGCATGTGTTAGAATGAGCATTGCCTGTGAATGTGCACATCCATGGAACAGATCATTGAGCACAAATGCGTGCATGTTTATTTATATGAGCAAGAGGAGGAGGACAAGGCTCGATCGGTGCTATTTCTGGCTTTATGACTATTTACTGGAGGCATAAGCATGAGATGAGATTGACTCTGACTCTACTGATGGCAGTAAACCTTTTCATAATTGTTGGTCTTTGGTGTGTACACGAGAAACGTCATGTGCAGGAAATAAGGTTCAACACGTCAGTCCAATTAACACCCAAATTTTCCCTAACAGGAGAGATGGGACTGTGGGAGTTGGAAAGACAAACAGATCAAAAAGCAAAAAAAGCATCGTAAGTCAGATGATTGTGAGCAGAACAAATCAAAATGGAAGGATTGTTACGTTCCCCTGAGGGGTCTAGGCGGGGAGGGGGAAGTAACAAAAGTGACCGGGTCAGAAAAAGGAGTCAGGGAGGCAAAACAGTTAAATAAAACAGTTTTATTGAAGTAATTCAACTAAAAGAGACGGACAAGCCGTTATCACCATAAAAGAAACAAACAAAACTCAGGCGTCGGTCAGTAAGGCAAAAAGTCAAAAGGAAAGCGCAGCTCACTAGCTGGAAACCACAATACACAGCTCACTAGCTGGAAACACCACAAGACACTCAGCTCACTAGCTGGAAACACCACAAGACACTCAGCTCACTAGCTGGACCCACACAAAATGGCACTCTGGCCCAGAGCTCACCCTGCTCTGGGCTTAAATACCCTTAATTGCTGATGGGAGTCAGCTGTACAGGAGGGAAAGGTGGCATCTCAGGCAGGGGAGGTAGTGGGACACGCCCACACAGGCACCTTCAGGAGAGAGAGAGAGGCTAGGGCCGTAACACCCCCTCCCATAAATGCAAACCCATGGTTTGTCAAATCACAATAACCAAAAGTGAGTCCATAGCCGTGTCAGGACGAAATGCAGGCTTTCCACCTACCAAAGTGAAATGTTTTTGTGTATTTGGCTTCCACATCCTTACATTTTGGCCACATAAAAGGTCTTGTGCAAAAGTCTTGATTCCCCCCTCATTTCTTTATATTCTGCTTCCAAAGAGCCAGACTTGTAATTTTTAAAATAGTGTTGAGTAATAAACATAGGCCGACCGTTTTTAGAGGAATTTTATTTTTTTTGGTAACTTAATACTGACCTGTGAATCAGTCATAATCGACATAATAAAGCATTTTGTCTACACACACCAAACAAAATAGCAAATATTTTATTTTAAATGATATCTTTAGGCACAAAAACACATAATTTGTTTCCAGTTCTTTTGTTGAATCAGTATCTCTAAAATACTAACGATTATAAAGTCCCAATCAAAAGTTTAAGACCACTTGAAAAATGGCAAAAACTCATATTTTGCATGGTAGGATCTTAACAAGGTTCCAAGTAGACCTTGAACATGCATTAAGAAGAAATGGGAGTGAGACAAAACATTTTTTCGAGCATGCAATTTATTGAAAACTGAAACAGCTGATCGAGCTTAGGACCACATGCCATTAAAAGGTCAAATCTGTGCAAAAATCTTGATTCATTGTCATTTTCTGTCAGGTCACACTGTCATGACCTTCGGATGGCAAAGGCAAAAAAAAAAGTTCACTTTTTGAACATGGTCGGGTTGATGAACTGCAAAAGCTTTGGGACCTGTACCATTTGAGAGGGATAAAATAGTATTTTGGCACTAACAAGCTAATTCCCCAAATATTATTAGCATTAGTGTGCTGTGTGTCCTTAAAAAATCTGGGGAAACTGCAAAAGTGGAAAACAAAGGAAATAGGAGAGGAGCAAGATGCCTATGTCTAATGTTCAGTGAAGCCTCATCAAAAATGGTCTCAGTGAAAGGGTGGCTGTCAGGAAGCCCCTGTTAAGGGAGAAAAGGCTGTATGCAAAATTAAAAGAACAGAACTGAAAATCAGTCGCAACAGTTCTTATTGAGTGAAAAATATAAATCTGAAATTTTTGGGTCCAGTCGTCATCAGTGTCTTTGGAGGAGATACAATATACAGTGTCTACAACACACACAGCATCCAAATAAGAATGTCCTTCGAGAAGACTAGAGAACTATTTCTGTAGACTAGTTTAAAAAATTAAAAGAACTCTTGTGTTCAGGCTGTATAGAAATATAGGTGTCATACCAAACAATGACTTTCAAGCCTGTTAGAATCGTACAAACTCTATTTTTGCCTTATGTACATGTACATTTGCCTGTTTCAGTAAATCGTTGCACCTATTGCCAGGTTTACCTAGCAAAGCATAAAGAAACAAGGACTGGCTCAAGACTTTTGCATGGTACAAAATAGTATCATCAGCTATTTCCCAGAAATAGTAAGCCGTGGTATTTACTGTCTCTGTGTTAAAGATCCTCCAGAGAATTAAAACCTTTTCTTCTGAGCTAGCATGAAAGTGTGATTACACAAAACGTGTCTGACAGTTAGCAGTTAGTTTGGCACAAAGAGTGGAAACCTTGAAGCAGCCACCCTGGCTCTGACTAAACATAACAAAAGCTATCTACCAATGCTCAACAGTGGGACAGATTGTGTTATTACTCGGTGTTACTTAGACTGCTACTTCAAGAGTCCTCAAAGTCACTGTATCAGCTAAAAATACTCCTGTACGTGACCACAACTTAATGTGACCTTTAGAGATGGGTAATTTTGTTACCCATGAACAGTGCAATGCTTGTTGTTTTTAACCTTTTCACTGAAGTAAAAAAAAAAAAAAAAAAAGCTTGTTTGGCTTGGCATAAAATTTAATTAAGCTTCATTTCCCCAAATACTAAACTTGCTTCCTCTTATACCTTTAGTCTTCTAATGCCCCATAGCCCTTTTCATCAGGGAATACTGAAAATCCTTATAAAACAAACAAACTTGTTTCTCTCTTACTTATTCTGGCTGTGTATTATTTTGCCAGGAATGATTGAAATGAGTAAACTTTTCTGCATGCAAGTAGAATAAGACTAATGACTGCATGTACTGTTACATAAATTGAGTTACTTTAAGGCACTCTGATAAAATGGACTGGCTGCTGTAAGTCTTTAAAATGTATGACAAAGACACCCAAGTGTGCGCTTTCAGAACTAAATAATAATAACAATACCTTGACTAAATCTATTTGTCTTTCATAGAGACCTTCCATGTTTATGGAAACCTATACCTCTGTCATTTTTCTCCGTCTCTGCTGAAGTTGTTGATCTTTTTCAGTAGGTAAAGGCTATAAAAAAGAACTACAACTAGAGTCTTTTAAAATCGTCTGTTCTGTGGACATAAAATGTAGAAAGCACACTGGTAGCATGAGACGTTAACTGCGGACCATTCAAACCAAGACGTTCCATCTTCTTGGGACAGCATATATATATATATATATGTGTGTGTGTGTGTGTGTGTGTGTGTGTGTGCTAACATGTATGAGCTGGACTGCTTACGCAGCCTTGTTTTTATCTCTCCAGCGCACCTGTCGTCACTGTCATTTGCACCAAAGCAGGTGAAACTGATTCACAATGGTTTATGAATTAGTACCCTTGTTTAACTGACTTTATGTTATATTGTGGCCATCTGGTATTCCCCTAGTCTTATTGAGCAGTGTCTATTACAAGATTGCATTTCACCTCTCTTTTGTCTCTCTGATTCTTTTTGTTCTCCGTTATCCGTTTGTTAAAAAACAAACAAACAACAACCAAGAAAAAAAGGTGATTCTCCCTGCTTCTCTTTTATGTTTATAATGCAATTGTCTCTTTTTTTTGTCCTTTTTTAGTACTGCTGAAATTTAAACTGAAAACACTCCTGAAAGCTCAAACCATCACTTATTATAATTTCATGGCAGCTTTTGCCCCAGTTGAGCTCTATAAATAGTCTGATCGACATGACTTCTGCTATTTTTGACTGCAGGTGCTTTCCCTCCCATTTTCCCTTCCTTGATTTCTTGCCAATGAGCTCAGTGCAATCACTATTTTTAGATTTTTCAGTTTCAGCTCACTAGGGAGTTAGGGACGGTGGGAGTGTGTGTATGTGTAGCTGGGCTGTCACTAATGTTAGCATACTGTGGGTTATGCTGAAGTGGGGCATAAGGACAGCAGGCGCACAGAGGATAGTGGGGAATGCCTTGCCTATCTATAACAGTAATCTTGAAAAGGAATTACTGAAATATAGTATATATACATGCTAGGCCAGGATTTTGGTCAAAACAGCAAGCACAAAAAATGCATTGTTAGTAGAAATACAGTATTAATAGGTCCACCATTCATCCCTGCTGAACAAAGAAAAGCTTTGTGTCTTTGTGTATGTGTGTTTTTCTTTATTGCATATCTCCATTTATTGATTTAAGTATTGTTTCACTATATCTCTCTTATTCTTGCCTTCTTGCTCCATCTTTCCTCTGATTTTTCCTTCTTCCTTCTATTCCATCTCCCTCCTTCCTCGCTGGCAAAGACTCAGCTGGCCTCCCTTGACACGAAAACAAGCCTGGTCGTCATGACAACCTCATGTAGTTCACATGAAGTGATGCTCGTTTATTTTTAGATACCTCCCATTTAAGACAATCAGAAACGTGTTAACGGGTACACCCGTTAAATTTAACGCCCAGATCATGCCTGCATCTGTTAGGCACTGCTAAATGTGCACATCAGGGGGTTATCATTCTACCTCATACACTAAATATTGTGTGTTCACAGTTCGAACTAAATTCTCTTCAGTTCAGTGAAACCCAGTTTTCTCTTTGACAGTACATTATTTAGATATTTTTTTGTTAAAGTTATTCAACTTTTATTACTTTCCGATAAACATCTGTCTGTCAGCAGCACCCAAAAGAAGATTAAAAGGGTGATAAGTTTTGTCTGTGATGTTGTATTGTCATGTTGTTGCCTTAATTTGAGATCAAATTCAAAATTAGATACTAAATCATAATGAAAAAGTATAATTTTGTTATATTTAGAAAGAGTAATTTAGCATATTTATGATATGAGTCTTTTCAGTACTTGTATTTTAGTGCTTTTAAATTTTCCTTTCAGAAAATCTTTGATAGAGATCAGTGTCACTTCAAATTTTCTTGTAATTGCAAATTACTTGTTCTTTAAACCCAGTATTTAAACTGCTACATAAGCAACAACTGATCATTTTCAGATCTAAAATTGTCATCAGAGTGAATTTGAAAAAAATGATATGAAAAAATTTATTTTTTGTTGTATTTTTCCTCAAAATTACCTGATCGATCTTTCATACTACAGTAGAAAGTTCAGTATAATTTCTGTCCGCTATCTTACATTAGTAAACTGCTGAAAAATAGGATCCAACTGAGGCTGTATACTTCAGACTCTTCATTGGTGTTGCTAAAGCTGCGATGAAGCCCATAAGAACTTGGCATGTCTGTATTATCAGATAGCTGCAGTGAAAAAACTCAAAGCATTTATGACTAAATGAAAAGATCCACTGGAAGAGCTCCTTTCACCATCCAGAAGAGCCTGGCTGATATAAAAGGATTCATTTTATGACTAGAAATGAAATACCTTTCATCTTTGTCTAAAATGTCATCCTTTGTGTATACCTCTCGGTCCCTCTATCACACACAGATATATAGGTTAGTATCCAGGCTCATTCTATTATTTGTCTTGTGCTGGCTGTTTACAGCTTTGTGCTACCTTTACACAGTGACATTTGCCAGTGCCACTGATGCCCCTTGCCCACTCTAATAGCAGCTCGCGCCAACACAACAGAACCCACCTGGCATTTTGCTGGCATTGTCTGAGCAAATCTCCTTTACATGTATTGTCCCTGTTCCACATTTACACCGTATTGGTTTTTCATGCTCCATTCAGCTGTCCACCGAGTGGATTTAATTAACAACAGGTGAAACATCTGTCCTGGGTGTTTGACCCAATCAGCCAAAGTTCTGGGCTCTGATGTTATCTCACTGGAAGATTTTTAGAGTAATTCTTCTTTTTCCTCTTCTTCTTCATCTTCTGGGCTTGTAACATCAGATCATCTGCCTTAGTAACCTTAGTATCATCTTCATCATGTTTCACCTGATCATATCTATATATGCAGATAAACAGCATGGGTCAAGAAATGGCAATGCCAGCCTGGTAAGTCATTGATGATCAAGACTAATAACGGATGAGTAATTTTCTGAGTTTTCAGTGAGCACCAACACAAGGACAAACTGTTATGCTGAACAAAATGATGATTTAACAGTCACAATCACATTTTTTGTTTGTTCAATACTTTGATTTATGAACAGAATAGATGGGAATTTAGGGAAAGCCCTGTTAACCAAAAAGCTTCTTGTAAGTCCGTAGACACTGAATCAGCTAGGGTCAGCTATCATTCTTATTGTAAAGATAAATAACCTTGATGAAACATGAAATGGTTCAGTTTACCCGAATGCCAATACATGTAGTGATTGTCACATGACACTGCTGGAGTATAGGCATTTGCCTTAAATACAATATAACAAGCATGCTGGTTTTTGCAAGGATATTTCTGCTTTATTTTTGTAGTGAAGACAAATTACTTAAGAACACAACAAGGACCTTAATAAAAAATGAATTGCCTCATGGAGTTATGCAAATGTAATTAACATAATGGTTAACATACCCATGACACACGTAACCTGTGGTACTGTGTGTAGATGGATGTGCACCGGCCATATGTGCATATTATTATTATTAGTAATATTATTATTATAATTATTGACTATTAAGTAATAAGGCTAAAAAAACAAGGTTTGAACAGTGATCAGGAATTTGTTTTTACTGGATGGGTGAGCTGAATGTATAAATTGGTGTCTGGAAATATAAATCAATTATTCAATTACAAAATATTCATGTAATTAGTTCAAATCAATTTCAAGCTGTGCAGGAAAAATTGCACGTTAAAAATGTTTTATAATAATTATTATTTTAGTTTAACAACCTTTGATATGTTAATAGTCAAAGCTTACATAAATCTCTTCTTCAGGCAGACAGCAAAGCTCACATTTTTCCTGCCAGCATCATTTTTAGCTGTCATTGTCAGACAGTCTGCAGCTATGATTCATCAGCAGCAGTAAGGTATACAGTTTCGTTTTGCTGTTTTCTAACTCATCTCAAACCGTACATCGATATGGTTTTAAAAAGAGGGATTTTTACTATTTACTAGTACAATTTTTATTCTTTAAAAAAGTTAAATAAAATATATTAATTCATTTTTTTAAATTAAATTGACGTCCTTACAGTTCTGTCTGATCATAAACAGTCTCACCATGTAAACCTTTTTTCTTTTGCTTTGATATCATGGCTGCAGTTTTTCAGACTTAAATAAATAAACAATAATGTCTTTGGATTGTTCCAGCCTGTTCAAGAAGGATGATTTATAAGCCTCTAATTGGTGTTAGGATCCTAAATCACCTTGTTGGGGGTTATTTCAGTAATGCTATAATGCAGCTCCCTGCGCAGCTCAAAGTTTTAACTAGATAGAGCAAGATGCCTCTGTCTCATTAATGCACTTAATGAATTGTTAGGCTAGTCAATAGATTGTCCACAGAGTTAGACAAAAGGAATTATGACATTATAGGTCATGTTTGTGTATTTGTCTGCCTTCCAACATTGCAACAGGCAACCATTTGTAACCACCTTTATAATAAACTGTATAACAACGAGGAAGGAAACACCATTTAACTGAGTAACTGTGACTTGAAAATTAAATATATGTCAGTATATTTGTCTTATGTGAAGAAAATGAATAACCACTAAATAAAAAATTATTTGTATATATGGGGGCACATATTTACAAATGAATAGAAATGAAATTCATTGGTTATAGAGTATGCGAATAGATATTTAACAGATACGTCAGAAATAAGCCCAGCATCACATTGACGACCTGTCCAGGGTTTACCCTACGCCTCGCCCTATGGTGGCTGGGATAGACTTGGAGCTTGTAGAATACAAAAAAAGATAATATGTTAACTTTTTGCCAACACAGAGATACCAGTTAAGACGCTACAGATGCCGCTGGAGCATCTGTACGTTTAACAGTTAGTTAATGTACAGACACTTAAATATAGTAAACTTTGCAATGTATTTTTTGATAAAGGAGCAGAACGTTGTGTGCATAAGTTCTGCTTATAATCATTTTATTTACTCTGGTAATTCTTTATTTTCATTTTTTACTGCTGACGGCTGCGTTTAACTATTTCATTTTATTTGTGGTCCTTAACTCAAATTTTGTTTTAATTGTGCTTACTTATGTCTAATAATTAATTTTTTAATAATGCAACTTAAGTCGTGCTTTTTTCACCTTTAAGAAATGGATTACATAAATAAAGTTTTGCTAGAACATTTCAAAACCTTTTAATTGTGTCATTGCATTATAGAAAGATAATCATACTACAGTAGTAACAGTAGTAGTAATAGTAGTATTTTTAGTAGTAAAATACAGACCTTGAAATTTGTAAAACATGGGAACATTTGATGCAAAAGTTAAAAAATGGGATCAGCATTGTTCAACAGTGTATGCATGCATATATGAGGTCATTACAATCACAGTGCACTACATTTGGTTGCTGTTTGGGGTGTAAAGCAATGGCTAAGCTTGTTTAGAGTTGATCTGACCCACCCTGCCTGATTCTGTAACTCACAGTCTGTAACCCATCTCAATCCAGTTAGAACTTCATCACACCAGTAATCACTTATATAAATACACATACCTTATATAATTATAAATAATTTTATTTGTGTATTTAATTTTTTTTTCACTTTTTTGGCAGCCTATTCACCTACCTGTGTAGATATTCTGACTGAACAGAACCACGTTTACATTTTACATTATGTACAGAACCACAGTATGTGGTTTTCAGCAGGCATTAAGCATGTGAATATGTAAGATACGTAAGCAATCATTTTTATGGTCATGACTTGTCAGTTCCTTGGTTATATTACATGACGCCCAGATATTGTATGTTATATGTGTCTATATTATTTTTCTGAAAAACTTGTTCTTTCCCCCTCTCTCTCTCTTTTCAAACTCAATGAACTGGAATTATCCATTACTTTCAGTTGAATGGCAAAAGCAAAACTGACTGAGCAGTATGTTGACTGTTATATAACTGCCATACAACAAACACACCAATATTACAGCTGTATGCTCCTGAACCTGTTCTACAGATAAGATATTCCCACTGGTGTTGTGTTTGTAGCTCAGCGCCACTGTTTTAATATTCTCGTCACATTTGAGTAATGACCCCCTTGGGCTTGTCCCCGGCATTATGTTTTGTCATGTTTGTTACCACCCTGCTCTCTCCTTAAATTTAAGGTGCCATCTGTCAGTTTTGCACCCTGTTTGTGTGAGTGGCAGGTGCTCTTGAATCTGCCAACCACCTGGTGTGTACGCAGCAAAGAGCCTCCATCAGAACATGTCATTAGCTCTAACAGTACGCTTTATATATGAAATACAAACATGTTCACGTACCCTGCTTTGTTACAGTGCTTTGAAGATAAGGTAAGGAGAAATCAGTCAGCACCTTCAAAGAAAGTGTGACATGGTCACTGGTGGTGGTATTGTTGCAAATCATAAGGTTGGCCAACAGTCAAATTAAACTGTACAGAATATCGAGTGCTTACTCCTATAAACCAGCAGCCACATTTAGCTTCAAAACAAACAACTGCACAGAATTAAACAGTAAAAATGATTCATAACAGCTGTAAATCTATAGAGTGTTTCCAGATGCCTGCAACATCAATAATACTGCACTGGCGCTGTGCATAGAACACACTATCATGGATGCGGTCAAGGTTGGTCAAGAGAAGGTTTGATGAGATGATGACATGAGTTGAGAGGCTAACACTCACCACACATTACCGGAATTGCCCTTTATGTACTTCTACAGCATTATTTACCTATTTATCAGGTTGTGTCTAACCTTGTGAGTAGATGTTGTTACTATGACCAAAAAATGGATTCATGAACCTGATCAGCTGACTCATCACCATTCTTCAGTCTTGCCATTAGTGTTGCATTAATATAAAATGTGTTGCTGGAAATAAATGCATTCACACACCTTTAAAATGCAGAAATTTCATATGTGGCAATGTCCTGCATATGTCACATGTGGTTTCACTCAACTTCACTTATATGTAGTCTTCTTCATATATTTTGTATATCATGCTGGGTCTTTACAAGCCTAGAGTCAGACGCATTTGTTCTATATTTCACCTAGAAGATGAATGGCAATTTCAGCAGCACTGTCAAGTCAATTAGATCAGAGCTTCATGCCCACGGTTAATATAATAATTAGAGGGGAAACATTCCAGTGTGTAGATGATAAATGTGTCTGGAAACAAATATTTTTGTCTATTTTCTTTTCCTCTAGGTTGAAGGCGAGGATGAGCAGAGACGTTTTGACGAGGGGAAAGTACGTTACCTCCAAAATAAAGAAAAAAGGCTGTCAGATAAGATGCGTGGCCAGTGACGCTGCCACTCAGAATTTAACACCTGCAGCAACAATACAATAACCCCACACAATATGTAGTATGAAGTAAACATTTTCTGCTTTATGATTATTGCTTTTTCTTGAACCTGAACCTGTGATTTTTTTTTCCTGTGCTACACCAAAGTATCCACATATACTGTATATGTATGTAAGAGTACATAATTTATTTTGGAGAGAATTTTAATGACGTATGAAGACTGGGTTTTTTTTCGATCACTGTCTCCTGTCTCTGTGTAGAAGAGTACTATTTTGTTTGTGGAAGATCTGAAGACTTAATTATCATGTCAGTTTAAAGTGATAATCTGAGCACAAGGAAACTGATGAATAAGCGAGTGAGTAGTAATAATGAATAAAAGATCCAAGTACTAGTCTGGGGCTCTCGCCTTGTGTCCTTGCTAGTTTGATGATGGTGATGTCTTTGTCTTGGGCATGCCTTGGCACAGAGGGCACACGCTATTCATCTTTTCAGCACTGTGTCTTTCACAGAGAAATCAGGGGAGCTTGGGGGTTTTGACTCAACTTGCATCTCTCCCACATCACCCCCTCCCACTTCCTCTCTGCTCTCACCCTGCTTTGCCCGTCTATCACACTATGCCTTACCACACTCTCTTTTCCCTTTTCTCATTACGACCTCTTCTCATCCAATTCCATTCTCCCATAATGTTGCTTTCTTGCTCCTGAGTTTCTCTTTATTTACCTGTCTGTCTCCCTTGTTGCCTCTTGTACCCGTATTGTTCTCTTAGTCTCCAGATGACATTTGAGGATTCATCATTGTCTGATAAACAAAGTGAACTGGATAAAAAAAAAAAAGTTTCTATTAGTGTCTTTCCATGTGTCCTTTGTAAGTGCGTGTGTGCACAAGGTAAAATCAGAAAGATAAATGGGGCCAGTGAGAAATCAATATTACCATGGCCATGACTATATGGCCAAGCCAAGATTGAACACTGTGATCATTAACCAGCCATAAATACCATGGTATTATATTTCTTTTTTTTTCTTTTGCATTTTATTTCATTTTAGATCAGAATCAGATTCATCAAGAGGTGTAGGTAGGGCTGCGCACTGGACAACAGGGACTAATTTCGGATCAAAACCAAAGTGAAACTGAAGATTATTAAAGTCCAATGTAGAAGCTCAGACAGTGACAAAAGTCTAAACATTTGTAAATTTTATTTTCTTTGGACCTTTATTCCTCCTCATACTGCCTTTCTGACATGGACAGAAAATGATTTGTCATTGGATCATGAAGGTTATTGTTATTTTTTTCCTCTGTCCTTCCAGCCAGCAGAGTATGTGTGCTTTTCATTTCCCCCATGAAAATAAAGTTAGGCCCAAGCTGCACTGGGGGCTATATCTATTTTTAACCCTAGTTATGCAGAAGCGTCTTGTGAGAGGAGGCGAGCACAGGAAGGGAGAAGATGATACAGTGAGACAGTATGGTAAGACGAGACTTCTGAGAAATATGAACTCATTGAAAAGCATTCGCCATACGTACAGTATCATGACAATGTCATTATCTAAAATAGATGTTTCTCTTTCAGCTAGCAGCAACAGCAACAGTGTGCTTTTAATGAAGATAAATTCCGTGTCCGACTGACATAAACCTACAGTATATATTTTATATGTTAAAAACAGTGATACTGAATGAGGCTATATGCCAAACTTGTTTTCTCACTGAGAATAACAGAAAAATTCGAATGAAAGACAAAATCTGATAACATATTTGCATGTCATATATAAATGAAAGCACAGCAGTGCTCTCAACGCTGTATACCCGTGCAGAGGCTACTTAGATGAATGATCCTCTGGTGCGGCACAAGAACCATTAAGTACTTTGAGCAAAGGATAAATGATAAAGCGAGGTGGTGCTCAGAAGACTCTTGGCTTTTATTGCTGAGTGGCCTCCTTTGCATTTTCTGCTCGTTGTGCTCACAGCTCAAGAATCTCTCGTCAGTCATTTTCTTGCAGCGAGGCCTTGATTTCACACGTGAGACAAAACTCAGTAACCTGAACAATGTGCTGTTTGCACTTCATGGTCACGCTTGTAAATATGTCTGTCAATATTTGCATGAGGCAACGTTTCTGCTAAGTTTGTTGGCAAAAGCTGCTGATGTGTAAGAACAAAAGACTTTAACAGCAAAATATCTGAAAAAAACTCTTCCTTGGAACATTTTCAAAGAACTGAGTTATGAGCATTACATTCAACCATCCTGTGTAATCTGGGCTTGGAGCCAGCAGGGCTTTCCTCGCGGAGGAGTAGGTGATGGATCATGCTTTGTCTGGCTTGGAACCTCCCTTTTTGTTTTTACAGCCACAGTGGACCTTTTGGGGTGCAACTAAATTTGGCTAACTTTGAGTGTAAGGAACACAAACTTTGATGCACAGAGTGGTGGCCACCCTGGAAAAGATGAGAGAGCATATTGATAGGACATTGAAAACAGCATTAAGTATTAAAAAGATGCTGTGCCTGTGCCTACATATCTTGGAGCTGATGGTGGTAGTTGGGGCAGCCCAGTGACACTGAAGCCAGTGGGCGGGAATGCCTTCTGTTACTTTTTACTTCCAGGTCACCTAGCATCACACAAACTCAAGCTCCCTTGCCATGTCCAGTACTGATAATGGGTTTACTTGAGTCTAAAACAACATCAGTAACAGGTTACACATGCATTCATCTTCATGACTAACACAAAATAACAAATTCCAGATTTTGTTACACAAATCAAATCACAAATTATTCAAACTAAGCTGGACTTGTTTTCCACAAGCCAACAGCCTAGCATTAATTGATGCCCATTGTAGTGTTGTAAATGGGTTGCTAATTCATGCACCCACTGAATCAGTCCTGACTCATTTTACCCTGACAAGTTAATAATGAACATACCAAAGACTCTGTGAAGTAAAGGTAGATTTGGGTGTGCTCCAGCAGAGCCACACTGTTCAAATGTAACACTGTTGTTCTCTAAAATTATGCTTTGGACACATTTGTTAATCAAATTGTGCCATTTACTTTGCACATGCCATCTCATTTTGTTCATTTCCTCTTCTTTGTTCTCTGTGTTTTTCAACACACACACACACACACACACACACACACACACACACATACATACTGGTTGCACGTATGCACGCACAGGCACACATATCGCGGTCTCTATTGTATCCCTTATTTGTTTCTAATGTTATTTTCAAGTGACTTGTGTGCTTTCCTGTAGTTTCCTCTGTTCCCTGCCTTTTTGTTTCAGTTACTGCCTGTCTTATTATCAAGACTTGCTTCCCCCTGTTTCTAGGCAGGATTGAAACCAGTTTAGACATTAGTGAGGTCCACCTTTTTTTTCTCTTTTTTCTTTAATACAGCACCTGCACTCCAAGTAGAAGCCATAATATTTTAGAATTCCCAGTCTTTTTAGGCAAAAACCACCCAGAGCCACATACTGATTATCTGTTTTTGCTTCCTTTTCTTCATGTGACTGTGTGCCGTGCTCTCGCTAATGTCACCTGTGTCCAGTCAGAACAGCATGCACATAGTTTTGCCTCTTTGCTCATCTGTTTACCTTCTGTTTGACCTCCTTGTACTTCTTCTGTTTTTCAAAAAGGATTAGAATGATCTTGGAAGTTTGTATCAGCTTTCATTAAGCTCACTTGTAGTTAGATTTGTCTGTGATGTATCTATTCAGCTCTTCTCTCCCATGAATCATAACACAATCAGCTTCTCTTCTTTTATCGTGTTTGAAATCTTCTCCGGGTGTTTTTCATCAAATGTGCCTTTTCTTCTGCTACTGCTATTTGAAGTTTCGAGAAAACCTAACACAGACAAGGAGACTCAGTTAATGTAGAATCATTCCCTTACCAAACCTTTACAAAATAAAACATGTACACAATGTAGTGTTTACACAGTTATAGTTCTTTACTCTTTATCCACGCACTGTGCGCAAATGTTTTATGAGCTGTAAGTGAACCGATTTAGCTGTAACTTTTGCTATTTCTTTCTTTCTTTTACGTGGTCAAGAAATGCAGTCAAAGCAGTTTTTATATTCACAGGTTGACTGTGAAATGGTGAAATTCCATTTGCTTGGAATAGCAAATGGTTGTTGCCTATTCCAATTTAAAAATGAATAGTCATTTTTAATCAACTTGGAGGCTGCTTAAATTACCTCCAGTTCAAGTCAAGAATTCAGCCACATCTCTAGAAACAGCTAGTAAAATCCAACAGGGTGAGCAACATGGGCGCTCAGTCAGCCAGGCAGGCTTTAAATTAAATCTCCAGTTTTTCCCAGTAAAATAGAGTTATTTTGTGATGATTTTCTGGATCACAGTCTCCTAAAACCTGGTGCTTTACACAGCAACCGTGATCTGCAACGGTAGCACTGAAACTAGTGAAAGAAATTGTAGCAAAAACTAATTATACAGCTAAGCTTTGTAAAATTAAAATGTTGGCAAGCTTAGCTGAATGAGCATTATATCATGCTGCAGCGCAGGAAGCAAAGCAGGCCAAGCTTTTTCTGCATGATAAATCACTGTTTTTGATTACTTGCTCTTATGATTTGCTTGTATGGACATACTTGTCAAACAGAAGTACAACATGAGGACTTATATATTGACTTGTATTGATATAGTAGCAGCTCTACCAAAAGATAATACTTTATCTGTCCCAAATCCAAATAAATATATATAAAATATATTCTTATTTATGCTCTTTTATGGGAATTTTATGAAATTCTCAGTTGATGGAAAAAAAAAACAACCCCACTACAGCTGCAAGGATTGCATTTTAATTTAGCAGATCATAGTGCAACAGAAACAACAGTCTGGATAATAAATCTGAGAAATGTTAACTATTTGATGGAGTATGTGCGTGTGCAAAGGCAAGACTAAGAAAAATAAAGCTGGTCCAAAATAAATACTTCAAATACAACATGACTACCTTTTAAAATGTGACTAAATTGTGAGCCATACGCATAGGTGCTTTAAGTGGTGACTGGATTAGCTGTGAAGAAATCCTGACTCAGTGTCTGGAGAAGCTTTTTTAAAACGTACTTCATCACTGAACAGTCTGGCTGTGCCCTGCACGGGCAGCTCCCAGGTGTGGTTTTGTGTATCTGTTTTAATGAATGGGAAGCTGTGCACTGCTGTTCAGACCATCCGGTGAATAAATGAAAAAAATCTTTATAGTGGCAAAAACCAGGGAAACAGGGACCTCTGTGTCTCTTCTCTCATGTAGGGCCTATCAGTTTTCTCACTGGGTACAATCTTCACCCTGCGGGAGGAAAGCCGCTCTTACAGAATCATCCAAGGAAGGAGGCTTACGTAACAAGTCGTATAATGTCAATTAAAAGACCCATTTAAAAAGGAGCATGAATGGCATGAAGGAAAAAAAGAGCATCAGCGAGATATAAATAACAGAAGATCCATCAGAAAAGTCTTAAGAATGACGACATTTATTAGATTTCGTGCATGTTTTCACACTCAACTGTAGTAAGCTATTAAAACAATGCCCTTTCTGTTTGCACTGCATCAGATCTTTATTTTAACTCATTCAAATGAGACCTTTGATGAAAGTAAGCTCTTGATGTTCATTCAGAGGTTGCAGGGCCTGTAAAAAAAAATCAAAGAAAATGTTCAGCACGCAACAGCAGCTCTGCTCTGGTAAAATACCGACCTATTTTTCCATGAATTATTTCTTATTGCGGTTCACTCCCACGACCACGGAGCGTCTGCACGAGAACGAGCCAACACTGTCGGGAGCGCGCAGCAGTCATGCCTCATCCGTCGCTCGCCTCGTCAGTGTTGGAAAACAGAAGAAGAATTTTGCCTTTCAGCTAAAATAAACCGTTTTACTTTAGTTCTCGTGCTATCGCTCGACCGCCCGCTTCGTGGAAAAGAAAGTGACATATTTTGCCAAACTACTCGATAATTTATCTCCCCCCCCCTCCACAGTCAGCGAGACAAAAGAGGGCAATAAGATAAAAGAGGAGTGCAGCTGTGGTGATGTGCCGTTTCGGGTTCTCATCCTTCATTTCGCAGGTCATTCCTCTAACCTGATGCTGTTGATACTCCCGACGCTGTTCAGTTCAGGGATGGAAATGCTTTGGAAGCCACTTCAACGGACCTGAAGCCATGACCGACAGAGTCTTCATCCCCCGGAAACAACGAGCAGTCAGGAGCCTCAACATTTCGTGAAAGGTAAGCCAAGACCCGCACAGCTGGTTATAATTACGTCAGACTCGCCGGTGATTAGCTTAGGTGTACAAAAACAAACAAAAACAAAGAGAACAACAGAGCTCCATCCAAACAGGTGGTGTCCTGCAGCAGGAACAGGTGATACTAAAAAGTGTATTTCTGGATTTATGAATCGAAACGTGACATTCCTGTGGACCCGCAGTACAGAACTGACCTATAGATCGAGGATTTTATTGGTATTAAAACGCTTGAAAGACAAAATGCGGATGGAGAAGTGGCCTAATTGAAAGATGGAATGACAATTATTACGGTGGCTACTGTCAACTATTATACAGCACACTAACTTAACAGAGCGAGCAGCTTTTAGGCCTTCAATAAATCTATGTGATGTAAGTGTGGTAATTAGTACACATTGGCGCTGATTGACAGGAAACGCATCAGTAAAAGGGACAGTAACCTAGATACAGTACTTGTGCAGGCACAAGGTTGAACTTAAACAATACTGAACACCGGTTTTCACATGCAGGCCTGCAGAGAACATGTAAACTTCCTTAGGCAATTTTTAAAATGTTCTGTGCGAAATTAACATAATTTAAGCTGTGCTCTGCATGTCTGCTCTTTGTGTTAGTTTGTGAAATCTCATGCATTTCGTGTGCTTTTACAGACATTTTGTTTAAACAAAAGCTGTATATAACTGTACAGTATATATACACTGATTTACTGGTTTCCAAATCTAAAAAAAATAAGCCTAAATAATATATATATATTGTTATATATATTGTTTTTGTGTTTGTGAGAGTGTTGTGACACAATGGCTTAACTAAGTAAAAGTAATTACTGCTCTACTAGGATACCTGATTTATAGCGTTATTTTCCTCCCAAGTCATTTATTCAACACATTTATATAATTAAGCTTTAAGACAAAAACCCTACATTTTTTTTCTTTTTCATAAGATTCTTACCAGAGCCATAACTTTGAACAAAAGTGGCCCTATACTTTAAACATGTGCAGTCCAATATATATTAAATATACAACAGCATTACCAGTGTAGTTTTGCTCTACAGCCCCTGATATTGAGAGAGAATTGGCAGAAATCTGATGACATTCTTTCAAATGCTATTTTAATACACTAACCAAAGGAGATAATTATTAAGCGAGGAGCTATTGAATGTTGTCAAAGGTCAGAAAGTGGCCATGCAAGCCAATGATCACTTTTACTGCCCAGAGAAACTGCTGTAGCTTGCATGTGACAGTTACTTCTACACCACAAAACCTCACAACAGATCTCAGTGTTTCGCAGGGCATGTGTGACATTTTGTTTGTCACACGTTCGGCTCTGTCATTTTGTGACCGCGCTAGCCCGTGTTCACACGATTCTATTTTTTTACTCACCCACAACACGTTGACCGCCCTTCCCCACACCATTATATGGTAATGTAACGTCGTGATTAATGGCAATGACGATAGCGTGTAACAGTTATGATCTTTTCTTGCTGCTTAATTTTGCTTATACAAGTGTAATGCGTGGCTTTAATCTACCACCTGACTCACTTAAACTGCCACAGATGCCTGTTTTCAAGAAAAACACTAGTTCTGCTACCATATGGTGCCCAGTGATCCTGCTCCAGTCATAGCTGGAGGTAGCTTAACATAAACTGGAAGAAAGCCTCAAGGGTTGCATTTGTAATGGAAAATTCAGCTCCTTACTCTGTGACAAGCTGGCCACCCAGCTAAGACCAGTACTCACAAATGTCTCAGGAACATCAAACAGCACACCATCGTAATCTTTTATCACACTGGTGTGCTGTTTCAGTCTGGGAAGCTTACTTTTTGTATTGACTGCATATCGTTTTGAAGAATATAGTGTCAAGCTTGACTTGAATAGATGGTCATAAGCTAGAGAAAATGGCACATCTTCTATTCTGTCCTTGATTTGTCCATTTTCTAAATGCAAGCAAAGTGGTCTCAACTGGATTAATCCTTGTAAATCAGTTTTATTTGCTGAATTTAAATAAATAAAACTGAATATAAATAAAAGTAATGACTTCTTTGTTCATACCCACTGCACACAATGCAACCAAAAACCACAGTGGTCTAATTCTATTGATTAGTTCACTTTTATTGATTTTTGTTTTTTTAATAGATACATGATCTTAGCTTACCTTGGCAGGAGGTTCAAAGGTCAAGGGCACAAAGCACCTCTGGGCCTTTCTATTTTTTGCTGACTGGAGCTGGCAGCCTTTCACTGGCTTGGTTTAGAGACTTCATGCGAAGAGGGCTGGCACAGTGGCTAGAATCTGGTTAGGGAGCGGGCTGCCAACTAGCTCTGCCACCCTGCTGTGCATTAGTGAAATGCTGTGATTAAGTGGAAGGGGTATGTGCTTAGAACATGTTATCATCGTTGTTTCAGTGCTTGAGTATATGTACTTGCATATTTCTTGTCTGTAGTTTGCCTGTAAGTAACTTCAGACTGACACTATGGAGTGTTGCTGACTACAGGATTTTATACAGATATTTGGCTTCAAACTGTTTTCATACATACTAGGGAAGCTGTGACTCAAGAGGTATACAGACCTGTAGTATCCTTAGTTAAGACTCCGAACACCAAGTTGCCACCTTTCAAATGTGTGAGAGCTTTTGTGTAAATGGGTGTAAATCTTGATTCTGAGTTCCACATGGAATCAATGTTCTAATTTATGTAGCAACCGGAAAATCGTTTTGTCCCTACACCGCAACCTTCTACACATATAAATTGTTCTGGTATGCGTTGAACAGACATATAGTTCAATTTTTTTGGAGGTGCACATAAGGTTACTTAGAAGGTTGTGGCGTAGGGTTTAAATGGGGTTGTGGTTATGGCGTAAGTTACAACGTAGATCTGATGTAGAGGTATCATTCACATGTAACCCCAAAAGACTGAAGCAAAATGGTGGCATACATTAGATCCAAAGCTCTGGGGAAATTGATCTAAGTAATTCTTATTTTTCCAGTGTTTTTACCCTTAATCATCACATCATATCAATTTGGAATATAAATGTTGTATGATGTACCTGCTTCAGCCTTTAAAAAAATGTGATATATTTAGAATGAGACTCAAATCTTAATTACTTCCATATATCTAAATGAGTATAGTCTTTTAAAAACATATTTTTCTAAATGTATATTTCAATTTATGATGTATGTCTTTCATATATATAGAGATAGATAGATGGATATTAATAATGAAGTTGTTATGCAGCATGTAAAGAAAGACATTCAGTCCGGTGCCTAACGTGATAGCGCTTATCTCATAAAGACACAATGGCTTGTCAGTAGGGATGGGTATCGTTTAGGTTTTATCCGATACCGGTGCCAAATCGGTACTTTTGAAACGGTGCCGGTGCTCAAACGGTGCTCAAACCGGTGCTTAAAGAATAGAGAACACAAAATTGGTCCAAAAACCTCTCATGCTCAGCTGGTTTTTTGTAAAAAGATAACAATGTTAGCCTTTTCTGCAGCTATGGGGTATATATGGTATGATTCTTGGCTGGAAGCAGTGCTTAAACAATGGAAAAAACACAAACTTTGTCCAAAAACCTCTCATGTTTAACTGTTTTCCACTTTTTCTTTGGTCATTTTAGCCTTTTTGGCCAGGGTGAAGGGAGTATCTGCCATCAAACAAGAAGACAGCCGCATGTAGCTATGATGATGTTTGCTAGTTCACCTTACATGCATTAATGTAATAACGTGGTTAGCCTACTCAACGTAAATTACACACGAACAACATTTAGCTACTCACGCAGAGAAGAACGGCTGCTGCCATCATCATCCGTCATCATTTATGCTACACTGGCAGGGCTAGGGGCCGGGACTCTCCTCTTCGTGTTTTTGGGGGATGTTGCATAACAGGCAACCCACCCGCAGTAGATGTGCTCGGTGTGAGGTCTCGCAGCAAGCTATCAAATACGGCGCATTTCTGGGCTTTTAAAAAAAACGCTATGCGTCGCCAGGTGTTTCATCGGATTTGAGGTGTTACCTCCTTTGACAGTATCACAGTATCAGCTTAAAGCACTTGTTGCAGGCTGCTGAGTTTGCTCTAAAAGAACGTACGTACCTGGGCCCGTCTACTATTCTCGGAAACGTAAAATGATTGGCTAGAAGTGTATCACAGCTCAGGAAAAAAAAGCACCGAAATAAAGCACCGAAATGTGCGCTGCTTTTCGGTCTGGTTACTACCGTTTATGTCAGAACCGGTGCCATCATGGCACCGGACACCGGTACCCATCCCTACTTGTCAGGTGTTGTTAGTTATTGGGTGCCATGTAAATGAAAACAGCTGGTTACTGTGGTCAAAGGGTTTTGATTGTAGTGAGAAAGTTATACACTCAGAAAACACTTTATTAGGTACACTTTGCTAGTACTGGGTTTGACTGGTCTGCTGGTGCCTGTGGAGGCCATTTTAGTAAAGTGAATATTGTTCTTGTCATGTTCAAGAAACCAGGTTGATTTGATTTGAACTTAGTAACATGGCATGCTGTCTTGTTGAATGCAGTCATTAGAAGTTTGGTTCACTGTGATCATAAAGCGATCAGGAACAATACTCACATAGGTTGTCACACTAAAACAATACTAAGTTGATACCAGTGCCCAAAGTTTACCAAGAAAATATCTTCCACATCATTACACCACTGCAAGCAGCCTTAATCACTGATTCAACGATCCTACCATGCAAATGTTACAGCAACATATTGGCCATTGATATTGATTGATTATTGATAATCTTTAACTCTTATGATATTTTTTAGATGCTTAAGTTTGCTTATACAAGTTTAAAACTGATAATGTGATGCATGGCTTTAATCTACCACTTGACTAGCTTAAACTGCCGTAGATGCCTGTTTTCAAGAAAAACACTAGTTCTGCTGCCATATGGTGCCCAGTGATCCTGCTCCAGTCATAGCTGGAGGTAGCTTAACATAAACAGGAAGAAAGCCTCAAGGGTTGTATTTGTAATGGAAAATTCAGCTCCTTACTCTGTGACAAGCTGGCCACCCAGCTAAGACCAGTACTCACAAGTGTCTCAGGAACATCAAACAGCACACCAGCGTCGGGGCTGACACAGGCAACATTTTTCCATGTTTTTCTATTGTTTTTTGAGCCCTTTCTCAGTTTCCTGTTGTCAGCAAATAGAAATGGCACTTTGTCTGTTATGTTGCTGTAGCCCAGCTGTTTCGAGGTTTGACGCGTTGTGTGTTCAGAGACAGTCTTCTGCATACCTCTCTTGTAACGAGTAGTTGAGTTAGTGTTGCCTTCCAATCAGCTCAAAGCTGTCTGGCCGCTGTCCTTTAACCTCTGGCATCGACAAGGTATTTTCCCTTGGAGAACTGCCAATCACTGGATATTGTCTCTTTTTTGAACCATACTCTGTAAACCATGGTGATGGTTGTGAAGGGAATCCAAGTAGATCAACAATTTCTTAAGCTGCTTTAAAACATTCCTAACAGTCAGTTATGCTTTCTCCTTTGGTTGGGATGTAAACACACTGTTAAAGTAAGTACTCCTGTAATGGCTTTTAGCAATTTTTCTGTTGCCTCCATTATCTGTATTTGTGCATTGCCACACGCAGTACAAATCATATTGACCAAGCCAGTTATGACTAGGCTGTCATATAAAGGTAAAACAAGAGGTACAGAGAGATTACAAATTTTAGCCTCTTTCTAAACACAGAAACTCTCTCCTCACCTTCACTGATTTTCAAAATTTAGCTTCTGGCTGCCCCATAAAACTTCCATTCAGTCTTATAGGCATTAAGCATCAATTGGAATTCCTGTCAGCTTTGTCACATTTAATAAACATCATACTGTATGTGCCTTCCTCTAAGGAGCTTTGAGAACTTCTGCAAGTTGTCTTTTGACATATTGTTCTTATACTTTGCTAAAAAATAATATGATAAAAATCTCCCTGATTTTTATCTATCTACCTACTCAAGTCTTAATTACTTCCATATATCTAAAGTAGTATAGTCAATTAAAAACAAAAAAAAAAAAATTTATAGTCCAATTTATGATGTATCTCTTTTATATATGTGTGTGTGTGAATATATATATATATATATATATATATATATATATATATATATATATATATATAGCGTAGTCAGACTACACGCCTTTGGAACAGAGGATCGCAAGTTCGATTCCTGCCTGGGGCGTCTGTATCCAGTAAGGGTCCTAAGGCTAGACCCCCTATGCTAAGCAAGCCTACCGCAGACATGAGCGAGACAGATAAATATGAAGGCATGCCGGCTCGGACGTCGCCCGGATCAACAAGGTCCGCGTCAGGTGTTGAGGAACCAGGGCACCCTGACGAAAAGTGGGCTACTGGAACAAGAAGGCATCGGTGGGCAAGAGACGAAAACAGGGCGTTGTTGGAATGCTACTATGCAAGTAACCCCGGCGGAAGGGGCTACATGAATAGGATGAGGGACCTATGGATTCTTCGATACCCAACATCCACAATGACGGCGAAACAACTAGTAGCTCAGTGTTCCAACATTCGAAAGAAGGGACTGCTCTCACAGCTAGAGATTGACGAGGTACAACACAAATGCTACGGCAAGGAGGAGTCAGGACGCCAGGTCAGGGGGGAGATATCATCACCCCCACCCGAGATTGGGTACATAGCCCCAAGTGCGATAGGAGAAGGATCGTTGAGTGCGAGAGGAACTGACCTGAAAAATAGGATCATGGCCAAGCTTGAAACCTGGATCCCGCGTAGCCGGTTACCAAGATTACGTGAAGTTCCCTCAGAAGGTCTGCTAGATGATGTTAATGCAGCACTACGGGCAATACCTACAACCACGATTACCGACACTAACAAGCTGATCTACAATACGGCAACAGTGATCAGTGAGATGCTTGGCTACAAGTTGAACAGCGACAAGGGGCAGTACCCTCCATGGAGAAGGAGGCTAGAGGGCAAGATCAAAGTAGCACGGAGGGAGGTTAGCCAACTAACGGAGTTGCAGAAAGGTGCGACAAATAAGGTGCCTAAGAAATACAGCAAGCTGTCCATACCTGAGGCCTTGGAAACTGCCAAGCAAAGACTCACAGCCTTGGCCAGCCGCTTGAGGAGGTACACCAGAGAGATAGAAGGCAGGAGAATAAACCAGCTGTTCTCCACAGAACCAGCAAAGGTGTACTCTCAGTGGCAAGGGAACAATAAGAGAACAGCACCACCAAGGCTGGAGACGGAGCAATACTGGAAGAGCATATGGGAGAAGGATGCAACCCATAACGGCAATGCTCAGTGGCTAGAGGATCTGAGGGCTGACCACAGCGACCTCCCTGAACAGGGTCCAGTAACCATTACAGTGGCAGATATCCAAGAAAGGGTCTCCAGTATGAAGAGTTGGACAGCACCAGGGCCCGACATGGTTCACGCCTACTGGCTGAAGAAGCTGACTGCACTCCACGAGCGTCTGGCAGCACAAATGAACCAGCTGCTAGTTAACGAGAGACACCCGGAATGGCTAACTGAAGGCCGGACGGTCCTGATCCCCAAGGACCCCAAGAAGGGACCGGTCCCCTCCAACTACCGACCAATAACCTGCCTCAGTACTACATGGAAGCTCCTGTCAGGCATCATATCGGCTAAGATGAACAGGCACATGGGTCAATACATGAGCGGGACACAGAAAGGAATTGGCAAGAATACCAGAGGCGCAAAACACCAGCTACTGGTAGACAGAACAATCAGCCGAGACTGCAAGACCAGACTGACCAACCTGTGCACTGCCTGGATTGATTACAAGAAGGCCTATGACTCAATGCCCCACAGCTGGATACTGGAATGCCTAGAATTGTACAAGATCAATGGGACCCTAAGAGCCTTCATCAGGAACTCAATGGGGATGTGGCGTACAACACTAGAGGCCAACTCCAAGCCCATAGCACAAGTCACCATCAAGTGCGGGATCTACCAAGGAGATGCTCTGTCCCCACTGCTGTTCTGCATAGGCCTGAACCCCCTCAGTGAGATCATTAACAAGACTGGCTACGGATACCGACTACAGAACGGAGCAGTTGTCAGCCACCTCCTGTACATGGATGACATCAAGCTGTATGCCAAGAGTGAACGAGACATCGATTCACTGATCCACACTACCAGGCTATACAGCAATGACATTGGAATGTCGTTCGGACTGGAGAAGTGTAGTCGGATGGTAACAAAGAGAGGGAAGGTAGTCAGAACTGAGGGGATTGAACTACCAGAAGGCAACATTGCAGACATAGAGGACAGTTACAAGTACTTGGGGATCCCACAGGCGAATGGGAACCATGAAGAGGCCGCTAGAAAAGCTGCAACCACCAAGTACCTGCAGAGGGTCAGGCAAGTCCTGAGGAGTCAGCTGAATGGTAAGAACAAGATCCGGGCCATCAACACGTACGCCCTGCCCGTGATCAGGTACCCTGCTGGGGTAATAGGCTGGCCAAAGGAGGAGATAGAAGCCACTGACATAAAGACAAGAAAGCTCCTTACCATGCATGGAGGGTTTCACCCCAAATCCAGCACCCTGAGGCTGTACGCTAAGCGGAAGGAAGGGGGCCGGGGACTGGTGAGTGTCAGCACCACAGTCCAGGATGAGACAACGAACATCCAAGAATACATTAGGAAGATGGCCCCAACTGACCGAGTGCTCAGTGAATACCTCAGGCAGCAGAAACCCAAGAAAGAGGAGGGAGACGAGGAACCATCATGGAAGGACAGGCCCCTGCACGGTATGTACCACCGGCAGATAGAGGAGGTGGCTGATATCCAGAAATCCTACCAGTGGCTGGACAAAGCTGGACTGAAAGACAGCACAGAGGCACTAATCATGGCAGCACAAGAACAAGCTCTGAGCACAAGATCCATAGAGGCTGGGGTCTATCACACCAGGCAAGACCCCAGGTGCAGGCTGTGTAAAGATGCCCCAGAGACAATCCAGCACATAACAGCAGGGTGCAAGATGCTAGCAGGCAAGGCATACATGGAACGCCATAACCAAGTGGCCGGCATAGTGTACAGGAACATCTGTGCCGAGTATAACCTGGAAGTCCCGAGGTCAAAATGGGAGATGCCCCCAAGGGTGGTGGAGAATGACCGAGCTAAGATCCTGTGGGACTTCCAGATACAGACGGACAAAATGGTGGTGGCTAACCAACCGGACATAGTGGTGGTAGACAAACAGAAGAAGATGGCCGTAGTGATCGATGTAGCGGTTCCGAATGACAGCAATATCAGGAAGAAGGAACACGAGAAGCTGGAGAAATACCAAGGGCTCAGAGAAGAGCTCGAGAGGATGTGGAGGGTGAAGGTAACGGTGGTCCCCGTGGTAATCGGAGCACTAGGTGCGGTGACTCCCAAGCTAGGCGAGTGGCTCCAGCAGATCCCAGGAACAACATCGGAGATCTCTGTCCAGAAGAGCGCAGTCCTGGGAACAGCTAAGATACTGCGCAGGACCCTCAAGCTCCCAGGCCTCTGGTAGAGGACCCGAGCTTGAAGGATAAACCGCCCGCAGGGGCGTGCTGGGTGTTTTTATATATGTATATAAATAAAATTATATTTTTAGATATTAATAATGAAGTTGCTATGCAGCATGTAAAGAAAGACATAGCTACATCACCACTACTATGTCCGCGTGGTTACCCCTCACCAGTTTGTCTGTCTGTATTTGTAGGTCAGGATCTTAGCTCGGTCATTTTCACCCACCCTATGGGCTGTGTCCCATTTTGACCGAGGGACTTCCATTCCAAACTTGGCACAGATGTTCCTGTATACTATGCCAGCCACTTGGTTTTGGCATTCCATGTATGCCCTGCCTGCTAGCATCTTGCAGTCTCAAGACAGTCTCAGGGTGCTGGATTTGGGGTAAAACCCTTCATGCATAGTCAGGAGCTTCCTTGTCTTGATTTTGGTGGCTTCTATCTCCTCCTTTGGCCAGCTTATATCCCAGCAGAGTATATGACCACCGGCAGAGCGTAGGTGTTGATTACCATGATCTTGGTTTTATTGTTCAGCTGATTCTTTAGGACTTACGTGACCCTCTGCAGATGTCAATGTCAACCATGTGGAGAGGAGATGGTTGACAGTTGCTCCATTTCATAGTCTGTATCCATAGCCAGTCTTGTCAATGATTTAACTTAGGGGGTTCAGGCCTATGCAGAAGAGCAGTCGGGGCAGAGCGTCTCCCTGGTAAATCCCACACTTGATGGTGAGGGTCCTATGAGTGTTTTAGAGTCCTGTTAATCCTGTATAGCTCTAGATATTCCACGATCCATGTGTAGAGTATTGAGTCACGGGCTTTCTTTTATCAATCCAGATCATGCTTAGGTTGGTGAGGCTGGTCTTGCAATCTCGAGCAACAATTCTGTCCACCAGTAGCTGATGTTTTGCACCTCTGGTATTCCTGTTGATTCCTTTCTGTGTCCCACTCATGTATTTAGCCATGTGCTTGTTCATCTTAGCCACTATGAGGCCTGACAAGGGCTTCTATGTGGTACTGAGGCAGGTTATTGGCTGGTAGTTGGGACCAGTCCGTTCTGGAGATCCTTTGGGAGTAGGACTGTTCGTCATTCAGTTGGCCTTTCCAGGTGTCTCTTGTTGATTAGCAGCTGGTTCATTTGTACTGCCAGATGCTCATGGAATACAGTCAACTTCAGGGCCCGGTACGGTCCAATCCTTTATGCTGCAGACCTGTTCTTGGATGTCTGCCACTGTGATGGTTACTTGTCCCTGCTCAGGGAGGTTGTTGTGGTCTGCTCTTAGATCCACTAGTCACTGAGCTTTGCCATTATGGGTTGGGTCCTTCTCCCTTCCAGTACTTCTCATCTACAGCCTTGGTGGTACAGTCCTTATGTTGTTTCCCTGCTACCAAGAGCACACCTTGGATGATTCAGTAGAGTACAGCTGGTTTATTCTGCCTTCTATCTCTCTGGCTCTTCAAGTGGCTGGCCAAGGCTGTGAGTCTTTGTTTAGAAGTTTCCGAGGCCTCAGGACACCTTGCTGTACTTCTTAGCATCTGCATCTTTCTCCAGCTCCAATAGTTGGCTAACTTCTCTCCATGCTACCTTGATGTTGGCGTCTTGTCTTCATGGAGCAGATGACTTCTAGTAGACCTTCAGAGGGTACTTCACTTAATTTTGGTAACCAGCTCCGGAGGTTCCAGGTTTCCAGCTTCGCTATGATCCACCATGACCTGACTTCCTGGCTCCCCCTTGCTATAGCATTTGTGTTGTACCTCATCGATCTCCAGTTGTGATAGCAGTTTGTTCTTCTGAATGTTGGAACACTGAGCTACTAGTTCTTTCACCATGAGTGTGGACGCTGAGTATCGAAGATTCCAGAGGTTTCACATTCTCTTCATGTAACCTCTTCCACTGGGGTTACTTGCATAGTAGCATTCCAACAACACTCTGCTCTCATCTCTTCCCCACTTATACCTTCTTGTTCCAGTAGCCCACTTCTCATCAGTGTGTCCTGGTTTCTCAACAGCTGATGTACATATTTATATGATTGGGCAGCTCAAATTTTTTTCTGGTAAAATTACACTTTGGGGAAAAAAATGTAATTGGGGATGGGGGTAATTTTGCAACATTACTTTATTTCCAAGCTTCCATAGATTGGGAGTCATTTTTTTTTTTTTTAGTATTCAGCTACACAAACATAAAGTTATTTCCTCAAATATTTTTGTATTCATGAAGTCCAGCACATTTCCACTTCCATGTTTTATGGTTGTTACCCTGCAGTCATTCTGACAGTCTTGCTCAGGTCTATGGCAAACATGCTGATTTGCATATAAGCACATTGATTTTGGTTTCATTTGACCAAAAATGTGGTTTGAATACTCATTCACATGTTCTCTTCCTTTTTTTTTTTTTTTTGGCAAAGTTTAATCATGTATATTTGCGAGCAGTCATTTTCTTTTTGGATGTCGTCCACAGCCGTTCATGACTTCATGAATGTGTGCTTTGCATTGTCTGAGCCATTTCTAAAACATCAGTTTCCAGTTGTGCCAAAATAGAAGAGCTTATCCATGTGTCATAGTGAATTCAGCTTGGTGATTAGAATGGCCATGTACATTCTGTTACTGGGATATGGATCTTCCTTTACCAGTGCTACCCAATTTTGCTATGTTTCTTCTTTAATAGCCTAATGATACACTTACCCTCTCCCTCGGTTATGAGGTCTTGGAGTCACGTTTCCAATTTGTTACCTTGTGGAGATTGCATTTGACATAAACCAAGACAACCTGCCTAAAAGCTTTGTTTTATTGTGTCTTATCAGTTGTTGAATATATTCTTAAATTATATTTCTCCAGGTTGAATTGCAAACATATTTAATAATAAATGCATTCATTACTAAATAGTGACACCTACAATATAAATAAATCATATTTTGGAATGATATGAGAGTAGTGTAGATAGTTATCTACCATAATTTAGGTAGGTTTATTCATTTATAATGCATAAATGCATTAATGGAAATTAATGTGTCTTTATAAAGCATAACATTATGACGACTGACAAATAAAGTGAAAAACACTTATCTCTTCATCGTGGCACCTAAACATACAATCAAGTGATACAGTATGTTATAAGTTGATGTTATGGACAAGATTTTAGTGAGTTTGACAAGGGTCAGATTGTGTTGACTGGGGCAGAGCATCTCCAAAACTGCTGTTCATTTGTGGTGTTTCCAGTCTGCAGTGGTCAGTATCTATCAAAAGTCGTCCAAGGAAGGAACAGTGGTGAACCAGTGACATGATCATAAAAGGCCAAGGCTCATTGACGCATATGGGGAGCAAAGGCTGGCCCATGTGGTCCAATCCAACAGAGAAGCTATTGTAACTCAAATTGCCCCCCAAAATGTTCATGCTGGTTCTAATAGAAAGTTTTCTGAATGCACAATACATTGCAGTTTGTTGTGTATGATGCTGCATAGCCTACTGCAGGAAAAGCATTCCTGCTGACTTTAATTTCAACGTAAAGGAGCTGAAATCTGTAAGCATCATTGATGTAATATTAAATCGTGAAGGTAGCAGTGCACTGGGTAGAGCAGTACTGTCTAACAGAGCAAAATGTTTTCCTCTCTCACAGCTCCAGGGATGAATGGCTGGTCCGGCAGAAGGACCCCATGCATCACACCTGTCAGCAGGGAGCTTTTAAAAGTGGCCCACTCCCTGGTTTATGTGAAGCTAAGAGATATGGGTCAGCATCACACATGCATTGCAGCTCTCAGTTTGCACCGCACACACACTGACATTGTGCTGATGAGCATGGTTAGATGCATCCTTGAAAATCATCGTGTTCCTTGGAACAGTTTTCGATGTAATTACTCGTCTGATCTCATTTAGACACACTGTCATCTATTCTGGCCTTTGTTTTAACAGATAAATCTATCTTAATGTCTGCCAAAATGTGTCTGGGCAACCTTGTCTCCTCTTCTCTCTGTATCTCAGCTGATTATAGTTTCAGATGAAGAATAAAAAAAAAAAAGTGTTTGGTCCTTCTTTTTAGTAGTCCAGAATATGACTCATGTGTAAAGTGATAAGTTAGTCATCCAGCAGAAGAAAAGCACTGTTCTTCATACAGCAGTTTCACAAGACCACCACAAAGTATTTCTATGAATGTCTTTGACAGAGAAACTGTGGTAATAAATGTGTAATATATATTCAAATATACACATAATATCGTGGTAGGAAGCACTATAGTGCATAATATGTGTACACTATTAGCATTTATTCAGTCTGGCTAATATTTCTCCATTTTCTCAATAAGGATGCAGATTTAATTATCTTGTGTATTCTTCTTCTTGTCCTTAGCGGGCGACCAGCGGCGGTGGTCTGCCGCGCAATCAGTACGCTGCTGTAGGTGCCGCAGGTTCTCTTGCTTGACCAACGATTATCTTCCACGCTTTTCGATCTAAGGCGATGGTTCTTGCCTGCTCGAGGTCAAGTCGAAGGGCCTTCAAATCATACTGGATTTGTTTCATCCATGTCTTCTTTGGTGCATTTCGATGCACCCTCCAATCGGTGGGGCGGGTCAACCAGAGTAGGCCATGGGGGTAGCGGCTCGGGTCCATTCGACAAATGTGGCCAAACCAACGGAGTCGGCGGCGCTGGATTAGGTCGCCGATCGTCGGTTGGCTGCCGCAGCTGGTGAGGATGGTGTCATTCGAATGACGGTCGCGAAGGAAAACGCCGAGAATGCATCTAACGCAACGCATTTGGAAAACTTCGAGTTTGCTCAGGTCGTGTTTGAGCATTGTCCACGTCTCTGCGCCGTAAAGTAAAATGGGCAGGATCTTGTGTATTATTCAACATTTCTAAGCTAGATAGTCATATCTTCTAACTAATAACTCTAAATACTAACATATTTAAGCAGTTTGCATATTTAACTGTTTTTTGTTACTTTATTGCCTATATATACAGTGGGGCAAAAAAGTATTTAGTCAGCCACCGATTGTGCAAGTTCCCCCACTTAAAATGATGACAGAGGTCAGTAATTTGCACCAGAGGTACACTTCAACTGTGAGAGACAGAATGTGAAAAAAAAATCGATGAATTCACATGGTAGGATTTGTAAAGAATTTATTCGTAAATTAGGGTGGAAAATAAGTATTTGGTCACCTCAAACAAGGAAAATCTCTGGCTCTCACAGACCTGTAACGTCTTCTGTAAGAAGCTTTTCTGTCCCCCACTCGTTACCTGTATGAATGGCACCTGTTTGAACTCATCATCTGTATAAAAGACACCTGTCCACAGCCTCAAACAGTCAGACTCCAAACTCCGCCATGGCCAAGAGCAAAGGGCTTTCGAAGGACACCAGGAAAAGTATTGTAGACCTGCACCAGACTGGGAAGAGTGAATCTACAATAGGCAAGCAGCTTGGTGTGAAAAAAATCAACTGTGGGAGCAATCATCAGAAAATGGAAGACATACAAGACCACTGATAATCTCCCTCGATCTGGGGCTCCACGCAAGATCTCAATCGCGTGGGGTCAAAATGATCATGAGAACGGTGAGCAAAGATCCCAGAACCACACGGGGGGACCTGGTGAATGACCTGCAGAGAGCTGGGACCAAAGTAACAAAGGTCACCATCAGTAACACACTACAACGGCAGGGAATCAAATCCCGCAGTGCCAGACGTGTTCCGCTGCTGAAGCCAGTGCATGTCCAGGCCCGTCTGAAGTTTGCCAGAGAGCACATGGATGATACAGCAGAGGATTGGGAGAATGTCATGTGGTCAGATGAAACCAAAGTAGAACTTTTTGGTATAAACTCAACTCATCGTCTTTGGAGGAAGAAGAATACTGAGTTGCATCCCAAGAACACCATACCTACTGTGAAGCATGGGGGTGGAAACATCATGCTATGGGGCTGTTTTTCTGCCAAGGGGACAGGACGACTGATCCGTGTTAAGGACAGAATGAATGGGGCCATGTATCGTGAGATTTTGAGCCAAAACCTCCTTCCATCAGTGAGAACTTTGAAGATGAAACGAGGCTGGGTCTTCCAACATGACAATGATCCAAAACACACCGCCCAGGCAACAAAGGAGTGGCTCCGTATGAAGCATTTGAAAGTCCTGGAGTGGCCTAGCCAGTCTCCAGACCTCAACCCCATAGAAAATCTGTGGCGGGAGTTGAAAGTTCGTGTTGCTCGGCGACAGCCCCAAAACATCACTGCTCTCGAGAAGATCTGCATGGAGGAATGGGCCAAAATACCAGCTACTGTGTGTGCAAACCTGGTGAAGACCTATAGTAAACGTTTGACCTCTGTAACATAACCTTTGTTGGCAATAACAAAGTATTGAGTTGTATTTTTGTTATTGACCAAATACTTATTTTCCACGCTGATTTACGAATAAATTCTTTACAAATCCTACCATGTGGATTCATGGATTTTTTTTTCACATTCTGTCTCTCACAGTTGAAGTGTACCTCTGGTGCAAATTACTGACCTCTGTCATCATTTTAGGTGGGGGAACTTGCACAATCGGTGGCTGACTAAATACTTTTTTGCCCCACTGTATATTGTAGCACTAAAGGTTATCTCACCAGTTTGCATGGGTGAGGCAGGAGGGAAGCCACTGTACTCCAAGTGATGGTCCCAAGCCCGGGTAAATGGGGAGGATTGTGTCAGGTAGGACATCTGGTGTAAAATCTTGGCTCAAACATGCATGTTATAATGAATGAGATTTCGGATCGGTTAGTTGGTCAGTTAACACAATATTGGAAACGACATCACTTGGAAGATACTCAAAGGTACCATACCCATCAATGAGGATTGAAGCTAACTTGTTTTTAATGCCACCATTAATAGCAGATTGATGGGAAATTAGGTAAGAACATCACATTGAGGGTGTCAGTGTAACACACTGAGGTGGTGATTCTTTGTGGGACAGTGAAGTGATTCTTCACATTTGCCTGAAAACTGTTAAAGGGTATTGGCTGTACATGAAGATGTGACAGCCAGCGGCTCCCTTTGCTGTTTTTCATCCTTGTTGAATAAGCAAGTAGTATTTACAATTACAGACGACACAAGATTTAATAAAGAACAGCACACCTTCAGAACTCTGTCGTGTATATACAGTATTCTGTTTCCAAAATTGTGATATCCTCAAATTGTTGTTGGTTTGAGCAACATATTGTATCATGATAGTGTTATATCATATTGTGGGTTACTCTGCGATTTCTACCCCTAGAGAGATTTTTCCACTGTGAGAGAACACAAGACTCCAGTGGGGTGAGAAAGGCAGACCCTGTGTTAACATCAGTGATCACTGGTGCTCAAACTCAGTTAAACAAGATGGAAAATATTTACCACCTGTGGTCGTGTTATTTATTTATTTATTTATTTTTTGAGAGCTCACCCGTGTGTTTTCCTCTGCTGTTTATATTCATCTGGATAAAAATTCATAATATGGGCTACAGGTGTAGAAGGCACTGCAGAGAGGGATTTAAGAACATGACCAGGGCACATTTACAGTTACTGTCATACTGTAATTATGATTACCCTATAAAACCTTGCATTGCATAATGGAAAAACAAGACTGTAAATTAATTATTAAAATACAGGATATATTTTTATATTTTCTGATCTTTATTGTTTTAGTGCTATGGTGAACTAGACACTCATTTTAACAACTCATCAAGTATCTTGGTATTAGAGAGAGAAAGTCTTTGCGTCATGTGTATGTAATTTCCAGTGCTGATTTCTCTTGTGTACACTGAGACTAATTTGGCTTTGAGGCCTGAGGGACTGTGGTTGATCGAGCTGATCGTTGCACTGTGGTTAGGAAGCTTGTCAGTCAAGCATTTGGATAAAACCAGTGCTACAAATACTACTACTGCTACCACTGCTGTTCCTGCTATACCTCTAATACTCCTTTAATAACCATAACATGCATACACAAACTTATACATGGTGCTACACAAGCTCAATACTGAGACCAAGGTTTCAGGATACAACTTTTGTTTTTTCAATAGGAAGAGGGCCATGTGACACATCAAACTTATTGGTAATGTCACAAGAAAAGCAATGGTGTGCTTGGTTTCAACGTAACTTTATTCTTTCATGAGTTATCATGAGTTATTTACAAGTTTCTGACCACTTATAAAAATACAGCAGTTAAAGTGAAACCTTTGAATTTGAGGTGTCATGTCATACTGTATAGTTGGCTTACTCTGGCTGTGGGCTTACCTTGCTACATGGGAAAACTGCTATCTGAATTTTTCTGTACTTAACATTTTCAGCTGCCTTTAATACCTGTTATTAAATTTTATATTTTGGGGTACTTCAGTTTCTTCTAAAACATTTGCTCACTTAAGTTAGAATGACAGTTTTGAAGTTGGGTTTTTACATTGTCATGGTACAAAAGGGGAATTCAAGTTTACATAAAAAAATATATAATCTGGTTTTTTTTTTGGTTTTTTTAAATAATATCCGTATGACCTTCAGCTGCTCCCAGAGGTAAAAAAAAAAAAAATTGGACTTGGCTGTAAAGACCCTGGTATAAACATGTTAGAGCTTAACACAATTTCTTGTATTAAATGGAAAGCTGCTGTTCCTCTTGAGTCTTGTGAGTCATCCAAGCAGAAGGGCTCCAGGTTCATGGGCACTGCTCTCATCTTACACTTGAAAATTACAAATGCAACTAGATAAACAGAAAAAGAAATAGTTTAAAAAGAATCATTCTTTTTTTTTTGCCTGAGGTGAAACACAAGTTATCTTTATTATGGAACACACTTTTAGATGTTTGTATGTCTATGACTCAGAAAAGTCAGTTCTTTAACTGTGACTGAAATTGGGTTTTTTTCTTTATACAATTGTTCTCTCTCTTACTAAACCGATACGTACAAAATTATGACAAACACAAGATGATA
>NC_141363.1:5020000-5275000 GCF_057382095.1 Aulonocara sp. 'chitande type north' Nkhata Bay | reverse complement strand
GCAAACTAAAATTTTTATCTAAGTCTGTCCTAGTTTAGCTTGACAACTTAGGCTATAAAAACAACCCCATCTTTTATCTGTTTTGTGTTTGACAGTCTAACCAGTCAGCCCTAAAAGGCCATAATGGACTTCAGGTAAGCGCTGCACCACCCTCTCACCTGTCTGGGACTAAATGATTGCCAGTGGTTTATAGATGTTGCAGTGGTATCAAACAACTAAAAGTATATCTTAAATACTGTGTGAATAATGTGGTACTCGAAGTTTACTAGCCCATATGCAGAGCTAAGAAAATCCAGTAACACCAGAAATAAGGTGTGACTAGTTTTGCTACTATGGATAACAAACACAATCGACAACACTTAAGTTGACAGCCAAGGGTAATGCCCAGTTTTTAAGAAAGACATTCAAATCTCCACCTCAATAAATTGGGTTTGTTCTTTGTTCACAGTTCACTAAGTTTTAAGAAAACTTAATTGTTTGACAGTTTTTGCAAGATCTTACTGACAGGCAAACTAACTGCATATCTCAGCTGAGGCGCCACCTCATGATAACGTCAGAGCACCGGAGAAAAAATAGGACTTGCATTGTTACGTTAGACCTTTTATTAATGTGTTGATAGATTACTGCAAGGTAGGTGTGGAGCTTTCATGTTGCTAAATGAACTGTAAATTGCAAGGTCATTGTAATTGTAAGGTCTGGATGTTCACACTTTGGCGCAAATCAGCTGTGAACACATTTTGACATTTTATACATTTTGTTACCTTATGTGAAGAACGTCAAACATCTGCCCATTTACAGAGTGCAGATAGAGAGCCACATTAACAGCAATACGACTCTTTCAATATTCGTCTCACTATTCACCTTCATCTCAACTCTGTTGGTTTGGTGGTCTCCACCAAATCCTGAGGTTACTATTTAACTCTTCTGGAGTTGGTTTCTCCACTTACATTACCTTTGTACGTTGTTGGTGTCTTTAATAAAAAAAAAGAGAAAAGCAATCCTTCCCAAGGAACACAGTCATTACATATTACATATTCATTATCATATATATTCATTACAAATATATATATATTTAATATTAAAGTATAATTATTGTTATTCTCCATGAATTTTCCAGCTTACTGTTTTACAAAAAGGCTGAAAAATTTGTAAAGCACAAAAGGAAATTTCTTCTTAGTGGTTCACTGTTATGACTGATTGATTTCTGAGGTTTCCGATAATTTTTGGAATTCTCTTCAGTTTGCTTTGCCTAATGAGCTAGTTAAACTCAAACTGTTTGAGGAACTGTTTGAATTATTACATATGTAATTTTGTTAACTGAGTACTCATAATTAAAAAAAACTCAAGTAAGTGAATTTATGAATGAGGACTGAGTAGGATGAACTTAAATGGATTTATTTTACTCAGATGCTAAATTTTATTTACTTAGTTTGCTTCCATTCCAAGCATTTGTGACAAATTCAAACACAGTTGTGTCTACTCTGTTCGTTTAAGGAATCCGACTGCCTTAAATGTTTTACGTTGCAGTAACACAATACTGCGACATCGTAAAACTATTTATTTAGTTGAATGCTGAACGCTGACACTTGACATGTTGGACCATGACAGAAGCTTTAGGAGCACAGAGACTGCAAATCTTAATAGTTTTCCTTTAGTTTTATTAACACTACACAATTAAACATAATTGTTAGTTTTAAACAAGCTTTTGACTGATTTCTAAAATATTTGTGTTTTCTTCTTCTTATGTGGTTTGTTAATTTTTTAAAGAATTATATAGTCAAAGTTTTGTTGATGCACATGTTCTCGATCATTTCGGCAGATTTGTACTTCTATATAGGAGCAGCTTGAGAGTCAAAGTTTACCGTACTACTGGTAGGACACTAAAGTCACTTCCTCTGTTTGTTTTCCTGCTCTCACCTTTTCTACCACCACACATACATCAATAATTTACTGTAAAATATTCTGAGCATGAGACTCCTTGAAGGTTTTCCAGGAACAAAGCCCACAGGAATAGTGGGGCTGTTATAATGTATTTTAAACTTGAACTTTCCTTATCTAAATTCTGCAGTCTTGTGATCTATTGACAAACAGATTATTGCCAATTAGCAGTTTTGTGATGTGTCCTCTTGTACATAATAAAGAATTGAGACGATCGATAGCAAAGTCAACTAACAAGGTAGCGCTTTAATCTCTACCTTTTGTAGGGTTTAAAGCTCGCGACCTACTGCAGGGTGTATCACCAATACATTAAGGGCCTTGTTCAATTGATTTACTCTCGTTCTCATTTCAGAGAACTGTCATGCTTAAAATTTTGAGCAACATGTGAACTGCCGCCCCAAAAATTGAGGTTAGGCTGAATAATTTTACTAATCAGATACTTTAAAGAAAGTAACAACCCGAACATCTGGGAGTGTTTAGTTTGAACAAGTTCTTTCTTCATTTTTTAATTAATTTGATAGACAGTGTCGTGCAGACTAACCTTATATGGTATGTCACTCTTTAGTTGTTATATAATGTGCATATAGGATTTTAGACTAATAATGGCTTCTATGCCTTACCCCAAGTTCCTCATTACTGAAAGCCTCGGAATGAAGACTCACTCAAAAACACATATGCTCTAAATTTAGTAAAGAATCTCAGCAACACAGTTTATTTTATGTTTTATGCCCAGTGCTCTGGTATGGGTTATATATACACAGCACTCTTAAACAACTCCCCCCACGGTCACTGCAGAGGCCCGGGCACCCCATCCATCAGTGGGTTCCTCCTGATGTTGCAATACTGTGATACAGAATAATAAAGAAGTAAGAAAGACCAGAAAATCAATCGATAATTCTGCAGATCACTTGATTCAGTAATGATCCAGTCCATTTATCGCCGGCCGTTTATTCATAAGGCCCGCTCTCAAGGGCGTACCCACCCCACCTCTGCCCTGCTGACTCCTTTGCCATTGGTACTATTAATTATACGGCATTAAAAGCTGATCATGTGGCACTCCAAGGTTAGAAAACACATACAAGTTACTTCATAAAAACTGCAGTACACAGAAAAAAATGTCTCCTAAGTAGACTTGCACACGGTGTTTGGCACCTTGGAGAATTTTCACAGTTTCGTGGGTTTAGTCCGTCTTGATTGCCTCTGTCTCTTCATGTAATCCCAGACTGATGATGTTGAGATCAGTGCTCTGTGGGGGGCATATTCTGTTGTAGGACTCCTTGTTGTTCTGAAGAGCTTGGGATCTTAATTATTCTCACTGTATGTCTGGAGACATTGTCGTGCTACAGAATCAATTTGGGACCATCAGATGCCTCCCTGATAGTATCGTGTCATGTGTGATGGATCTAAACAGTTTAAGTGCATAAAACATGAGCTCAGTACTCTGTTCTGGGAAATAACTACAGTCCATGTCAAAGGCCTGCATCAATTTCAGTATGAGACTGTAAGTGCAAAGAAACAAATCGCCCTTCCACATCTCACTTTTCTATTTCTACACTTTCAAAAAGGGCAAAAAACAAACATGCAGTTTGTTTATTTTTTTGTTTTTTATTAATAGGATATAAATACTGCTGTAAAACACATCCTGTCTTGATAAAAATGTACGTGAGGGTTATTATCTGACTGTCTATAGCATATTTTCTCCTCTTTTGAAAGGCTGGCAGTGATTTTCAGACAGTATACCCCCCAGAGTTTCCCAATTGTACTATGAAAACACAAATACACAGCAGGAGAGAATAAAGCAAATCTGGTACAATAACACAGCATTTGTAAAAGTCGCAGATTTGCTCATATTCTCCCTATTCACCTAATAAACCCTTGAAATTTTCCATTTCTGTTCAAATGTGGCATTTTCTGCAGATTTCCATTGTAGCTGTTTGGCTGTTTTGCCACAAAGAGAAAAGGGCAGAGTGGAGTTGGTCAAGAGCTCTGTTTGAGCTCGTCATACGTTTTACATTCATCAAGTTTCACGCTGGCAGTGAGTGATATTACATTGGACCACAAGAACGTAGTTAAACCATGGGTGTGAATAGCTTCTTTTTTTTTTTAGTGCAACAGCACTGCATTGCATAAAAACTGTTGCACAGCATTACACAAACAGTTGCCAGATTAGCTTATGCTTAATGAGTCAAATGCACTTTGCAGCAATAGTTGGGTGACACCTTTTTCTGCTGCAAAACTTTGATCAATGACGAAGACGCGTGCCCTCCACAAGCTTCCAAACTGTCCACCGGCAGAAGCCTGATCAAGGTCGACTTATTTTCAGTCACATTGCATGAGGGGCCCAATGAACTGGCATTCGCCTTAATTAAATAAAGACATGTACAAATGTCCTGTAGCAGGTGGCTGTCTTATGGAAGTTAACGGTGGTGGCAGCTGCCTATGTATGGTAAACAGGGAGCCTTTTCTGAAAAGTGATGGTGGCTGGTGAGGGAGGAGGGGTGAGGGGAAGATTGGACAGCTGTCGCCATACCCACCTCACTGTGCTGACTTAGAGCTAATGCTCGATCAAGCCTTTGTATATATTTTTCCAGTACATTTCAACACTGTGTACACCTAGTGTTTGAGGCCACGCAGAGACACAGTTGGCGCGACAGATGTACACAGCACATGAGCAGCAGAGGGCAAGAGCTGAAATGCCTGAGCCAGTAAATTACTCTTTCTGTCAAACTTTAGGGATAAGCACGACCTCAAAGACAGCGGCACTGAAGCAAACGTGCGATTCTTTCCTATAGCTTTGTGGTTTTTATGGGAATTTTTTTGAAATGCCTCTGTGAGCGGCTCGTGTGTTTTTTCTCTTGCGGACGCAATATAATATCTTCATCTGCGCTATTTACATGTTTAGGTAGCAAACAATAACGGGTAGGTGGCTACTTCCTCAATCACTTCCAACAGGAAATTAAGGTGTGGGTCCTCCATAGAACTGCACTATCACAACAATCTCAACTTTTCTCAAAACAAACTAGAATTCTGCAGCAAGAGACGACATTTAGGTCCGTGTTCAAAGTTCACAGAGTGCAATGATGACTAGGGAAACAGCTGTTTCCTTAAAAAATAATTACAGAAGCTGTGTCCACATGTCTACGCTAAAAACAATGCTGGTCAGTGCACCATATGGTGATGATAGGATGGGCCAGGTAAAATCTAATTCTAATAAATTCCTAATCAGTTTGGAGGGACACTGAAACAGCACAGTTAATGGAAATGTGTAGAGTCAGCAAGGTCTTTCACAGCTGCGTTTTTAATAAGATTTGAGAGGCATTACAACAACATTGCAGTCAATGTCATGTTGAGCTGCTCCCTCTGTCTGTAACTCCGGCAGAGGGAAAAAAGAACAGACAAATGAGGCAGGCGAGGGGAGGAAAACATGGTCATCTGTTTCAAAAGAGCTGAAATCTGATCTCTGGGGGGAGAGGGATAGTCGGAGGTACTGTATAGTACATATCATCTGCCTGTGATCATTCATGCTTTCTAATTACAGAAGGTGAGGAGGGCCATAATTTTATCGTATTTGTTTTGCATCACTGCAAAAATAGAAAATGAGGGCTTGCCAAGCTGCACCAATTTACTTCATTTCGACCTTGATTAAAAGAAAATTAATTGCCACATCTCTCATTATGTTGCAGGCAGCATTCGATGACGTGAATGGAAAAAAAACCCCTCAAAAAGTAAGATGCAAAGGCTCAGAGGCAATGGGAGGTGGACCTGGGTGTTCAAGAGACGGCGCAGTCCTCGAAAATAAACAAGCCCTCCCCCTAAATCTGTTCCACGAAACTATCAAAGATGTTACGAATCAGTAATTTAGAAATACAGATAATGAGTGGTTGCTCGATGTTTGGATATTTGGATTATTTGATTGGCTCACTGTGTTTTCATACCTGAAAGGACTTTACTTGTACTGACTTTCAGTATAAACTATTACTTTTAAAACCGAAACGTGCCCCTTGCAAATAATGACAGACCCAACCAAATTTAAATCCTGTTTTCATCCCTCGAGCCCCCGCTGCTCCTCCTCTTCCCAAGACACCATATGTCTCAGCGGATCAACTTCAGAAGTTTTCAGCAACCACGGTGTATGATTACATGAGAATTTGTCTCAGAGAAGGCCTCCAGGAGGAAGAAAATGCTAAATGCTATTTTTGAAATGAAATTCTCCTTCATGTGGCTGCACCTGTTTCCCTGGGAGAGTAAACAGAGCAGACGCCCGATAGAGAGGGCCTGCCCTCAACACACACCTAATTCTAAAAAATTTATTAGCTTTTGACACTCTTTAAAGTCACAGTGTGGGACAAAGGGTAACCTGTTCCTCTTGCACTGGTTTGGCTATACTTCTTCTTCCCTCCTTCCTGTGCCTCTGGCTCCAGCTGCTTATCTGTGACTATGGTGACAGAGACCCACCGGTGCTGACCCCACACAGGTTTACCTGTCATCTTTCCACAGTTGGGTCCAATCAACAGGGCTGAAATTAGTGTTTTGTTGTTGTTGTGAACTTGTGCGCGTGAATTTTTCATGCTCAGCTGAGTATCCGTAAGTGAGCTACCATTTAGCGGATCATGCGTCCTAACTTGCGGGCGTCGGGGGCAGGGATCATTATTTGGCATGCCTCGTCAAGCCATCATGAAGGCAGCGGGGACATTTGAATAATTGATTGAAATAATGTAAAGTAATCTGGCCGGCTCTCATTCTTGGCTCACCTGCCCCTAATTCTGAGACCGCTCTCAGCTGACAGGGGACAGGGAGGGACATTTAAGGACATGGGAGTAACATGGAGGAGGGCATTTTACCCACCATTACCCTTCGGCTCCTATTTCTCGACTGGTCTTACCAGTGATGTTGTGGTAAATAAAATGGTGTGTTAACAGCCCTATCACCCCTGTCGGAAATTATCCCGAGGCCTTTGTTAATATCAGCAAACAGTTTCTTAAAAAAGAGCTTCATTTTAGATATTTTTCACTATTTTTCACCTGTTAAGATCAGGACAGTTGTCTTTCCGAGGCACAAAAGTCCCCCCCCCCCCCCCCCCCGCCATTCCTTTTTGTACACTAAGCTGGCAATGAGAAATGTAAACTCATGATAGGAAAATTTAAATCAAAACCTTAAGGGGTTTTAATAGGACATTAAAGCACATCAGTCATGCATGGCCAAGCATCTTTGTTTAGACTGAATTTGAGCAATCAGCTCAGGCTCGGTGACATTGTTTGTCTCACACTGTGATAAAGTTTTATGATTGACCGTAATTATTCCCTCAGGATCTAAAAGCACCTTCCAGAATCACTTTTTCAACTTCACTGCTTATATTTGATTCAAAGCACAACAGAAGAACAACAATGGATTGAGTAACAAATCCGAATATTTCAAACAGCCACACCTGTGCTGTGAAAGATACGGCCCAGGGGCCAGAAGTGGCCTGGCAAATACTCCAATCCGGCCCACTGGACAGCTTTGGAAAATGTGACGTAGTGCATAAATTTTGAACTTTTAACTGTATTTCATAAGTTTTACAGCTTTTCATATTGAACCCCCCACCACAACCACCACCGCACACACAATTGGGATTAATATTACACCAAAATGATAAAGTATTAGATAAACAAATGATAGAAAAGGTCTGCTCTCTACAGTAGAAATTACATGTTTTTGTTAGGGCTGTCAACGTTAATGCGTCCCCACGATTAATGCGATTAAAATTTTTAATGCATTTAACCTATCTGGAGCACAGAATGGACAAACTTTGGAAAAACAGCCCGAAATGCATTGACAAAGACATTTCAGGGATCTTGAATCATTCTGAGCTCCAGATGGGTTAATTGCATTAAAAATTTTAATCGCGTTAATTGTGATGACGGATTAATCCAGGTTAACACGTACAGAGGCCACACTTTAATAAAAAAAAAAACAAAAAAAACATTGATTTTCTGTGAATTAATGAAAACTTTAGATGTTATGATGAACTACTAGAAGTACCAGAAACCAGAAGTTTCACTGTACCGCCACGCGTAAGGTGAAAGCGAGCCGTATGTGGCCCATGATGTAAGACGAGTTTGACATCCCTGATCTAGAGTGTGGCACTAGGATTGTCATGTTACAAGCACCACACTGGTAGGTCCTCTTCAGTAGCCTTTGTTTATCTTTCTTTGCGTCTTTACACCTCGAGCAGAAGCTGTAGGAGAGGAGGGAGCATACAGGTGCTTTCTTAGCTCTGAGTCTACGTGTTGAAAAGTCCTTCACAATTACTTCACAAGCTCTGCAGTCCTCCTCCTCCTCCTACATTTGTTGAAAGACCACGGGGACGAGCTGCGTTCTTCTCAGTGTGTCATGCTGACTGCTGCTGGGTACAGTATATCACCTGATATGGTGTTTATCCTTGAAAGCTTCACTGAATACCTCAAACTCCTCTGGCAGGAGCACAACTTGACGCGTCTGTCTTCACTACAGGCGCTATTGTGTGTACACAAAACCGGTCTCACTTAACACTTTGTCAGAATTAAGAGAGAGCGTTGAGAAAGGGAAACTTTAAAGAAAAAAAAGAAGCTTATCACACTCTGGTGTGTGGTTTCTATATGATAAGTGAGCATGCCCTCCCCTCGTCCCTTACGAAACAGCACCCACTGAAAGTGTTCAGTTTTAGGACACAGGGGTCACACCTGTTGTGGAACTTGATAGAAGGCTTATTTATAAACTTTCACAGCCCTAAATTCCTCCTTCAGAGAAAACGCTGACACACAAAGAGTGAGGACATGGGTCAGCGGAAATGCTTGTTTAGGAACGAGCCGGCAACTTGGAAAAACCTCCAAAACTCCCAAATGAGGAAATAAACAAGCCATTAAAAAAAGGTGATCAGAGAACGAGCAGGGCTTTCAAGGAGCAAGTCTTCTCATCTCCACGACGAGGCACATTTAGATGTGTCATCAGCAGGACAGTTTGGGTGTGTGACGTGTAATTTCTTTCAATGAACGTCAGCGTGTACCGTAAAACTGGGTGGCTCGACCGCGTTTTCTGGTAGCGCTCTGCTCTCGACTGCGACTGTCGTGAACACGCTCTTTAAATCATGTCACACTGTTTATTCTGAGTGACCTTCACCCAGCCTTTGTGGTAATTTAAAAACCAAGCACCACACTGGGACGGCCTCTGTTAAATACTTTGCTCCCTAAAAAAGGCAGAAGTCACAATCGGGGTCCAGAGGGGAGCATCTTAATATATTGCCTAAATTTAGGTACTGAGTTACAGCCCGGGGGGAGATATCTGGGTGGGCTCAAGTGACGTAAGAAAAGTTCTGGTAATGCTGAGTGGATTTTAAGCATAAGAGGGGACACATTGTGGCTGTAGGGGAGAGCTTTGAAGTGACTGATAGTGTGACAGGTGCTACCAGACAAGTGTCTGATAAGTGGCTTTTAGAAATGGGGAAATATATGCATTTTATTACCTCTCAGTGCCTGTTTTCTTATTTAGAAATAACTCGAGCCATGCAGCTTATTAATCAGATTTAACCTAGATTTGACCTTAAGCTTAATATCTTTTTAACTAAAATATATACATCTAACGAAACCCACAAATGAAATATAACGCAGTATAGCAGGTTTCAGGTTCTTCAGCAGAAAGACACTAATAGAAGTGTCATCATATTCTGCTGAGCCCTCTCTCCGTCACTCTTGCCATGCCATGTAATGCAATGTCGTTCCCTTTAACATTTAGCAGGGTTCAAGTCATTCTGCACTGGTCAGGAAGCTGTAAGGACCAGATTGCGCACAAGTAAGCAGATACTCCACACTTTATTATAGACATCTGGGTATAATATTAGTCATCTCTGCCAATACCAGCAAACCTAACAGGCAAACCATGTGACAAGGAGCAATACCAGACAAATCGATGGCTCAAAACAGATTGCATTGCAGAGATTCCCTTTGCTGACAGGCCGAGGGATAGTTTTGGCTTTTAAAAAATAGCGACATCTTTTAAGGTGACCCCTAGAGTGCTTCTTATAAAATTACAAGAGACAGAAATCCATTTGCAACTGTGCTATAACACTGAGATTACATTGTTACTTTAGAGGCTCGGTGCAAATTAATTTGAGGTTCATTTCATGTATTATATAAATGGATGGTGGTAGGAAAATTAAATCCCAGTATTGCACATTTCTATATATTGTTTTATTTCTGTAGAGGGTGTTTTGGATCACTGTGCTTGCCATTCAATTGGCCAGCAGGGCAGGGTTCCAGCAGATTTAACTCTTTTATGGCTCTCGGCTGTCTGGAGGGCAGAAGGACAAAAACAATCCGGCATTCATTGTTCAGGTAAATAAATGTGAGACGAGACATCTAAAGCTGATTAATCCCTGTTAAAAACAATTCATAAATACTTTCAAAAAACATCTCATTTTCCTGGGAATAAATAATTGGTTACAACATGAGTCATTTCTTTGAAGCCCCCGTTTGAGGGAGCAGTTCAAAAAGCAACCAATTCCATATTTGAGGTCTCCCACCGCTCATACTGCAGGTGTCCAGCTGAATTTGCTTCCACATTTCACCTGGCAGCAAACTGCAGTGGACGTCTCCCGCTGATTTAAGATCCACGTACTCAGATGGGGCCGGCAGTATTGTAAAAGAAAAGTTGTAATACTGGATTACTTTGTTTGAGTTAGGCTTTTATTTTCAGCTGTTAATCATGTTGTAAATGTTGGCTGTCATAATGGATACGGCTGAAATGTTTTAAAAGTGCAGCAAGTGATGCTACACTAGTATTTGCTGCAGTTTAATTATAGGTGGAGAAAGAAAATGTGACTGCTACAGAATTTTATTTTTTCTCTTCATCATCTCACCACTTGTTTTTAGTCAGATCAGCGGAGGCCACTGCTCATTCGCAGCTAATGCAATGTAGGGCCTATTTTCACTTTTTTACTTTATTTTTTTACTTTAAGACGGCTCGCGTCAGTTTCCACTCGAGAAGATGTCGGTTTGCTCTATCGGACACCTCCTTTATTCCTCCTCCCCTCCTTTCACTGCTGTCGCTCCCCTTTAAACCCTAAAAAAGAGCAGCTACCAGTAAAGTTGTAAACTCCCTCACTGTGCTCAGCACCCTTGCACCCAACACCAGCCACACATATGGAAAGAGTGCACAGCGTGTCAATGGGGCAGCCCTGTCAGGTATGAATATCGGAGCATCTCCTATCCTATCTAGGGACCTTGGAGCCATGTGTCGACATGCATCGCACTGTTAGCTACATCGCCTGGTCATATTGGGGACAGGAAAGAAGTGGCGGAACAGAAGCACTCCAGATGTTCTTCATCAGTGGGCCACAGGGGAAGTCTGTTACCACAACACCTGGCTCATTCTGCTCGGAGCTCCGAGGCAGAGTGGTGACGCTCTGCCACAGTCTGGCTATCTGACTGAAAATAGACTTGCGCTGCTGAAGGATACAGCAGGATCCACTGTTAACATGGACTTTATCATGTTAATGCCTCTACGGATAGACTGGCAACAATCCCATGTATATATAATGAAAAGAAGATGTGCAGTGACAATACTGTGCAGGTCTAGAAGCGCACATGTGAGCGTTCAGTCTTGGACTGCTTGATCAGATTTGATCCAGCAGACTTCCATCAGCCCAAAAAATGACTAAATGAGACAACTACATTTATTTTTCCCTGCAGATTTATAACTTTTAGACAGCTTTAAAAACATTAAAATAAGTCCTCTTTAAAATAACTGATTTAAAGACTGAATGAATGAAAATGCCCCACCATACAGACACACACACACGCATTAAATTGTGCAGGCCGGTTTAAAATAAACAAAGATTCTTATTGCGCACACTTTGCAGATTTACACCTGTAACTGTCACCTTGCGGGCGACAGATCTGGAGCCCTCGTAGTGAAAAAAGGTGTTTGTTTTCATTTTGGCAGTAGAGAGCAGGGATAGTGAAGAGGGCAGCGGCCCAGGTGAAAAACGGCAGATGCCACGCTCAATAATACCAATGTTAAAATCTCCTTGACCTGCAGGTCATCAAATAGCAACACCAATTCGTTTCATATTTTGCTTGCCGGATCAATGGTGGCATAAATTTGGGGCTCAATGACAAGAATAATTTAAAAAAGATCTATAAACGATAGAACGGTATTCCCTATGGTCACAGATGCATAACAATTTGCTAGATTGACAGGATGGACTGCAGAAAGCTTAAAGATGCAAACATATAGTTAAGAAAAAAATCATATAAGGCATGCTTGTTTTATTTTTGTGTCTCCTCCTTTTATCAGGTTCATATAGAGAAATCAATGTTTTCTGAATTTTCTTAGGCTTTTCTGCTCTGATCAGCAAATACTGGAAGGACAAATTGTTTAACATGCCTGAATAAATAATAATATCAATGGCGAATCCACCAACCCCCCCTATTTGAGTCAAATGAATCTGACTTTCACCACCTTCACACATGACAAGAAGGGCAATAAATATATGAAATATAAAAGCAGGAGTGAGCCTCAGCATTGGTGCTTTAATTCAAGAGCAGAAATCCAGATGTTTGCTTAATAAAAAAACATTCGGGGGGGGGAATCATCTTAAATGTTTAGTTGACACTTCCCTTTGACTTATCAAATCCCAAAACCCGTCTGACCAAGCCTAGATACAGACACCATTTTCCTGCTTAGAGGACAAGATTATTGGACTTCACGCTAATACTGTTTTGCAAAGCATAAAAGCCTCTTGCTGATAAATATTAATTTGAGCCTTCATGATGTATTTGAAAATTCCAGCTAAAATGTCACCACATGGAACATTAATGTAATATTTCAAGGCCTGAGAGCAATACTCATATTGATTGCATTTATTTGACTCTGGGGAGGAGAAATAATTCTTCAGTGTGGAGACACATCTGGTAGCCAAAGATGCGAAGCAGGGAATGAGAAAATGCAAAATAACAATAAAAAATAATAGGACTTGTATTTAAATGCATTATCCCAGAATTGTTTGGATACCAATGCCTTATTATAGCCGAGAAAAAGACAGATGCACCCGGGTCTTTTACTGCTACCTCTGAAAGGTTTAATTTTCTATAAAGTGTTTAATACCCAACAAGAGGAAAGCAGATCGTTTGCATCCAGCTATTTTCCCCCCACCTCGCCGCTATTTGCAGCAGGTCCCCTGTGATAAAGCTGAGCAGCTAAATGACAAGGAGTACCAGCGCTAATGCTCCCCTTTTCCTTACAGTACTGAGCTGCACTTTGCATTGCTGCTGCTGCTGCTGCTGCTGCTTGCGTGAGTTCACCGGGATCCAACTTCAAGGCGTTGTCACATAAGGATTGTGTCCTTTGTTATCAGCGATATTGACTCGCAGTGTGTCGAGGCGTCTGCCTGTCTTCGTGCAAATGAACTGAAATCTGAGAAACAGCACTTTGACCCTGAGCCCATCCGTCAACAGCTGCGCGGACTTTTATTAATTGGATAAACAATGTTTGGCCGTTTGGTGCTTAAATAATTTGTAAAAGCGGCCTTATGTTCTTCTTTAAATAATATTAACAGCTTTTCTGCGTCACTTTGGAAACAGATTCAAAATTCATAAAAGACAATTTCTCAATAAAATATTTCATTTATTTTTTTTAAGAGTGGAGGCCTTGTGAAATCCGTCTATTGGTATATGCGTGTCTGTAGGATGCATTTATTTACCACTGAGGTGTTGCTTACAGTTATGGAAAAATGCCGATCATCTTCTGCTTCACACACATCACCATGAAATGCCCCAGATTTCCTCTACCATGCGCATGCGTTAAATAACGAGTCTCCAACTTAAGCAACTGTGGTCACAGTTTTGCATAGTTTTAAAAGAAGAGCCTGTCAAAAAAGAAAAGAGAGAGAAAACTTTTCTCACGTTGAGGAGAGAGCTTCTCCGTCCTGTACGCAGGCGGCTTGAATACAACACGGCTAAAGCGCCTCCCACTGGCGTATCTCGGTACTCCTCATGCTTCATCAGACACCTGACCACCATCTTCTCCCGTTTGCTTGTTTTCCGAGAGGATTTGAAGTTTGAAACCATGCATACTGCAGTGCAGGGGGATGGATGTGTGCAGAAAAAGGAGTGATGACATCGCAGGTGACTTTTTCCCCCACTAAGTAGTTGTGATGTTCCTGTAACTGCGACACTTCAAGGATGCATTGTGTAAATATTTTATAGCACTTCTTTTATAATATGTTTTCGTTCTTTTTTTATGTAGAGGAAAAAAAATATCTGCAAGCGGTTGAGTTAACCACAGAATCATTTTAAGCTTGGAAGCGCTTGATATGTGTTAAATTCAGATTTTGGTTAGGTGGTTAGCCCACTAAATAAGACCTTATTAAAGACACTTGGCAAATCTGTCCACGTGGGCTTTGGTTGGTTATCAAATGTCTGTTTCAAGGAATGCCAGTTTATTTAAATGCTTTTTCTTCTTCTTCTTCTTGTAACTACAGTAAACATTAACAGGAAGTAGGGAAGAAACACGATGAGTCAAAAGTTCTTCTCTGATTTTATGTTACAACTTTCAGATGAATCATCAGGACATTATACCACAGAGCGCCGCACATCTGTAGGCCTGCTTTCCAGTGAAAACCTGAACGCTTTCACCAGATATTCCCTCTGTTTGGTTAAAAGTGGGCCAGGCCGCTAAACCAGCAGATGTCATGTCTGGTTAGGATGAAATACTGAACGGTCTCAAATGAGAATGACAGGTCTGCTGCTGCTGCTCGTGAAAAAACTGTTTGCATTCTTGTCTCACTTTTTCATTAAAACTTTTTGAATTCGTACAGTTGCGCAGCTGCACAATCCAGGGGGATGTCGTTCCTTTATGCTTCGCGCCACCAGGAACCAAGAAGTTTCATCCAAATTCCTAACAATAAATATCCAACCAAGGATAGCCTAAATAATGGATTTACACAAAAACCCAAGACAACACCTTCAAAAAGCAAATACCTTTTATCGCCATCTGTAGCGGGCACCTGGGAAGATGGGCTTTGTGCGTGGCAGAGTGAGGAGGGAAATCATAGTTTTGGCGCAGACAATGTGAGCATTTAAATAAGAAATGGAATCAGAGCCCGACTGTTTGCTTTATTTCTCAATTCCCACATCAGTTTGAGAAAACAGCACAAAAAAAGAAGAGTGGGAAAAAAAAAAGCAAAACACTTTTTTAGGTGTAAAGAAAAACATACGCCAGGAAATGACAAGTTCCAAACCAAAGAGCAAAGAACGTCACTATAGGATGTGCGATAATTGTGATGAATCTCCAGTGTCCTTATCCATCTCTGCACTCGCATGCAATTTTCACTTCCCTTTTTTGCATGCATGAAAGCAGGGAAAGAAGTAAAAATAAAACAGAATGTATTTGAAATAAGAAGCTCAGTCACACAGAATACGCGCCTGTTGGTCCTGAACTGCTACCACGTGTGACATAAAGCAGAGGTATGCGCTGCCGGGGCCAGACGGGTCAGCCAGGCATCAACAGCGGCATCAGTAAAGTGGCTGCACCGTGGCAGGTGATTTAATGGTTGTCACAGCAGCAATAGAAGTGTACAGAGACAGGATTCCAGTCAAAGATAATATTTGTGATGAATCACTGTCACGCCAGAGGTAAATGTAACACTAATAGACATGGGGAGATCTACTGTTAGCTGGTTTTGCTAATGAGCGTATTCTTTCAGAGAGGTGGTGTCACTTTGCGGGTGCTGCTTCCATACAGTAAGTAGCGAAATGAGGGGGCTTATATTGGATTGAGTGTAATGAGAGTGTCATAGCCATACTGCTGTGAGGAGCTCGAGACATGAGGCCTGAAATGCAGATAATGTTGTTGGAAGACAGTCTTTATGAGTATTGCTAAACTGCAGGTAAGACGTCTGCTCGAAATTATGTTTTAAAAAAAAGAGCTGCGTGCATGACTCTCTACTTTCCTAAACAGGAAATAGTGCAGTAGCAATGTAAAAGCTCTGAAGCCACACCAACGTGTGCTCGAATGCTTGCCGGAGTTGTATCAAGAAAAAAATGTGTATTGATTAACTTATTTTATTGATTTATGATGGAACTGTTGGTGTTATTGTGCAAATTCTGCTAAGTTTTAAAGTCAAATTTCCCATAAGGGACAATAAAGTTTCTTCTTCTTCTTCCTTATTTAGGCCCGTACTTTCTTTGAACATCCTGACTTCACATTCGCCATCAGATCAGCCCACAAAAACCAAAGCTAAAAAAATGTGTCGCTAACATTTCAGAGGTTACATTTACAAATCTCCCTAATGAGGATCTAGTTATTTGTTTAGCTGCTGTAACATATGTTCCACTTTAATTCAGGCCAATAATTTAACATATGAAAGCAACAATTACAAAGACTACTTAACTGTTAGACAGTTAGAGGATACCTAAACAAAGAATGTGGATTTAAATATTTGTCAATCAGTCAGTTTTTATATTTGTTATTTTTTTCTCATTTAAATATATTATTTTCACTAAGGCTATTTTTACATATTAATCAGTGACGTCTGTGCATATTTATTTCCAGTCACAGAATGAAGCGGTTAGGAGAAATCTCTCCAATATTTTTCCCGGGATCCTTTTACTTTAAACGTCTGTTTCCGATGGCGCTCGGATGTGTCGATCTGCAAAGAGAGGAATTCTGTTTTTGCTGAATGGCAAGTGTTTGGTTTCCTGTTTGGATTAGCCAGCTTTAAATCAGGTACAGTGATACTCAGCGCAGAGAGATTCTTCAAGGTGGAAGGTCACAGGGAAGTCAACTCAACACAATGGCTGCAACTGACTCCCCCAGCCAGGTGGAGCGACTCTTAAGGTGGCTTGCAGATGTAGTCCGATCTGTTGTGTGCAGGGAGAGAGGACTGTGTGCTGGCATCAGGTTCTTTTAGTTTCAAAAAGCTGTAAACCAGATAAGAAGAGAATTTTTATTTCTTACGCACAGAGGTGAATGAAGTTCAGCAGCTTTGTTTGTCAGGCTCTTTTAGCAGTTGTTGGGCAGATTTTAGATTTTTTTTCTAAGCTAATTTTCTGAAATCTTAAGACTATAAAGCCTCAGATTTTCAATCTCATTTGATTCAGCTGTACCTTATTTAACAACAAATCCAGAGGATTGTACGAGCACGAGAGAAGACAGGACTACTTTCTGCTGCCTTTGCTTGAGCTGGTGTGCAGGGATTCTGCTTCTCATACTCGATTTCCAGCCTTTCCAGCAGCTTTAATAAGATCACAGAGTCATACAGCGATCATATTTCATTTCTGAGTTTCGGTGCCAATGTAGATTTACAAATGCGCCTATATAAACCAGGAACCACAAAAAAGCACTAGTCACTGATCTCACAATTACTTAGTCCCTTTGGCCATCCACCCAGTCTTTGAACTGTATCTTGCGAGCTGAAAGCGCCTTCCTACACTGGAACGAGAAGTGGCAATACCACATGATTATTGCTCAATCCACTGAGTATTCACAATTACAGTGAGGTCTGTTGCATTTCCTGGAGCAGAAAAAAACAAATAAAACTGAAGCGTATCAAAGTCTTTTGGCCTAATTTGTCCTGTTGGGGGTCTCACTCGATCCTCTGCATCCAAGTAACACACCGTGCGCTTTTGCTCAGCACCCCACCCTTAACCACTCCCAGCAGCACCTCGCACCCCCCCCCCCAACACATTCAGCCCGAGCCCTCAATTGCTTGTTTAACTTGACACATAATTACTGTGGAAATATTTGTGTATTTTGTACGAGTGCCACAGCCTGTATTGCAACCGACTGCCAAGTCCTCGCTGCTCCCACTGCAGCTATCGCAGCCAGAATCCCTGATTAAAACAAGATGCTTTCATTTGGGCCAGCTTTGGAAGAAATCACTCCCAGAGATGGGCCTCTCCCTGCCAAGCCCCTACTGCTGTAAGGTTTGCCATGTGTGGCAAGGCTGACATGCTCATTGTACCAAAAGAGCTTTCCTTTTTTCTTTCTTTCTTGGTTTAAACCCAAACATGCTACTGAATCAAGCCTCCTCCATCAAAGTGGCGCTCTGAAAAAGCCCACAGTGGAACTCTGGTCAACATGAAACAGAGAGTTGTTATTAAAACCCCATGCAGCTTGAGGTCATCGCTATAATTTTTCACACAGAACCCTTTAATTTTACACTCATTTAATAGCTTTTCATATTAAGATTAAGGCAAATGCGCATGGAATAAGTACCTTTAAGCCTAGAAAATTTGAAGCCACCTTCGCTCCGGATTAAGAGTTATAACAGCACATTTTATTTTCCCTTAGCCTTGCTTAATCTGTTAAATTAAAGGATGCAGAGGTGTGAGGGGAGCCAAAGGCCTTTTTTCAAGCTGTATAGGTAATTATTTTAAAGGAATGTTTGTCTGCATTTTCCCAGGACAAATTTGGCTTTCTATCAATCTGTACAGCAGAGTAATATTTTAAAGGATTTGCATGTGTGTGACTGAGCACATGTAGCACAAGACTTTCTCCAAACCCCCTCACAAAAAAGATGACAACTACCTGCATTTAAATAGTTTATAAAAGGCTTGAATCTGCACTATAGGTTTGTTTCCGCCGGCCATCCATAATTCATAAGTGGCACAGGAATACGCAGTTGTGGGAGAGATGTGACAACGGCAGGTGAAATGCTCTCTGACATCTTATGAAGTCACTCTCGTGTGGCGGTGACTGGACGTCTGGAGAGTCTGGCTCCGGCTGACCCATCAGCTTTGACTCACCGCTGGCCCGAATCAACAAAAATCTCAAGAGTCACTTGAGCTTTGTCCTGACACCTGTCATGCAACCTGAGCTCTTAATTTTTGCTTGTCTGAAATTTTGTTAATTTGAAATTTGGAGGTAATTCCTTAGCCAAGCTAATAGGCGCGCGGGACTGTGAGCCGCGAGATACAGTGGGGCATTGCAACGCATCCCAGCAGCAAAATAAGTAAAACACACCACTTCAATCAATGTTGGGGGCCACTTTCATGTAAATTGGGACCTCATTCACAATATCTAAAGCAAATTATCTTCATTAGATTTCCAAAACCATGCCACTGATTTGTCAAGCTGTGAATGATAATGAAGTTGTCTGGTTAATGAAGGACTGAAGATGCAGGGTTTCACAATCATGATCATCTGCTATATAACCCTTATGAATATTTAAGGATCTTAATTCTGTATACTGTATAATTGCACACCAAAGCTTGGCATCTCTATAGACTTAACAAATAGAGTATGTAATGGAGGAGACAGACCTAGCTATATTTCACTAATCACTCGGATTAATTAACTGGTGAATATATGGGATGTTTAACTTTGCAGGATCCATAGGGAACTCCAGCAAACAAAATGCGTGGAAGAGGCACCGAGTTCTGTGAGCTTATGCATCAGATTATTTACAGAGAGTCACTTACACTTTCAGAGTTTGTTCGTGGTGCTCAGCTAAATTGTTTTCCTTCCAGCAGATTCGAATGGCGAAGCTCGGGCTGCTAATTTAAAATACTGTAATTGGGTTCACGTCATTTAAGGGAAATAAAGGCTCTTTGGTCTTTATTTCCCTTTATTACAGCACATGGAGCAGAAGTGCACATGTGACTCAGATCACCGGGGTCGGAAAACAGGAAGTAAATAAGCTCGGTCGTATCGTGATCCCACCAGGTGCCCGTTCCCACAACAGCCTTTGGAGTAAACTGGAGTGGATTTGAGTGTCATGGTGGAAATCCTCAGTCAAATAAAACAAAGTGGGGCTGCATCGATGCTCTGTCTTGTTTTATATGATGGCTTGAAATAAATGAACTTTAAATGGAACCTTGGCAGGGACTCGAGCTATTGATCGATTGAAGCAGGAGCTGAAGTTTAAGGGCACAGCTTTCCCGGGGCTGGGGCTGTAACTGGAGTAATGAAATTGATTAGGCCAAGGGAGGGTGACAAGCCAGTAGAGTCAAGCCCTTGATGTAAGGAAACAAGAGTGCCATCTAATTGGGGTGTAATATGGGTCTTTAGAGGACATTAAGCACACGAGTGGCGGAAGGGAAGCCACTATACTGGATGGAGCCAAGATGATGTTGCACCGGTGTTATTATTTTGTAATTATTCACTCAGATGATTGGATTATAGGCGTCAAAACTGAGAGTCCAGCCAAGGGTCAGCTTTTTCCCAAACTGTAGCAGCTTTTGTAACAACTCGATCCCTGCAATACAGTGTGCTGCTCAGGCACCTGGATGAGAGAAAAAAATGTATCTTCTATAAACTATAAACTTGAACAAGTCGTGTTTTACATTAAATATGTTTTTTGGGGGTTTTTTCCCTCTTACTTCCTTAAATCCTGAACTTTCACCAGACGGGTCCGTGCAGTTGCAGCACTCGTGCTTAAAAACTGCTGGCCAGCTGTGGTGAAGTTAGAGATGGCTTGTATTCAGCACATTACCTATGCAGACTATATAAACAGACCTCACTGGATAAATATTCTATTAGTATTGACATGACATTTGCCCTCCTTTACTAGACCCAGTGATGTGCACATTGTGGTTTCCAGGTGGGTCTAAGCTGAACGGGCACAACAATTAGTCTTTTTACATGTAATTATTCAAGATTTAGCATATAATTAAAAGCATGTAGAAGGCTCAAACTACATCTCTGATTGAACCCATAATCCTAAAAAAGAACAAACTTTTATAAATTCATTCTTCAGCTGCTACAGTCTGAAAATCGCACTGACTGCGCTGTCACTGTTTTGAACTTATGAGTAACTCTGGCTGGGATCACGGGGAGTGCGGTGTCCTCCTGCCAGCAAAAGGCCCTGTCCAGTGCAGGGGCATTTATCTCCTGGCCTGAACTGTCTCACTCAACAGGATGGCCAGAAGTTACGGTGCATTACAAGCACTTAGCGCAGTGATATCAAGGTTCACCTCCGATTTCCAATCTCAGGCCAGAATGGTGGGCTGGGAGGCCGTCATTAAAAAGCCATTACATGCCCATATTTCATATACCAGTCTCTCCTATGTTTCAAGGTGTTAAAAGCTCAATGTATATTTCCTCTATATTTAAGCAGCAGGACAACGGAGCAGCACATAGCATCCCGCTAGCAGCCATTGACCTTGGCCTAGCCAGCCTTCATTAGCTTTTAGACACTTATCAGTCATAACTGGGTTTGTCCTCTCCGCAACGTTTCCTCCTTCACTTCACTTAGGCCGGAAAATAATGGCTGAAATCCATTTATCTGCCATTTCCAACAAGTGCGTGACATTAACAAATTATCTACTTTTCGCTAAGTATGGCCAAGGTACCCTCTAAAGGATTCCTCCACTCTGCCGGCCAAGGTCAGACCTTTTTAGAAACCGCTTTTTTTTTTTCTACCTGAGCTTTTTTCTTTCATTCCCATCTTTAAATATTCATCCCGCTTTTGCATGCCGGGCTGAGCTTTTATGAGCACCATCAGCCATATTTCTCCAAACACACATCTTTATTTGTTTTTGATTATTTATGCTCCACTCTGACTTTATAACTCACATCCCTAGGAAAACATTGATCCAAGAGGCAAATGAATCTAATTAGGACCTCTTTCTTCTGTGCTGAATATTGACTTGTTTTGAAAGGTGCCTCTCCATTTCGAGAGAATGTCTCTGGAATGCTCCTTCCCAATCTCTTTAAGGAAAACTTCTAAATGCTGATGAGATATTTAAGTCCATAAATGCGATCCTGCGCAGATCTGCAGTGGCGCCTAGATGTTCATAATGTATTGCATTTATTGCAGGATGTCATCAGTGCGCTAATTTCCAGCCCTCTGAAACTCACGGGCACCAGTTGTTTGTTCAATTATCGAGTGCTTTTTCATCTTTTTTTTTTTTGGGAAGTTGTGCGTCTTAATATATAAAAACATCATAAAAAAGAAGCTGCAGAGAAAGAGTGGATAATCTCTGCAGTGCATTTGGGGCTCCCAGGCCCAACCTGTCAATCTCTTGAACAAGGACAGCGCAGAAAGTGATGATGTACCATTAGTCAAGAATCATCTCAGCTAAGAAGAATCTTTGTTCTTGACACAGAAAACTTGTGTTCCATCTCGATCAGTGAGGAAATGGGGCCTGGCGAAGCGTGCGTCGCCTTGCATTTGTCTTGAGTTGCTGTCCCAAAGGCACCGGCGCTTGTTCACAGCATTACGCCGCTGCCTGTTGATGAAAAGCCCCTGCATTTTGCCGTTTCGCGCAAACTCAGTTTCTCAAATATTCCGTCGCTTTCCATGTAGTTGATTTCTATTTAAAATGGTCATGATTATTTTATTTTGTAACATTAATGGAAGTACATTTGGTGCTGGAGGAGGGTGGTGCCGAGGCATTTGCAATTCATATTCCCCTGCGTGATTACATTAAGAGTATGTTCTGTCATATTTGATTAATGTATCGTGTTTTCCTTAAAACAGGATTAAAATATGAAAACAGACAGAAATTATTACATTACAAAGACTGATCAATTTTTAATAATCTACTCAAGGAAAGAGGGGGGTAGAAATGTGGGCTGCTCAGAAATGCACAGATCAGGTTTCTGCAACATTTTGTAATCGGGGTTGAAGTCCCAGACAGAATGAACATGAACGGCCACTAACAGCGCCTGCACTCTGTGCATGTTATACAACGCTGAACGGCGAGCTTCGGCTCCGTTATTAGCATGCTCGTGTATGTATCTGCAGCCAGCAACAACCTGCGCATTTACTGTAGATATCTTTTAAATTTCCCTGTAATTTACAGAAGCAATCATAAAATTTAATGCGCAGTCTTTAATTTCAAGGGGTGACCGCGAATGAAAACATAAATAACAGAGAAATACAAGCTTAAACACCGTTGTGCAAAGTACTTTAACTGGCAGCTTTTTACGAGCAAGTAGTACATCATGAGATGTACCCCTAGATGTGCTCTTTGTTGCATGTTCGCAATTATATTTTCGGGAAATTCACTCCATTCATTTCCTCGTGGAATCTCTTCATCATACACGTGTGAAACTGACAGCATTCACTAAAATCTTTAACACTGAAGCAACATTGCAGAGAATCCAGCTGAAGCTCTTCAGTCAATGTCAATAGCCGTTTTTGAAACTAAGTGTGTGTGCGTGTGTGTGTGTGTGTCGACCAGTATAAACACAGGCCTCCAATTCCAGTGTCAGCCATTTAGCCTGACCGTGGGTGACTGTGAATTAAAAAGAGAGGCCTTTATGTGCGACCCTGCAGCACAAAAGGCTACATCCATAACTTAAAGAGGCAGGGAGGCCATTAGCCGCCACTGCTAGTCCACCTTTACATAATACGGTGTGTGCGGAGTAATCGCTGAGCTGATGAGCCAAAGTGCTTTTGGACCAAACTGTATACATGCTCCTTCCACGCGAAAGAAAGAAAAATGATAACAACCTCCTTATGTGCGTCTCTCATGTTCTCTGTTAATGCTACTCGGAAAAGCTTTTTCAAGAAAATCTTTCCCTTCGGCTCCACTTTGGGTAACAATTAAATTCTGTTAATCCTCAGCTAATATTTATCATATGAGATCAATTGACAGTTTGTCTGTGAATGGAAGCCTGTTTCTCCAAAACAAATCACATACATGTGGCTTTCAAAATGCTGGGACGAATCAAAATGACTCAGAAAAGCCAAATAATACTGCTGAAGCAGTGCTTTTTCTTCTTTTCCTGAGGGCGAGCAGAGACAACAAAGTGTGCCTGTGGAAGCAGAAACACATGGACGGGGGTGAAGAAACTACAGAGAAGGCTCCAAGAAACAAACTATCAGCAGTTACCAGTATGGAGTGTGAACTCCATATGTTCTGCGAGCAAGCTGTCCCATTCGTGTTCCATGAACTATTACAGTAACTCCCAGTGTTTTAGATCTGCTTCTCCTAATCAGTTCTGATTTTGCATCTGTTATTTTTAATGCCACGTATCATGTTTTAATGCATTAATCCATTAAAAACAAAGTAACCACCAGGAGCAAGATTGAACTGTTTTCATATTCGTCCTGCTTCTAATCTTTCAAACAAAGTGAACCACAAGTGTCTCTGATTGTGCTTATCTAAAACACTTAGATTCCCTATAAAGCTGCTAGTGGCAGAAATCAGGTAAATGATACTGTGTATCCTGCTTAAAAAGGATTTGCAAACCATTTGGACTGACTGCTCTTCATATTACCTTAATGCCTCCCAAAAGGCCAAAGCCAAGAATGAATTATTGATAGCCATCATATGGATCGCACACTGTGGCTCCACATGCCTATTAGAGGGTTTTCTTCATTCATTTGCGCTAGCTTGGACAGAAGTCCGACCGACGCATCACTCTTCTTCTTTTACTTTTATCCATTAACTGTTAACAATAACTGACTTTACGCAGGTCCCTGAGTTTCCAGCACAAACAAAGTAACGCCGTGGCTTTCATTTGCATGCTCTGTGCAGGGGTTGACCTTTGGCCTCTGTTGGTTAACCTACAGACCATTTAGGCTTTGCTCCATTTCTGCATGGAAATTGGAAAAGGGGAGACAATAATTTCTGGTGAAACCATAGCTGGAATAATAATTGCTAAGTTTAAAAAAACAGAAATCTAATTGTGCCGATCCCTCTGGGAACTAATATTGGACTATCTTATAAAAGGCCCCCAGTATCCCAGCAGTGATTTATTGCTGAATTCCAGTCATTTTCAATACATTATAGTTTCCAAATTGTGTTTAAATTGAGTGTAGAGGAGAAAAGGCCATTAGGAGATGCAGAAATGAAGATTATATTTAAATATTCATGTACTCGGTACCTTATTATTGAATCTGTACACTAACAAAATCAATATTAAGTGCAGCTTGACATAAATTTATTTATGAATTTCGACTTTCTAAGTACTTGCGTTTTTTCGCTCAAAAAAAGGATGGGTATAATGCCGTAACGATATCAAAACAGAGTGTCAGGGTGCATTAGTCTGGGAGTTTATGAACCCGCACATAAAAACTCAGGAGCGTCCCTGTAGAAGTGCTTACTAGGCAGAAATGTCGCTTTTTACAAACATCAGTCATTTTACAGCCCTGTATCGTAGCGCGCTCCTCGGCTGTGGGTGATAGTTAGAGAAAGATGCAGTCATCTTGTTTGTCCTAAATGAGATCTTTGCAGTAAGCCTACTTGTATTAGGGCCTGGGAGTGGGACTGTGTAACATTTAATTAAAATGGATGTCTCTCGTTGTGCCTAACCTGTCCCCCTAACTCCTTCTTGTTTCCAGGCCATGTCTTTGTTTAGACAACAGCCCAATGTGACACTTATGACACGAGGACACTGTGGTTCAGTGGATTTTCTTGTTGCGCGAGTCTTAATACGGCAGCATAAAATAGCCTGTGATTGGCTGTCCCTTGCTGAAAGCCTCAAGGAGAATTATAAATGTACTAGCAGTAATAAAATATCTGCGTAGTTTATTTTTATATTCCATTGTGTTGCTGAGAGGAGAGGAACTGCCACATTTTTCATTCATATCGCACGCTTTGCGCGCACCATACCGCTCAGATTTAATAGATTGTCACAAGTTTTCGAAACAGTTCCTTTTGTTTCTCCGTTTTCTTTTTTAATAGAAATGTGAGCAAAGTTAAAAGGCTCTTTATTGGAGGAGCCACATCTCTGGACACAAGATGATGCCATAAAAGCAGGAAGGCATGGAAAAGCAAAACATCAATCTGAACTAAGAGGGGGAAGCAATAAATCAGAGAATCATAGCCTTCAGCCCCGCCTTTAAAATCATTTAAACAGATTCAAAAACCCTGATTCTGCTCGAGTCTCTCTGTAAGCACCCTTATAAAGCCTTTATGTGCCTTAGACACAGAGGATAAAACCACAGATCCTTATTGAGAGACAGAAAAATGACACCCTGTTCCTGGTAAGTGGACGCTTTAAACAGTACTATCGGTATCAGGATCGAAGAGCGGACACGAGTAAGTAAGGCTGAAGGAAGTCATCCATCCAAAGCATTCTTGTAATATGTTTTAAAAACCTTTTCAGGTCTCTGTTTCTACTTTAAGGTCCACTCATATCTAAGGTTAAGGGGGTTTGTACGGCTTTATCAGATAGTCAGTCAGTCTGGATTGTTCCAATTTCCTTATTTCCCACTTTAGAAACATATCAGCTGTTCTGTTTAAACTCAGTGCCAGTGAGTGAGCTGGATAAATATGTAACAGTGTGCATCAGTCAGCGTCACCATATCTGCTCTTGGGCAGCGGTGTGACAACGTGAGGCAGCTTTGCTCATCACCCAGAGTAGGAGAGCATAAAACAAGATATCTTTTTTTAGTTTTAGGTGTGAGAGAAAAATACTTTATTTATTTATTTTAAATTTAACCACTCATTTAAAAAAAAATGATCAGAAATATTACATGTTACAGGAAAACAGCCAAAGAAACCAAAATTTCCCTTTTCTACCCCTCTCTAAGAGGAAGCGCTGCACTGAAAAAATTAAAAGCTTTGGTCTGCAAGTATCAGAAGGACACATGTTCACCAAACTGCTGAGGATGGAAGGAGGGATTGGGATTTCTCAGAGCTAATGTTAGTTTGAAAAAGGAGAACCTGTTTCAGTTAAATGACACAGCTGGACTTACGTGACCCTGATACACGAATAATTACACGTGATTCTCACACTGAAAAAAAGGGACTGGCCATCTCTTGGATTTATGTAAGCATCTTGCATGCATTTAACACAATTGCCTCATGTTTTAAAGTTAAATGTAACTATATAGTGTAAAAACTACATGATATGCAGAAAGGGTGTATTAAATTGTTCATATCATGTTCAGGTGAAGTAAGTCAATAAGATAGCAACGTTAAATCTCGTGAAACCACGCGTGATTTCATCTCGCGGGCTTTGGATCGTGGTTTAAAAAAGGCATCCATCTCAGTCAAGTCGAGCAGCCAACTCTACGTTTTTGGTATGTCTTGATTTTTTGAATTCATTTTTACCATATTTCAGCCAAATGTAGTTAAACGTCTAGAGTGTCGCCATGTAACATGCTAAAAAAGAGCCGTTAGCTTATTTGCTGTTTTATCTGTTGTCAAAGAATTGGCGCTTTTTCATTTGAATTTGTCTTTGGCACAAGAGCCGTAATATCACATTAAACCTAATTACGAGGCACTCATAACATAATTTGGTTTTCTGTGTGAATAGATTTGTCAACTGACTCTTCAGTTACATTGTGTATTTACTGCACCGTGGTGTTAGTGAGATTTTGGACATTGAACAGCTTTAGCTAATATCATCAGCGGCATTATGCTAGCTTACATCCCTACCCCTCCTGCCCTCACCTGCTGTCCTTTTGTTTTTGTTTTTTTTGCTGCACATTGAGAGATGACCTCTATTCTGCATTTCACCAGGAGTCAGCTGATGGATTGTGGGTTCAAGGTGTTATGGTAAGAAAGTATATTCTATTTTCGTTTCTGTAACTTAATTATAATAGGTTTTTTATAATTATTAGGTGCATGCATACTCACCCTATTAATACAACTGAGAAATCCAAAATCTGCCATAGGTTTAACTTATACCTGTATGTATTGTCAGAAAGGTGATTACTGGACTCACATTAATGCACACTTGAACTGAAATGAGGTTGTAACTTGTGGGTTGTTGGGTTGCAAATCAGAAACAAACATCTTTGGATTTTTTTTAATCCCATAAGATCTGGAAACACAGTTTTTATTCAACAAAACATTACTGATTAACCAAGCACAGTGCCTGCTGTTATTTCAAAATAATTTTATGTCATTTCAGATAAAATGCAGCATTCCAGTGCATCCCAACCATGCCTTTACAGTCAAGGTTTCTGACGGAGCTGAGTTTTTCTCTGACAGTCTGCTGAAAGTGTTTGCAAAGTGATCAGGGGAACAGGGCACAAAGCTAAAGGATGTAGCTGCCATAATGACAGTAAGAACTTTAAAATTCTTTAACTACAAAGTGTATATGTATTGCATTAGGTCAGTAAAAGATTTTTATGCTACATCCATTGAAACAGTCAACTATTACCTGTGAGTAATGATTCCACTAAAAGGATGCCATAATTTTCGTCATGCATTTACTGGCCCACTGAGAAAAAATTATCTTTTTTTAAAAATAAATGTTCTGGAAACTATATATCCATAAAGTTGATGTCAAACAGGAACTTTTGATATTGCTTTGTAGATGCTGGTGTTGCATGTTGACTGGTTTAAAAAGTCAAGAGTTTTTGTCTGGGATCATTTTCTTCTGTGCTACTGAAAAGTTCACAAATCTCTGTTTTCTTTGTTATAATAGTCAAGGATGACATTAATGCTCGGAGTCCCTCATCAAAGTGCTCCGCATCTGTGTGAAAGACAATTGCAACATCTTGGTGCAGGAGTTCATGGTGAGTGTTTTATGAGTAGATTGTGGCTTTGCAACATTTAAAAATGCATTTAGTTATCCACTTGATCCTCATTGGACTGGTTAGGACCAGTAGTCCTCTTTAATAATTTGAAGTTCACATGAGGCCTGGTAGTGAACTCGGCCGCCGGCCCTTGAGGCCCCATCCCCACCCCTGTATTAGGGGTCACATCAGTGTGAAAAAACTTTAAATTTGTCATTCTAATGAACAAAGGAAAATCCCACCAATATTTATATTAGCTTTTGTTTGAAAAAATGACCAACTGACCAACAGCTAACCAAATTGTGGGGCTGAAAGTCTAAATTCTAACATCTTCTGAGTGACATAGCCTGGATTTCTGATGGGCCGGTGTCTTTCTAACAAAAACTAATGTAAAGCATTTGAAATTATTATGTTTTTCACCCTCTCTTAGAAACTCTGTTAGACCATGAATGGCAGCATGGCAGGCCACTCTTTGGCTATAGCTATTTACTATGTTGCTTGCATTGGTTTAAATTACTCTAACATTAGAACTGGTAGATTCAAAAGAGATGAGTTTAAAAAGGAATCTTAAAGAAATGTTTTGTGTTTAACCAGGACTTGACTGAGGCCACTGCACAGATTGAGAAAACCACAATGAACATCTGTCTCCAGAGGATGCGGCAGGCAATGACTTTTCTGATGTTGTTCTTCAAGATCTGGATAACGTGACCTTTGCAGTAGCCATGCTGTTTGGACCTTTTTTATTCCTTCAACATGAGTTACCCATCACAACTCTGCTACACTTTTGAGGTGATTCAATGGGTGGTAATGGAGTTGGATGCAACTCAGCTCTCAAGAAAAGCTCACAACTAAGACAAAACTGCTCCTGCAACGAAGCTCACTGTTATGCATGTGAGGTGACCAGCTCTAGGTGAGAGGACATTTAAATCTCACACTTGTTCTGCTGCATTTTTGAAGCTCAATTCCAGGAGCAGATCGCAGGGTTCATTTTTATATACTCTGCAACTGCCATGAGGACGAGCCGTTTTTTGTTGTTGTTTGTTTTTCCTTTTGCTCTGTACAAGTTCTGTTTGTCTGTTTGGCAGCATTTTTAAATTTCTCTTTGTATTTTTTCTTTCTTTTACTAGTGAAGAGATGTAGCGTGAACAGTTATACAGTCTAAATATCCCATATGGGTCGTGTGAAATGGTATTTTCAGTTTCATTCAGTTGAAGTAAAGAACGTTGAATATTTCTAAGTGTGCTGTTTTGAACCAAGATGTCACAGTATGATCAGTGCTGTAATTTTTGACAGTCACTGTATCAATGTTATTTTTGCATCTCTTGAATAAAGGTTTTGACCTGCAAGTGCTAATTTCTTTAGTTATTGGGGTAAAATGGGTAGTGTTAATAGGAAGGTGTTTGCCAATTCAGTAACCTAATTTAATGTTAATGGAAACTAACATTACCTCAAATTGTTTAGTTATAATTGTTGTTTAACTGAATCTTGACGTTAGAGGCCTTAAATAGAATGTTTTGTATTGTTCTTTCCCAACATTTTTCAAAAGAAACAGTCCAATTTCTTTGCTGTGATTGATTCCAGAGAACACGGAAGAACTGACATTATTTAACTGTTGATTTATATAGATTCAGTAGAGGAGTAATGTCAGTTTAATTCTTTACCTACTGCAGTGAAATTAGACATGTTGTTTTGAAAGGTTACTGGTGGATGCCAGCAACCATCTTGGAAGAGAACAATACAATCTGTTATAAGGCCTCCATTTGAAAATTGTGTATTTGATACTAGAATATAATAGCAAAATGTAATTTGAAGATAACATGTAGTATTTAAGTGACCAAGTAGTATTGGGTAAAAGTTATTGAATCGTGTTGGGATAACGTGAGAAAATTGTGAAGGATTAAAATATTCCAAGAGCTCAAATTACTTCATCAAAACATGTTTAAGTCACATTTTATCAACACAAATTGCACAAGTTTATTGAACATGAATAAATTGTGTTAATTTAATTCAGTTGTTTAAGTTGCTGCCAAAGCAAAACATCTGTGTGCAACAAATGTCCACCATTGAATTAAGTAAATCCAACAACATATTTTTTTCAGTGCAGGAAGGAGTATTTTGTGGTATTTTTTACTTTGCTTGAGTGCAGTATTTCCCAAGTAATTTATGTGTGCACTGTCAGCAGTTTTATTTTGTGTTTTAGACCAAATATCTTTATTTTATCAGTTTTGTTTATAGTTTTATGAAATCTCATTTAAGGTGACACTTGTCAAGTCTCGCTTCACATTTTCCCAAAAAGAAATGCTTTAGAGAACGTTCAATTTTACCCTTGCAAAGCCCGAACCCTGAAAGAAATGCCAGAAAAATCAAATTTTTTGAAACTGGAGTGTTTTTTTTCTGAACATCTGGCATTTTTGTGCAATTTATAGTTCACAGTTGATCTTAAACAAACAAAAAAAAAACATAAAGAGAAGTTAGAGGTGAAGTTAGAGTTTAAAAAAAATCACTCAAGGTCTCAAAAACTCATGTATCAAATATGACACATTTGGTGTTTGGTTTAATTTCAGTTTGAATTTAATACTGAAATCTGAGTACTTCAGACTTCTGGGAATGATCACTAGAGTTTGCCCAACTTAAATTTTAAAACGTAATTTCCTCTGTGATGGATTGGAGACCTGTCCTGTACCACGTCTTTCGCCCACTGCTAACTAGGAAAGGCTAGCGGTTAAAGAATCAGCGGTGCTTTCTAGCAGATAAACTCACCGAAATTATTATTTTTTCTTTTCTTTTTTCATTTTTTCTGCTCTGCATGACAGAAATGTGATGACTTTTATTAGAAAGAATGTAAATCCACATTGCTGTACCTTTAGATCCATGAAAATGTGCAACTCTTTCACTGTCAGCAAATATTTGTCATTTTAAGGTAAAGCATGGCAAAAATGCATTTGCACAAAAAGACAAAACTAAAAGCAAAATTGTTCTCTGTGTGTTAAATGTGAAGATTCGACTTTGAATTTATTTGTTTTTCCTACATTCTCCAGAAAATAAAGGCTGATAATGAGGTAATAACTGGGTTGCTTAACCAAAATGTGCAAACTACTAATAAGAGATGAATACAGCAGCAGCTTATTAGCAGCTTTACAACAGAGGAGCTGTTGGGAAGAAAACACGTGTATTTCACAGCCAGATTCATTCGTGTGTGTGTGTGTGTGTGTTTTCTTTGCCTTGAATGTCACTTTTAAAGAGTCTGTGTTGCGAGGGTAGGTGGGACAATTTTAAGTAAAAGCGTTTTTTTGTGTTGACAGCGAAACGATAAAGCGTTCTCGGGTGATCCTTGTGTGTCCTCTGTCTGTTTCAAACCCTCAGCCCTCTTTCATCCCTGTTCACCCAAGAAATGGAATCATAAAAACCATTCATGCTAAATGAAAAAGGGCATCATAAAGCTGCATTACACTGGAGTACACTCCTCTGCACCTTCCATCCTTATCAATATCACCTTTTGTCTCCTAACACATCTCTCTTCCCCCTTCCTGGTCCTCTTGAAACAAAGCATAAAAGCCCTAGAAAGAGGCGCAAGCTGTCATTGCTGTAATATAAGATAAAAGTCTTTAAAAGCTAAAGGTCCGGGTTGGGTTTTTTTTTTTTCTCTCCTTCACGTCGGGCAGTCTTTAGGACTGCTCTTCAGGATTAGCAGCATAAAGGACTATATATTATTTGCAGAAAAGCTTAGTGGGCACAGTCTAAGCCTATACATATAAGTCAATTTATATTAGAATTTCCATACATGCATTTTCTTGTTAGAGTCAATATGCAAAAATGGTACTTACTAACAAATAATGCATAATGTACTAGAGGCAGGGCCATCAATAACTGCATTTGAGCTTTAAAAGAAAATGCAAAAATGCCGAGCATAAAGATGGGCCGTATAAAATCTACAACACATTAAACACAAAAACGTCAAAAATATAAAGATGGCTCTTTGCCCGGGAGACAGCAAGTCATTTATCTATGAAGAAGAGGAGGAAATAAAGAGCTCCCATCCCGAGCTCCTGTGTATTTCATTTACTAACAAAGTCAGGTTATCTGTTTAGAGACAACTCTCTTCCTCCTGCCCATCAGCCACACAGACAAAGAGACCGGAAGGGAAACAAGGCAGACAAAAGACACTCACATTTCTCATCAAGTAAACATCCTCTTTTAATTTTAAATGCAATAAAAAAAAAAGGTGGTGGTGGGGAGGGAGTTCTTCTCATGCTAATATATAGTTAACGTTTATTATGTGGAGCACAAACTGGTAAAAATATGTCCTTTTCCTCTATTTAAGACGCGGGAAAGAAAGTAGGTGTAAATAAAGCGCAGCAATTTGGGAAAGCACTCTTGAATACAGAACCTGTCAATGTACACCTCCTCCGGGCAGTTTGGTACACCACATAACACATGTTCCTCTCTGCTGGCTGGCTCAGAGTAGAGACGATGCTGTGTAGTTTTGTGGTGAGGTGTTCTGTTGCTTCTGTTGCATTTTCTCCCACTGGTTTGACATTCAAGATCTCTCAATTATGTATGAACGGCAAGCAATATCCTTTACCATCAGGCCCCCATGTAACATATTTCATTTTCAAGGGCTGCAGAGCACAATCAGACCCTCTGTGTAATTACGACTTATTAAAAATGATTCCAAATTATCAGTGGATCTGTGGGCTGGTGTCTGGGTCCAAACTGAAAACCATTGCGCTGTATTAGTCACAGAATAACTTCCCATGGGTGCAAGGTCTGTCAGCATAGATCCCTGTCTTTAGATCAGTGAATGCTTCAAATGTATTAAAGGAAAATCACCCTAAATATTATTTTGGAAGGGGTAGGTGGGGATTTTGCACATTTGATGTGTGATGTAACAAGGAGGACCACTGGCATCTCTTTTTTTTCTATTATTTTTTGGCTATGCAGACATAAGTGGCTTTTGGGACTGAGCATTATTCGAAAATCACCTTCAATGACTTGTCGCGACGCACTTTAAGCACTTTCGTGACTAGTTTTTGCTCCCTATACACAGTCTCATAATGAGAAAACACAGTTCAGCAGAGAAAAGACATCTCAAACAACATGTTTACCCTTCACACAACATGGAGGAATTAAAAATGGATGAGCGCCCCATCCATTATTTCAGCCTCCAAATGGCAAAATCTGTATAAAGCTCTGAGTATCCGTCTGGGTGAAAATAAATAAATCAAATATGCACTTCAGCGTTTCCTGCTCTTTTTCCACGCAGGATACGGTGTCGTGATGGCGGAGGGCACACATCCGGCTCCTGAAAACACCATGCGCTTTTTTCTAAACGCGTGTATAAATAACCCACGAGTTTTCAATTAGCTTTTTGCATCTTTTCTGTTAATTCAAATGATTTTGTCACTTTTCCGGGGAAGCGCATATAATATTTAGGCAACTCGCATATTTTTCCCAGACCCACTCTCCCAGCTGAATCCTCCATATCTGAAGTATTCTAATTTGCGAACACAGCGGTGTCAGGAGTGATTTTGCTGCAAAGTCACTAATTACATGCAACATCAATGCGATGTGGGGAAAACGTTAAAAATTTAGCATCGCAAGACAAATGGAAAAAATGCGTGCTGAAACAAGGAAAAGAGGCACTAACATTCACAGTTTTTCTATGAATAATGCATGTCTCTGCTACTTTCACAAGGACTCACCCAGATTGGCTCCAGTGTCACTCTCATCTTTATCCTAAAAAAGAAAAAAATATGTGTTTATGACTTTCCACTTGCAGCACTGCTTTAAAGGGCACTGTTTTATGATTTCTGTGATTTTCATTAATAACCAAGAAAAACATGTAAAGTGGTCAATTCAAACTCATTTGTTCATTTTTTTTAAATTAAGTATTTAGCATGCACTCTAAAGTTCAAAGCCTCGCACTCCTAGATTGTGAGGACTGTGTGATTAAATGTGATTTCAAAGGTTTTGAGCATTTCCTGTGAAATTCTGTGCCGAAGAGCAGACAGTGTTGGAATAACCTCGCATATTTGCAACAAGACTTGAGTAAAAGTAGAGGCTGTGGTTTACTGTTGCTCCCCAGCCACTCGCCAAATAGCAGCCATGTGTACTATAGAAAGGTACAAAGGAGGCTGATAAACTGTTGGTGCGTCACGCTGACAACAGCCAACATGAGCTGCCCTCTGAACTCCGGTAACTTAGACTGACACGGCGGGGGTCAGCGTCAGACTGACAAACAACTTTGCTTTATTTTGAAGGCATTTTTTTACGGCTCCCCTTACACAGTAATTATATTCCAAATCATTATGTGTTGTAAAGTCTATTGACCCCTGGTAAACTTATATTTACCAAGCTGGAACAGTTAATGAAATAGTCTTTTAATTAGCACTCCTCTTAAGGGTGGAACTTCTGAAAGGGGTCCCTGTTTTGTTTTGGCTTTGTGGTTGACTGAAGTGTGCAGATCCACTGTTCTAAGATAAAACAGTAATATCTTAATTAAGGCTCGCCGTTTAACTGTTTACAGTCGAGCTGTGCGTGACGGCACCTGCGGTACAGGAATATTCACCACGCCGTGAATCAATAAAACAATATCATAATTTCTTCTTTTGTTGTTTTGTTTTTTTTAGGGCCAGGTCATTTTTCAAGCTTGACTGATTGAAAGTGGTCTGACTACTCAAGGTAACAACTGGAGATGAGGGGGGGGGGGTTCTTTGCCTCTTGTATAATGCAGTCTTTGGCAGGCTCTCTCTTTGTATTAGATACATTAGGATGGAAATGTGCACCAACTTAAAAATGCTCATGTGAAAAAACATGGAATGTATTAAATTAATGGTCTCTTTTGCCTCAGGGCAGTAATGAAAAGGGACCCCCAATGAGTTCATTTTTCACGGCTTTGGTTATGCATTCAACACTCTAATTGAATTTCAATGTAAGTTTTAAAAAGTCTTTATTACAGTGACTCTTGATGCAAATTACATGTGATCTATCGTGGGACTTTCACCCATTAAGTAATTTAATTGTGACATGCACTCTCTGCACACCTCGTGCTTTTATGCCCATTCCTCCTCATCCAGATTGTCACTTTCTTCTATTATTGGTGCTGTTTATGTGGATTGAGGAAAGTAGTCTGCATATACTCTAGGCAACTTTCACGAGAGCGGCTCCTTAAAAGGAGTAATTGCAAAGAGAGGGGACAGGCCCCGACAGCTAAAGTATACTGGAGTATATACAAGTCACAAGGATTTGCAAGATGTTTGCAGATGACTGCACAGAGCACATTTTACGTGTGAAAAGAGATTATTAGGTTTATCATGCAAAGAGGAAAAATATGGCGCTAAGAGGATCTGAGGGGAGGGGTGTCTGACATGAGAGAAGTGTTAAATGTATACGTAAAACATACACTATTTGCCCAAAAGAAGTCAAGAAGACTGGGGGGAAACTGTATGTGGACGTGCTTTGTGCTGTGTTTCAAACACACTGAGCTGTAATCTCAAAAGGGTCCAAAATCCAACCTGGGAGTCAGTTTTCTCTGTCTCCATCTAGTGTTTCTGGCTGAACTAACTTTCTGAGCCCGGGGAATAAATAGAAAGCCATCGCCTCCCTTTTCCTTTAATGTTAAAGAACAAAACATGTTTAAGAAAAACATAAACTCAGCCGAGAAGACGGAAATCCAATCACAAACTGTATGTTTCTCATCAATAGCATGACTGCGTGTGGACGCACATGCGACTGTGTCTGAGCCCTCTGAAATACTGAGCCCGAATTGACCTGATCATTAGAGGGAGGAAGAGGCTTGACCTGATATTTCCTCTGTTGTTTGGTCAGGAAAGGGACGTTATTGTAAAAGGCCTGTAAAGATAAATAGCCCTGGTGTTGCCATGGCAAAGGCACAAACACTGGTGGTCAAAGACAAAAGAGCACGAGACAATAAATCCGACTCTGTCAATTTTGTTTAGTTTTCAAAGTGTTTTTCAGGGAAATATGGTTTCAAAACAAGAGGCCACATCCATTTTTCCACAGAGAAAGGGAAATCAGATCTTTTTTTTTTCTGAACAGGCCACAGTTTCATCTTGTACATTTTTTTTCCATGGCCACGGCATCCTGATTAGTAATAGGAATATCTGACACTGTATTTTGCCTTTGAGTCAGGAAACTCCTTGTACAGCTGTATACATGTTTTTATAGCCTTTGGAAGAAAGGGTATTGTCTTTAAATTCCTAAGAAGGCTTTATCCAGCCTTCAAATTTTAAGTGGAAAACCATCTTAGGCTCTATTTTTTCCACAAGCTAAACAATGACGAGTGAACATACACCTATGCCTTGTTCCTCAGGTCAAACAGAGTTCACCTCATTAGAACAATCCCGGCTCAAACGCCGCCATCGGTGATTCTCATCTCAACGGCATAAAACAACAACAACGAGGGAACTCTTTATTTGAGGATGTTCCTTAATTACCCAAAAAATATCAGGTCAAAGCCTTTTACTTGGAACGTTTGCTGCTTTTTATGTCATCAGCCAATCACCATTAAAAAAAAAACCCTCCGTGGCTATTCTCTCTACCCCTTCCCACACACACCCATCCAACACTTTCCATCTTCTCACAGTCAGGGTAGACGAGCCTCATCAGAAGCAAGGTGCGATGAAGAGCGGCCTTATCACTCCAATACAAGAGCAAACACAGGAGTCTTTACAGCACGTTGTCTCAGGAAGCAGTGCACGGCAAGATTACTGCCCTTTAAGACGCCCTAAGACACGACCAATCCCAAGTAGTCCTTTATCTTGACAGTTTGCAGCTCTTTGTTTGCCTTTTCTGTGAAGCCTGGGGGGATAAAAGAGCAGCCTCTGTGAGCTGTGTCTGATTAGGATCTAATTGTTAACATTCACTGTCTTTTTTTTTATTATCATCATCAGGCCGGTGTTGCCATACATGCAGCAGGTAGAGGCCTTTTCGGTGTTATGAAGGACTCTTCCCTTGCTGCTCTCGTGTGTTACTCAAGTACTAGTTAGCACGAGGTGGCAGAAGAGGAGCCCCCAGCTCGACATCAACAACAACAACATCAACAAACAGGAATTGATGGCGAGTGTTTATTATCTGGTTTAATTGCTCCTCATCTGGAGGATCTGACAGTTGCGGTTAATGAGAGAGGGAGAGGAGGCACACTCGGTTGGCAGCCAGTTTTCACAGTGTAAGACGTGTAAGTGTGGGTGTGTGTCTGTGGTGAAAAGAGAATAGCTCACATTCCAGCTCAGAAGCGAGTAACACAGAAGAAACATCAAACGGGCCTCGTCGAATTATCGAAACAGGCCTCCGAATCAGGAATTTCAAGTCCACACCCAAACGCATACACGCTCTTACTGCAAACCTGCGTTCGCGGTTAGATAGATACACCTGTACCTGTACCGACAAACACAGGTCTTATCCTCCGCTGCAGGCTGAGTACGGGAATCGGATCCGAGCTGAGACAGGATTTCTCTGAAATCGAGCCTCTTCCTCAGTTTTTCATCTGGCCTGCAGCACACCTGGCTCATGTCCAACCAGGGACCTCCCTGACATTGTGCAGTGTCATGCACTCGCATCCAGGCATGGTCTGACAGAGGAAACATCAAGAAGCAGAAGGCGTTCGAGCAAGTGGGGATGCTCAGAGAAGGCCTGGAACACGGAATAAGGCTCTCTCCTCGGAGAAGGATGTACTTTTACTGTTAATTTTTGCCCCACAACCCAAAGCCAGACGAACACATTAACACAATATAAACACACGCACCACCAGAACCACACACAGGCTCGTTGTCCCATTCATAAATTCCTCCTGTTGAGAAACACGGGCATTTTTAAACAGGGCATACCCGCCCCTTTTACTATTCCAGCTCAGCAGGCCCACATGGGAACAATTAGGGGTGTACGCAAGTTTGGCGAAGGTCCGTAGCAACCAGCTGCATCTGTTTTTATTTACCTTTTTGCTCTGGTGCTGGATAATGTCATGAGCACATCTGCTACTGTGCAACGTAACCGTGGTTGCATGCGTGGTTGACCCATGATTCTGTAATTACCCGCTGAGCGAGATGAAGAGGCCCCAAAGCCACACATAGCCTTCCTCTCCCCCTCTTCCTCCCTCCCTCCTCCCCCCACCGTGTCTCTCCAGTGGCATGAAACTCCGTCTGCCTGAGAGCTGGTAGCTGATGCTGAAGTGGCATTTAATGACTCAAAGTTGTTCACAATAGTAATTCTGACTTCATTTTGATGTCATTAGATTACCACTTTCGTTCTATTATGCAGGATTAAAATGTGGTTGTTCTGCAGTGGGATGAGACTGATCACATTCCCTCATCTGTTTGCTTGTTTGTGGTCATGCAGAACAAGCTGCACAGTCTTCTTGCTGGCCCACTTTTAAAGGTCTGAACTAGAAAAATGTCATTTTTGTAGCTCAAATAAGGAGAAATAAAGAATTTGCTCCACAGCATGTGTCTTGCTTAAAAAATTGTGGACAAGCGGTCATGCAAGGAGGCTCAGAATAGTCAGAGATGGTAAATTTATGTCTCTGTAAGGTTTCACACTTCTGTATTAAATGAGGGAAAGTTTCGCCTACTTTACTCACATGTTTTGTTTTTATATATATATATATATATATATATATAATCCTGAAAGTTCACACTATTAAGCATCTTCAGACAGCAAACTCAAAGCGACCAATCATGACAGAACTTGTTTATAATAATGATGAGTGATTATGAGCAATAACAATGAAGACCATATATGGATCACTTCACAGAGTCTGTGTGTGTGTGTTCGTGTGTATATGTGTGTGTATTGGGGGGAGGGGGGGGGGGGGGGGTGCCACCACGCTTAGCATATCCCAGATGTGCAAACCATATGCTCTGACTGAAATTAAAACAAAAAAGAAACAGTGAAACATGAAAGGGATTTTTAACTTTGTAAAGACAGTTAACAGTCGATACAGATAGGCTAATGGCCGAGAGAGGCCACATGAAAGAACCGGGGATGTTGGCATGCTTTTTGCACCACTTATTCCATTTCCTGCTCATAAGTTCACTGAGCAGATGGGAACCAAAGGCACAAGGAAGTTTAGATTTTCTGCCCCACAGACCGTTGTATATGATGCATGTAACTGCGCAACACCGCACGGTTATCATTTAGAGACGCTTTGGTGCATACCGGGAGGTCACAATAACAAAGGTGGAAAAAAAAAAAGCAGTGGGACAAAAACGAAACCTCTTCAGCTATTTTGATCTATACCAGTAATTCTGTATGGGTGTTACATTTAAAGCACTCAAGTGAATAAATTTAACCCCCCCTTTCTATACTGCATATTGGATTTTCAAGAGTTATCTTATGATGAATAAAGTTCATTTAATTGTGCACACACACAAAAACAACTAGCACTGAATCTAGGTTTACTTTAAAAAACAAAAATTAAAAAAAAAATAAGTCAAACTGCTTAATTTGGAAAAGAGCATCTGGAGGCAGGCTGTGACCTATCAGGAGCCTACTGAAAACATGTTGGAGAGTGCCCTCTGCTGTTGGTTTAGCGTACTGCAACGAGGGGAGCGACAGCTACAGCTGACATTACAGTAAATCAGAAGCTAAATTTGATCTGTTGTTGAAAAGAAAACAGTTTTTAACACATAAAATTGATTCTACCATCTAAGAATCTTAGAATGACCGCTGACAAGCAATCTGTGAGCTTTTATTATGACTTTCTGTGATTTGAGTTCAAGTTGCTCTGAAAGGTGGCATCAGCTAACACGAGGTCTTCTCTTCATCAGCCTGTTTTGCTGCTCGGAAAGAGACGTGTTTATTTAACGCCTGCCTTTGTCTGAGTCTGGATAATGTCCACCCTGAGGCAATAGCTGGCAGAGGTCTGACGGTAATTCTGCTTGCACTGTATAATCAGCCTTCACTGACCACTGCGTCACCTTTCATGACTGCAAACAGATGTATGTGGTACCAGTTGGGTTTAAAAGGAAAAGGAGTAAAATAGGCCTTAAAGTAATTAAGATATATTACTTGAAGAATCATTTCACTTAACTAAATAAATAAATCTAATCCTACCAAATCCACTGCAGTTTTTTCTCCTTTTGCTGTTGTTCATTCCTACTGCTTGTGTTGAGTTCCTGGTACTCTTCATCAGGCTGAGCCAGCGTAGTAAGAGACATATGTGGTGTTTGGGCTGTGGCTGCTGACGTAAGCAAGTCTGACTCTACTGAAACATTTGTAGCTGCATGTAGAAAATCAAATAAACTAGTTGTATTCGTATTAATGTCGATACTGGTGCCATTATCCAACACTGAAGAAGACACATCATCCCTTATTATCTCGTCAGCGTGGATATTAAAACTGCGGCCCTCTCTCAGCATGTGAGGAAGGTTAGTTGTGGGAAACTTTGCAGGCTTGAACGAATCTCTCTCTTTTAGGTTTTCTTCTGGGATGGTGACGAGGTCGGGCAAAGGCTCGTCCGTAGTTACAGTCTCACGTGTAGAGTCGAGTGTGGACGGGCTTATGTTGTTTGGGCCAGGAGAAGATGTGACATGTGATGATGTGTTTTTAGGTGCCGCTGTGGAGATAATGGTGATTTCAACAAAGGTGAGATTAAACAAAAACAATGCCACAATTTAATGACTGGTGCAGTGAATTCTGGCTTACAGGGATTGTGAAAAAACATGATTTGTGACAATGCAGCAAACACAGGTTTAATAATGAAGTTACACGAGTGCGATGTGAAAATTTGAAGCCACATTTTTTAAAACAATTATTTCTACATTCTCAGCAGTAGCTTAACTGACACAAAACTATTTTAGAAATCTTAAAATATATCTATTAAGGATCTTTTTTTCCCCATGTTTTAACATTTTCATATTAACAAAACACTATAAGAAGTGGAACTGCAGGCTCACAATAACTGTCCACAGGGATGCATCCAATCATCCAGTTAAGATCTCTTTATTGCATTGTTACGACATAGTTTGAAAAAATATATATATATCTTGGATCCAATTTCAGAAGCATGTTGTGTCCCTATACACTCCAGGCACTTTGTTAAGTACACCTGCTTGTTAAAGCAAATATCTAATCAGCCAGTGAATGTAGCTGTGTAGCCATCTTTAGTGTGACCTGATTAGGTTCAAACCAAATCATTAGAATGGGGACGAATGTGATTTAAGTGACTCTGAACGTGGCGTAGTTGTTCATGTTCATGTTCATGGGGTTTACACAGAATGGTCCAAAAAAGAGAGAAGAATGGACAAATAACAGTTGGTTGTAACCTAGGTATGCAGAAAAGCACTTCTGAACACATCAAACCTTGAGGCAGACGGGCTACAGCAGTAGAAAACTACAGGAAGTGCCACTCCTATCAGCTAAGAACAGGTAACTGTGGCTGCAAAGGCAAAACTTTCAACACGGCAGCCAAAAAAATGCCCCAGAACCAGAAAGCAGGAGAAGCTAACACCGATATCAATCGAGCACATCCCTCAATTTATATTACACAGAATCAGTGACACCATAACATTAAAGTGGACAGATTATAAGTCACACTGTAAGTTCAAGTCCTGGTTCTAGTTTGTGACCCAAAGCCTAACTGTATGCATGCAGTATGTAGTTCCCTCATGAACTGCATTTTAGCTGCAAATATTTACGCAATCATTTTTACTCTCCACTGATTCAAAGAGGCATCTTTTCTGAAGGGTTCTGATAGCAGAGGGGTATGCTAGCAAATATATGACTTGTACTTCCTGACCTTGCTCCCTGTTATTCGTGGAAAATGTGTGCAAAAGCTGTTGATGTTAAATATTTATCCATTTAATTTTCTGCAGGTGTCTTATACAGTAGTAAATCAGTGCAGCGGCATTTTAAATTATATTTAGTGAGCCAAAGGAAAAAAGTGGTCCTTAAAAGAAGAAGGAGAGAAGAGAGCAGGATGAATATACAGCCAGGACTTTAGACTTCAGTGGCTCGAAAGATGAAGTGGTGATGGGTGAGTAGTTTTTCTTGGTGTTTTTTTAAGAGATTGAAACATTTTTAACACTCATATGCTGAAAATGTGCAATCACACTGTGATATATCTAGAAATTGTTCCACTGAAAATAATTGTTGAAGGAGGGATTTTAAAATGAGTGCTATTGATATTGATATGACTGATTATTGCTATGTGATATTATTTTTATTTAATTTTTTAAACATTCTTTTGGAGGGGTGCAATGAAGAGTGGGAAATGTGAAGAGAGAGCGTAGGGCCACGGGTCAGAGATGAACCTAGACTGGCATCCAAAAGAGGATCCAACCCTGTACAGACAATGTGTACCTAATAAAGTGTCTGATGTGTGTATATTGGAGTGTTTTCATTAGCAGGATTGAAACATTAAGCGTCTGGCTGAGCAACAAACAAGAAGTGCCTGGTGTGACTACATTAAATGCCATGGTCAAGAAAACATCCAATAATTGATCACCTCTTTAGTTTTTACTGTGCTCATCAGCAGAAAACTCACCTATGCATGGCAGCGTGCTCTCCATGGTCCAGTGCATTTTGTGATTTGTCTCTCTGAAGGTGAGCACAGCATCCACCCTGTAGAACGGCTGCAGGAGCCGGTTGTCATCTGTGCAGGGCTGTAAAATAAACCTGGGTTAGATGTGTTACTCTTTAATGAATCCTCAAAGCCGCACAGTTTACTCATGTTAGTGTATGCTTTGACAGCCATGCACTACTATTTGGAGTCATACAGGTTTGTGTTTCAGCACTAACCTTTGTCTGGAGTATTCTGGCTGTGGGAATGGACAGAGTTACAAATTCACTCGTCTCATGCACTGTGAAAGTAACTGTCTGGTTAACTGACAGGTCACTGAGTGTCAGTGTTTCATTGTGATAGGTGCCTCTTCTGGTCAAACCCATTCGGCGTTTGAGGATGTGCAGCACAGTCTTGTCTGCCGTGGATGCGTTCACTGAAATAAAATAAGATGTGTTAATGTGGTTAGTTAGTAACAAGTAATTATATTTGATGTATCTGTTTATAAGTATTTTCACTTGTTGCCAATTTCTATTTGATTACATTTGCACATTTGCTCTATATTTTTTTAACATATATATATATATATATATATATATATATATATAATGAGATATACAATGAGGTTGATACATTTTTGGACAATCATAAGTGTTTTTTAAATTTTGCTTCTCTGCACCATCACAGTGGATTATAAACCAAACAATCACCATGTGGGTAAAGTGCAAACTTTCAAATGGTTTAACAAAAATATTGCACAATATGTTTTGGAAATCAGCCATTGTTATATACAGTCTCCTACTTTCAGATGCTCAAAAGTTATCGGACAGTGGACCGGTAAAGCGTTTCGTGGCCTATTTCCTTATTGTTCAAAGAGCCTGACAACTAAAGTGGTTGACCACAGAAGTGCATTACATTTACACTGTTCAAAGAAAAGCAGCTTCATTACATCTAATGAACTCAGGAATGAGTCTCAAAGAGGTAAGCTTGTCATTGTTAAAGTCCACAATCAAGAGGAACCGTCATTAATGTAAATACAGAGGATTTACAACAAGGTGCTAACCACTGGTTAACCTCAAGAAGTCTGGATTAGACTTTGTCAGAAAACATCTAAAAAAGCCTGCATGGTTCTGGTAAAATCAAGATTTGGTAAACTTCTCATACTGTTCCTATTCTCATCATTCTGGTAAACCTGTACCAGAATGATGAGAATAGGAACATTATGCAGAATCAGAGGTAACAGGTCGAGGCAGTGTTTTGGTATGGATGTGTATGACTGCCACGGACACTGAATCACGAGTATTTTCTGATGATGTGACTCCTGATAGAAGTATGAGGATGAACTGTGGATTGATAATGATGCAAAGTAACCCAAGAGTTTCTCAATGGAAAGAAATCTGATATTCTTCAATGGTCAAGTCAGTCACCTGATCTCAACCCAACGCAGCATGTTTTTTAGTTAAGAAATACAAAACTGAAGGCAGAAAGACCCACAAACAAGCAGCAACTGAAGACCTGGCCTAGCATCTCACTGGAGGAAACACAGCACTTAGAGAGCTCCATGGGCTCTAGATTTTACCCAGTCATTGACTGCAACAATCCTCGTGTTTAAAATCATGTTACTTTGTTCAGTTAATGTTGAACATTTGACCCTTTGGATCTGACCTTGAATCCACTGGACCAAGCTGAAACTTTGTAGCTTTAGTTCAAACTATGACCACATACACAACTACTGTGAATACTTTGGAGTTAAGAATATTTTGGCTTTGGATTCAGGACTTTTACATTTAAGTATTTTTTAACATTTTTATAACTGATCCGTTCTCTTTAGAAGAGAGAAAAAGAGCAAATGTCCCCACCCCACATGTTTTTATCAACATTAAACAAAAAATAGCCCAAGTGATTTTTACTGATGTAAAGGTCAGCACAGTGACAGGTTTTTGTTATTTTACAGAATATTAACCTTCTTCTTAAACTGCAAAAAAAACATACTATATTTCTATAATAGATAGTGAAAAATTGTAGCTGTTGAACTGTAAAAGCTGTAACACAGATGAAAATACTGTTAAAAGTCCAACATTTATGCCCTCTTTTACGTTTTCCAAAGCCACCCAGTGGGCCCGACTGGAGTCTGTGCCAGGCTGCTTCTGGCCCCCAGGCCTTGTGTTTGACACCCCTGCTCTAATTAAACTCAAACACTCACTATTGTTGTTGGTTAATTTTTTTTTTTTTAAGGGAAAAATAACTTCCAGCTCCAATTCTGTCCTTGTTACCCACCTTTTGGACAAGTTGCTTCCATACTGTAGGCATATCTGTCTCTGACCAGCTTCAAATCCAAAAATTCCCCTTCATTTTCCATTATCTGTATTAACCAAACAGTAATTGAGTACATTTCAGTTGTAATACTAACAATAGTCACTAGGTGGCATAATGCTGTGTGAAGTCTCACGTTGACAGGCCTTAAGATCTCCCTCCTCCTGCCCTGAACTCTTATGTCTGTTACATTCACATCAATGTTCATCTGAATCAAGCTGGCATCTTCCAGAGCTACAAGGAGGTGATCGTCCAGACACAGCGACCACTGCAGCTGCAGCAAAAATCAGACAATAAATACAAACAAAAAGTTAGACTTGCTTTCCAAACATTAAACATCTACAGACAAAATTGTGATCATTTAGAAGGTAATCAGAATTCCAGGCACTGAATGTAATTACTACCTCATTATCCCAGTTTCCATAGGGAATTTCTCTGATCACCTGAGGGCACACACAAATTATTTCTAGTAACAAAGCAAACCAATCCTAATATATAAATACAGTTAGGTTGAAATGTGGCAAAATGTTCATTGTTACCTGAACATATTCAGGGTCACAGCGGATTTGCTCTCTGCTTTGCACCACAGACATCACAGGGCACTTCATTGTGAAACTGTGATGCTGGCTTCCAAATCGATTCATCCTCCGCACCAAATTTAATGTTAAGACATTAAAGCCATTCTGAAAAGTCAATATAAACACAGATCATTATCACCACCAAGCCCAAGTGCAAGGCTAAAAGATTTGAGGTTGTAGATATGGATTGCATATTTCAGAAAAGAATGCCAAACCTGCTGCCGAACAAAACACCCGGTGTAGCTGACTCTAAAAACGTAGTTATCGTCGGGGTCGTTTTGCAGTGAGAATCCACAGGCAGACAGCTGGAGATTCAGGTGGTCCAGAGATGCAAGGTTGGCTTGTGAAAAGCAAGCAGTGGTTCAGAAATGACATGTTCAACATTAAATGAATGCTTTTTAAAGTCATTTATCTTGTCATAAAGATATACCTTGGATACTTAGCGCCCTCGACAGCCAGACCCTGAACTCCTCAATTCTTGCACTGTGCATCCACATCTCCATGTATTCAGGAAAGCAAACCACATCTTCTTCTGAAATTGCAGCAGGTAGATTTCTCACAAACACTAGGAACATAACAGCTTTAGCTCATAAGTGAATAAATGTTCACCTGTTAATCTTGCTGCAGAAGTTTGAATCCATTCTTGTTTCTGAATGAAAAATGCGCTCTTTGTGATAAAACACTGCAAAAAACTGTAGAAAAGAGCATCGAATGGAGCTTATATTTGAAAGACGATGTAGATATAACATTTATACATATCGCTGTTACTCACATAGCAAGGATGCCTACTCTGATGTGATCCATGGTGAAGTGATGGAAACGTCTGTGGATAGTCTTATTTGTAGGTGAGAGGTGGTGTCACTGGCCTGGATAGGTTAAAGCACAGGTGTGTTTACTTTGCTTTGTTAAAAGGCAAGTGAGAAAAAAAGCTTAAAAATAAAAGAACAATTGCTGTTTTGAGCATGTGTGAAAATAAACTTTACAGGATTGTGTCCTTTTGTGTTTGTCATCCATCATGAATTACCCCTTTCACTTCCAGTGACCTCCTTTTATTAACCTTTATTGCTTTCTTGACATCGATGCAGAGATTGTTGCCCCTGTAATAAAATCTCACTTTACTTTACCTTCTATTAAATTGCGTCTTTAGGCACTTTGTTACTAGCAGCCTGTTGCAAAAACACATGATCATTTTATTGGTTGAATTTAGCAGGTAGAAATGGTATTTTACCCTGACAAGTTGATTCTCAAACTGCTGTTAGCCAAAAAAACGTCTTTTTTTTTTTTTTTGGCTTATTCTGTGTTGCAGAATAAAGGTTGTCATACCAAATGTTGACTTTCAAGCTCATAAGAATTGTGCATGCTCAGTGTTTGCCTTACAAACTGTATTTGCATGGATGTTTGCACATATTTTATTAATTTTCTGCAGCTATTTCCCTCTATCCTGTAAATTCTGTTTGTATGCATTTCGAAAACATTTTGTTCATTCATTTATGTCAGGGTACAGGGTTTTATGTACAGATTGTTAGGGAGTTAAATAAAAAAAATTCTAAAAAACGAATTGTAAATACAGTTAGAGTTACTTAACATTGAAAACGATTAGATTTGGTTCCTATTGTTTATTATTGTGTCAGTGATGTGCTTTAAAAATTACCACGAAGACCGGAAGTTTTAGTCTCTGTCTCTGTCTCCAATATCGGGCAATAATCCTGGCTTACCAAAACATCGGTCGGGCTTTTCTTTTTTTTTAATTTCTTCAAAACATTACACACCTTTTGTTTGGGCTCCTAGCTTCCTGTGAGACTTCAAAGGGTAACTCGGGAGCATTATCCTTGGCACAAACAAGTTACGACACTTGATGAATGTAAAATAATAAGGAAGATTAGGTTTAACTTAAATTCACAAACGGTAACTGGCAATTGATAGTCAAAAATTAATCTATTCAGAAAACGTTTTCAAATAAATTTTTTGGCAGCCCCACAAATAAGAGTGCACCCTCCCAAGTCGATGATGTCATCTTTACAAGGTGAGCATCAGCAGCCATTTTGTTAGCTAGCTTGAGGTTAAAAGAGGTTAGCCGCGTGCAGCTGTATTGATATACTCGCTTTGGTGGTGAAATTGCGTCGAAGTCGATAACTCGTCGAAGTTGTTATTGACGTACAGTTTTCGGCCACGCGCTCGTAAGCACGAGGAGGAGTCGTGTATTTGTTGACAGCGCGTTGTAAAACTGGACGGCCATTCATTTTTCGAGCTGACTTGAGTGTGCTAGCTCAGTGGCTAGCTGGCTAACTTGTTTACGAGTGTCATTTCTGGCAAAGAAAGCGTCCCGGCTTTCATGCCACCAGCTGTTAAACGCGAAAGAGTCGCAGAGTGACTGTTTCACGCAGTTCGCGTGTCTGCGCTTGTGTTACATTAGCTTCGCGCACAGTTAACAGAAGTAAACTAAAAGCCAGGGGCAGATCCGCTCGCACCACTCCGGTGTTTACTGATAACTTGAGCTCTCTCAGCTGACCGTGCTTGGACCAGAGCTCAGCCATCCTGGACACCATGTCAGAGCTTTACATTCGGGTGGCTGAGGAAGAAAATGAAGAACCCATGGAGATCCCGTCAGAGGACGATGGCACTGTTTTGCTGTCATCTGTAGCAGCGCAGTTTCCAGGGGCTTGCGGGCTGCGATACAGAAACCCAGAGACCCAGTGCATGAGGGGAGTCCGGCTTGTGGAGGGTGTCCTGCACCCACCGGAGAACGACTGGGGAAACCTAGTGTACATTGTCAATTACCCCAAAGGTATGCCAGGTGTTTGTGTCATTATAAACATGTAAGCAAATTGACAACCCTGCCCACAAACTGCCTGTTAAGTTGATTTGACTATAACTAGTTAAAAGTACCAATACATCGTATTACAATTAACGCTTTAATGCTCGGGATTGGTCCAAATTTGAACATAAAGGTGTTGTTCATATTGTAGTGAAGCTGCTTTGCCCAACACCTGCGCTGTATTTTAACTCGTATAAAAATGTTTGTGACTGTACAGTAGTATTATATTACAAAATTCAGCAGCATCACAAATTGGAGCCTCCAAAAGATACCTTAAAGAGAGATTACTGTATTAGATTGGTCTAAAAAAAACACAAATGACACCAACAAAAAAACATTGTGAGGCAGGTGACTGAACTGGATTAAAGCTCTGTATTTAATAGCTTGCTTACTGAATGTGATCAAATCCTGCAGCAAGGTTGTGACAACTGTGGAAAATTATAACAGATTAGTTGATGCTGTTATGGCAACATGTTATTGAAATAGTAAACACAGTTGTATTTCGGTTTTTTGTTTGTTTTTGTTTTTTTTTTTAATTTAGGGGAGCTTTGTAAATGTATAAGACAAGGGTTTTTGATTGCTTTTTTTCTCACTGGCATGATTTATTTATTCTTCATAGATAACAAAAGAAAGATGGAAGAAATAGACGCTGCCACAGTTGTGAAAATTAAAAGGGGCTTTCAGAAGACATCGGATCTTATTGTCCTCGGGTTGCCATGGAAAACAACAGAACAAGACCTCAAGGATTATTTCAGTACCTTTGGAGAGGTCATCATGGTGCAGGTATTGATGTGTCATGTGACTGTGAATGTTTTCTCAGTTCTTTTCTAGACATTGAGCGCAACAAGGGTATGACTTTTGTTTGTGTACTAATGAATTTGCTCACCTCGCCCATTTTCAGGTGAAGAGAGATGCAAAAACTGGCAATTCAAAAGGTTTTGGGTTCGTCCGGTTCACCGACTACGAGACGCAAACCAAAGTCATCGCTCAGAGACACATGATTGACGGGAGATGGTGTGACTGTAAACTTCCCAATTCAAAGGTGGGTTGGGCACGATTTTTACCGTGTCTCAAAGAAGTGCTTTGGTAGAAATTGATTTCTTCAGTGAATAAGGTTTGGTATAAATTCATTTTTAGGTTTATATGTAGGCTTACAGCACCTGTTACTGCTTGTTGATCTGTGTCACACGTTCACATACATTCACTTCAGATAAGGATTGGGTTTCCACACTTACAAGCAGGCGTTTTAAAGTCATTGCAGTGGATTTTTAAAAAAACGTTTAACACAGGTTACAAATGTTGATTAGCTTTTGTAAAACTGAATCTGGATTGTTGAGCAGCGTGACTTAAAATGAAATGGTGGTGCCCGTTCTTCCTTTCAGGCATGTCCCGATGAGCCGATGCGCAGCCGTAAAATCTTTGTTGGTCGCTGCACAGAGGACATGACAACCGATGATCTGAGGCAGTACTTCATGCAGTATGGTGAAGTCACAGACGTCTTCATTCCCAAACCTTTCCGGGCGTTTGCTTTTGTCACATTTGCTGATGACCAGGTAAGAGTGACCTTAAATGACGGCCTTTGAATATGAGTAGATGGTATTATACAGGAAGAGTGAGAAAGACCTAATATGTATGTTTAGATAAAACAAAAACAAATCTTTAATATCAGTAATTATATGCATATAAGTTTGGTGTAGTAGTGGAAAACATGAGAGCTCAATTACAGATTTATACTGTAAATACCTCATGATACCTGGTATTTATAGTGTACGGAGTATTTATTTACCTGTAAGAAAAAAGAGATACACAGACTTAGTAACTCATTTCTTTCTCAGGTTGCCCAAGCTCTGTGCGGAGAGGACCTGATCATCAAGGGTGTCAGTGTGCACATCTCCAATGCTGAGCCCAAACACAATAATAGTAGGCAAATGATGGATCGAGGGCGTTTTGGGGCTGGTGGGTTCAATCAGGGCTATGGCAGTAATCGCGGTGGACTAGGCAGCGGTAGCGGAGGGGTTAACTTCGGGGCTCTGGGTCTAAACCCAGCCATGGTCGCGGCTGCTCAGGCAGCGCTGCAGAGCAGTTGGGGAATGATGGGCATGCTGGCTAACCAGCAGGGTCTGACCACAACGGCAGGCACAGCCACTACAACCAGAGACCAGACCTATAGCTCTGCGAGCACCAGTTACAGCAGCCCAAACTCAGCTAGCCTTGGTTGGGCTCCAGGCACTAACACGGCCTCCAGCAGCGGCTTCAGCTCTGGCTTTGGTGCATCTATGGAGTCTAAATCTTCTAGTTGGGGAATGTAGATAGCTACGAGCTAACTCTTTCTGTTGCTATAAGGCTGACCTGGTAAGTATACATATGAGGGGGAATGGCTTAGATATTATGTTATTTAAAAAAGAAAAAATACACTGCCTTTTATTTTGTTAAAGAGGAAATTTATACTTGTGTGTGACTTACGTAGTCATGCATTGAATGGGTGAGAAGTGTAGTTTGTTAGTGGAAGCTGCCACACTACCTGGTTTTGTTTTTTGAGAATATGTTACACAAATTTACTGTGCATGCAGGATAAAATAATTTATAAACATGCACGAGTATCTCAAGAGCCCCCTGATTGCCTCTTGTGAAATGATGGGCTTTCTATAATTACATATAAGTATATATATATGTATGTATGCATTTGATTTTATCTTTGTTTTTGTTTGACATCTTTTGGAAACGCCTTCATGGAAATCTCTTCTGCAGTTCACCAACTCTTTCCCAATTTCCCGGGAGGAAGCGCCTCATTGGCAGCAATGTTCGACAGATCTCAGTATCATTTCCCCTCCTCCCATGTGTAAATGCTTTGTCATCCAAGAACACAGCTTCACTCTGCATATACTGTATTAGACGGTGGGTGTTGTCTTTTTTTCCTCTCCCCCTTTTTAATTTTTTTTTAATTTTTGGGATATAGAAATTTTGTCTGCTGTTGTCACTTTTTGAGATCAGTGAGTGGGATTGGTGTTGGCCCGAGTGAGAGTGAGCGAACGGGAGAGCGAAATGAAAGAAAGCGGTGTGAGTAGGACTGTTGGTGCGGAGTTTTTTCTTTTTTTTGTTGTTTGTTTTTCTTTTGGTTTGTTTTGTTTTTTAATTCAAAAGAGACAAATGCCTGCGAGAGTTGAGAAGAACCTGTGGCTTTGTGCGAGTGTGAGAGGAAGAAACCAGTACGAGTGTGTTCACCATGCCCATCACAAGGACATTTATTGCATCTCGAGATCCCTACGGTCTCTTTCTCTCATTGTTTTCTATCAACCTTAAATCTTTAAAATCACAGTGAAATGTCAAGTGCTATGAGTATTTGTATCCTTTTGTAGCCTTCTCTTGCTATCTGATTTGACGTGAATGCTGTGTCTGGTTGTGTGCTTTACTTTCTCCTTGTTACCACCCTCTCTGTGTGAAAATGTGACCTTGTGCTAGTGAAGTCTGTGTGGGTGGGTGGGGTTGCGGGACACTGAAAGAGTGCTGAAGTTTGAAAGCGAGCTCAGAAGTTGATGTGGTGAATGTTTGACAAGTTCCCATTGAAAGTTTGTGTTTGAAGTGGTTACGAATGCATTTTCTATGTTTTGTGAATAAAGGGAAGTCTGAAATAAAATTGAATTTGACTAGGTATAATGCCCTCTTGATAGTCAATTATTTTTAACTTACTTTACATTAATTGAACTGCCAACACTTTAATTCACATGTATAGGGACCTCGGACACGGAAAGCCCAGGTTTTCGTCTGAATGAAGGTTGGAGTCAGTTGCGTGGAAGACGAAGCCTTTGTTGGGTGTGCCGGTGCAAACCACAATGAACCTTAATCCTGAAAAGGATCTTCTTCACCTCACTTGCAAGAAACCTTGGACCACCAAATTTAGAGCGGACCATACTCTGTGACAATCAAGGTATTTTTGGGTTTTTTGTCATACATAAAGATGTCACAGTTGGGACGAAAGTAACACCTGCTGCTTGGCAGCGATCATTCCTTTGTCTGGTCCCCAATCTGTGAGACAGGTCTTGCCTTTCTAAAACTGGGTGTTTGTCAGTAAACACTTTATTCTTTTGTCTCCCAACAGTCACTGACATCAAAGTATTAACCAGTCGGGTGTTTGATGTGGTTAAAAATGATATCGGTGTAGCAGGAAGCTGTCTAGTTCTGTTTACCTTGATTGTTAAGTGACTGAAATGTATCACCTGGCTGTTCTTTTTCTTTTTTTCATCAAAGGGACTTAACTGACTGAACAGCAGCAATTCACACATTGTATTCTGACATATTAGTATTGCATTGTTAAATAAAGGTTTGGAGTTTTTAATCATTGTGGTCTCTCAATGTAGATAAAATGTGACTTTTTTTTTCAGGCCATAATCTCTAGTTTTCCTTGCTTTTAATCCATATCTCTTTTTAGGATTTATTTGAAAACACGGATACAATTCAGATTTAGTCTTTTTGTTAAAACGGCTCTAGCATCCTGCAGAAAGCTAGCTCATATATAATGTATATAGAAGATTGACTATATAAACAGACTTTTACAGTCTTTGTTGGTGGATGTAATTTATATTTTCCTCCTGATGATGGTGCTGTTGTACAGTTTTTGCTGATTGTTGGACAGGACTCACATCCCCTTCATATATTAAAATTTGTTGATACTTTCCATTTTTAAACGGCTGTAAGAGTTTGTGAAAATTTCTCTGCACACTCAAGACTACTATGAAACTAAACGTACAAATCATCAGTTGACAATCTGGAATGCGTCTCTAAAGGTTGTATTTATGTAAAAGCAGATTGTTGGTTTTGTTTTTGGAAAAAAAACCAACAAACTTTTATCTAAAATCTTTTACACTCTAAATTACTTTTAATAATGTGTGGAAACCATGTGTTTTTATGGGCTGTCTGACAAGGTTTCTGCAAACTTATTTTTGGTGTGAAATTATTTGAGATGAGCTCATTAAAACTGTACATAAATGCAGAAATTGTGATTTTTAAGAACTGAAAAAGGGCATCAAAACCAGATCAGTTTAAGTTTTACCTAAAAAATTAAATGAATAACAGAGAAGTCTGTACATCTCTCAGAATTACTCTGCAATAATACCAGAAGTACAAGATAGTGGGTTTAAATATTTTCCTTGTGCTTAAACATAACATAGCCATGATCTTTAAAAGGTCCTCTTAGAACTCATTCCCCATAGAGAATAACCTTTCTCACAGTGTGATTTAAGGTGGTTTCTCCCACTGCAAGCAGGTTGCAAAGGTTTTCCAGAGGAATTTGTCTCAGCCTGATCTTTTCCAGGATGCAGTCTGGTTTCTGAGAGTGCTCTCTGCTGTATTGTCAGCGGTATGCACCAGGACTGTTTATCTGAATTAAACAAATGGGTCCATGAGAAAAAATTCTGTATTTTCATATGACTTGCAAGCAAAATTGTACCTAGATTTTTGTTTTTATAATTAAAATTAAAGTGGAGAACCAAGTGTGCATACGCCCAAACCTCTTGTTCCATCAGTCCCAGGTTGTCAGTGGAGCGTAATATTGACGTACCAGACAAAATAATCTCACTCTTACTACACCTGCTGCACTCAGTCTCAGTTAGTTAGATCATATTTTAAGCCCTGCAGCCTCATTCATACACCCTCAAGCGTGACGCACTTCCAATTGACGTCAGTTCGATCCAAATTAAACCTCTCTCCACATACCCACGCATTTTTATGGGGTTTTTTTTTGTGATTTATTGTGATGTAAGCACAGAGTTCAAAGCTGTTTCTTCTGTTTTGCTATTCCTATAAGTAATTTTGAAATTTTACACAACATTTAGAAAGCATAATCTATCATTATGTTTTGTACTTGTATTTAATTTGCTTTATGTCACGAAGCAGAAGTATTCAAGCCTTTAACACTTAAGAGTTGTGACTTTCTGTATTTGTATTATCTCAATAACAATGAGCCACCACTGCATTGTGTGATAACTTCTTTCATTATAACCAGTTTGTAATTTACTTTAATGTACTTGACTACAATAAACGTTCAAGTTCTAAAGATGAATTTTTAAAAAACTAAAATCTTCTGCCTTTTAAATTAAGAAAATTAACTAACGAAGCTTTGCCAGCCAGTATTTTAGTACACAAGCACAATTACTGAGCTGCTTGCTTTTTAAGGGTCCATGAAACCACATAAATTTTCAGCACTGGACCTGTATGTAAAACGCTGTTTTTAATGTGTCTTAAATGATTCATAGAAATGATTCTGATTTGGGGTTTGATCTTGACTAAAATCAGTGTTGACCGTCATCCAGTCCTCCTCCTCCTGCATCGTCATCACGCTGTCTGGTGTCTCCTTGGTGCCTGCTTTGTCTGCACATGACTCAGAGGTGTCATCTTGCACCTCCCCTGCCTTAACTGAGCTCTAACAGCCTCTTGTGCTCTAATGCAACCCCTGCATGGCGTCAGGCCGCATTAAGAATACAAGGCCCTATTGTAGCGAGCCTCGCTCTGATAATAAAGCTGCATGTTTATGGTACTCGAAGTGTATATATGTAGTTAAGCATTGAAATGACGGAGTTTATATTGTTTTTGTTCTGCTGTGTACCCTTTCAGGATCAAAGCTCTGACATGAAGAGTCAAATGAGCTCTTTGAAGCGTCCCAAGATGGCCAAATGAAAGCCTGATGTTAACATCAATATGGTAATCACCAAAGCTATTGCAGCGCAGGTGCACTGAGGCGAGGCTTTGTTTACTGTTTAACAGCAGGTGTAATAACAGCTGTGACACACTCCTGTCAGGTACAACAACCATCACTGCTGTACGAGTTAAAGCAGTCTTGTTAGCACAAGACTCTTTTTACAGCGGCTGGGAATTTCCTGACAAGCCTGAAGTGCTTAAAGGATTACATTTTGGTTTTTTGGGTTGTTTTTTTTTTTTAAATCAAGATAGTTATGAACGTAGAAACTGAGGTGAGTAATTCTGGAGAGTTGAATGTGTTTAAGGTGAGAAGGTGCTTTTATGCTTTTAATGGGCAGCTAACTAGACCAGTACAGGAAATGAAGGTAATTAAAGCTGTGGAGTTGTATTCAACTTTCACAGCTGAAAGTGTTGCTGTTTTTTGGTCATTACTTTAACACCACCAGGAAGCAGCATCTGCTCTCAGTGCTCATCCCATTTTAACCTTAGGAGGTTGAATATTCACACTCACTTCATTAGATGTACCTTACTAGTACTGTGTCGGGCCCCCTTTTGCTTTCAGAAATGTTTTAAGTCTTTTAAGCACAGATTCAGGACGGTGATGAAAAAGCCTTCAAGATTTTGGTCCTTATTGACATGATTACAGCTCATCGTTGCTGCAGGTTTCTGACATGTACATCCGGGATCTGACTCTGTTTCAATTCAATTCAATAGGGTTATATCCTAATGGAAGCAGCCATCAGGTACACTGTGGATAAGGTGAAACAATGCTCATTTGATACTAAAGAGCCTAAAGTGAACTCTATAATAACATTACACCACCAGCAACCTGAAACACTGATACAACTCCATGCTTTCATGTTGTGTATGCCGCCCACTGTCTCTGGAAAAGTGTTGTTTTAAGCACTTCTTTGAGAACTACTTCTGCTGCAGCAGCCATTGTCTTGCTAAAAAACGACCTTCTGCAACTCAAACAATTAGCACATTTTTTCTAAAACAAACGTCTCCAGCCAAATAAGTGCTCACGAGGAGCTGGCTAAATGAAAGCCAGTGACATTTGGCCATTTTCCAGTTTTGAAGACAAAATATTAAAAACTTTGACAGGCTTTACACCCCACGTCTCTTCTCTCCAGTAGTAGTAAATGTCTAAAAATAACACTTTTATGAAAGCACAGATTAAAAAATTAGGCTAAAGGCCTCTGAGTGATACTGACTGAAGACACGTGGGAGTTGCAGGAGGTAGCCCATTTCCTTCAGGCTTTGAGGTTTTGTGTATTCATAGATGCTCTTCTGCATACCTTAGTTGTAATGAGTGGTTATTTGGCCGCTCTATTGCCTTCTTACAAGCAGTTCGGCCATTCTCCTCTGACCTCTGATATCAACAGAGAACTGCTGCTCACTTGCTACTTTCTTTTTCCAGACCATTTTCTGTAAACCCTAGAGATGATTGTGCAGGAAAATCTACTTGTATCAGCAGTTTTGGCAATACTCACACCATCCTGTCTGGCACCAACAACCCTGCCACGTTTAAAGTCGCTTAAATCACCTTTCTTCCCCATTCTGATGTTTGGTTTGAATTTCAATAGGTTGTCTTAACCACATCTACAAGCCTGCATGCATTGATTTGCTGCTATCTGACTGGCTGATTAACTATTTGCATTGATGAGCAGTTTACCCAATAAACAGCGGTTTATTTATCTAAGAATTGTTTCTAAGGTTACAAAGCCAATCCTAAACAGTCTAGACCCAGGATAGGGTTTAATGATGGTGTTGTGTTCACCATATTATAGTAATGTATGAGTATATAGAGGCCGGACACTACAGCATCTTAATACTTTAAATCAGTTACAGTAATGTCACCTTAGGGAAACTTGTGATGCTGAGTTTTAAATGAGTCTTTGAACTTGTGCTGTAATTTTTATAGTGACCTGCTGAATTTGAAGTCAGTTTTTCCCATGTTATTTAAATTGTAGAGCATACCTAACATTGTGTTGTCTCACAGTTTATTGTACTGTATGCTACAGTATCATTGAATAAGTCTCCACGTTGGTGTCCACTAAAACAGTGAAGGGTTTAGTAGTGTTAACATGAGTTTGTGCATGTGTAAAGAAATGTGTCAGGGTCTTAGGGCCACCTGCTGGACAACCTCTGAAAAGACAACACATGAAATGGTTTATTTGTCATTTCACTGTGGTGACCTGTTAATATTTTTGATATTCTTTTGATACAGATCGGTACGTGTAGCTACAGATTTTAATTATTCTTACCATCTGGAATTGGCAGTGCATTCACTTGGCAAGCAAAATATTGCTGGTTCAATTCCCACCGGAGACACATCCCCTTTAGGGTTGTGTCAGGAGTTCTCATGTGGTGTAAAACTCCACCGTATCAGACGTGTGGAGCTACTTGTTATTTTTAAAATAAAGTTGTTTTATAAATTATGTCTTCATCAGTGTTAAATGGTTATGTAGATCAGAATGTCTTTGCCTTTAAAATGCAGGTCACGATTATATATCACGGTCCTCTGGAACTTGTTGCCTTATTTAGTATCACACACACTTCAATCCTGTTTACAGCATCCAGACAGTTAAGGACCATTCAAGCTAATTATAGAGGGATTGAAAATCTTTATTTAGCCTAACACAGCATAGTGCAAGGGTTCACCTTAATCCAGTGTTAACACCGTGGACCCCGTGCCCAACATGACTGTGGAACAGTATCCTGGCGGCCTGTGTAATATCAAGATGGAGTCACACATCCCCTCTGACTACATCAAAATACACAGGAGGTGTCTACAGTGCACATAATCTATTGTTCCACCTCTTGATAAATATAACCGCAACAAGTCTCTGTGAGAAGTAAAAAGTTGGTTTAAGTAGATTCTGGGTCCTAGATGGTGGAAAGTTGAAAGATGGAATGTTTAAAATCTTCACTTGTTGATAACGTCCCCTCGTCCTCGGTCTTCCATCGTGTTTGTTTTTGGGTGTCGTGAAGATCTCCCTTAAGCATTGTAGGATGAAGAGGAGACATTTCCACCATGACCTGTCCAGTTGGTGTGGATGAAATGACCGGGGTTTGAGAGTAGCTCATATGTGTGGGCTCCAAAGTAGTCCCTCTGAGCCTAAAAACAAAGCCAGATACAGTTACCTTTTTAAAATCTGCAAATCCTTAAAATATTTTAACCAAAAGATTCACGATATGAAAAAAGGATTTTATAGCATCTAGATTCCAGCACAAGACTCGAGCTACAAGGGATCTTTTATTGTGATACACCTCCTATAGTGGAGGCGTAACCGTTTCTAGAATTGTGTTACCTGGAGAAGGTTGGCGGGCAGCTTGTCATGTCTGTAGCCATCATAGAAGGACAGAGCGGTAGTGAAACAGGGCATGGGGATGCCATGTTGGACTCCAGTGCTGACTGCTCTGCGCCATGACTCCTACAGCAGGAGAGTAAACAGAATGAAGACATAATTAAGTTTGTTTACAGGACCAAATTAAATCACTGTGAACCTGGTCATAAATTAGAGGTCATCTCAAGGCTTTTGGTAACCAAAACAATCACTGCAGCATTTTTCATCAGCTCAAATTCTGCAGGACTCACTATGACTGCAAAATTTGCAAAGGAAAAACCTGTAAAGTTGGAGGGGGAGAAGAAAAAAAAAATGTATTGTGTACTTGGGTCTATTGGGATGGATTCAATTCTGATCATCTTCACACACTTTGAATTAGTTCATCAGTTTAATGTAAATGGAACCCAGACCACTATATCACAAATCGACCAGAGGGCTGGTGACTACAAGACAAGTTGTACTGTTGCTTCACTCCTTTTCTATATTTATTTAAAAAAAAGAGGAAATAACTTGTTTTTTTGTGCCTTTGTCAATGTGGTGATTGCAGGTTATTGCTTGACCACTTCCTCCTTCCTCATACCTGGCAGTCTTGCACAGCGTTACTGAAGAAAGTGTCCAGCAGCAAGTTCTGCAGCTCAGCGTTCCTGTCGAAAGCCTCTTTGATTTTACCCAAGAAGACACTGGAAGAGGAAAAGCAGTGTTAATGTTCTCCAGACATACTGTAATAAAAACTCCATTTAAACAAAGTTCAATGCCCTTTGAGAACTTCATCCCCATTAGCTGGCTGGTGACTGTACACTGCAAATTATGAGTGTTAAATGTGCGATTACACAACAACTGTGCCAGGTTACACAAAGTAAACCAGTGTCACAATCACAATTTCCTCATTCTTGTCTCTCTATATGATTTTATGGGAAGAGTCCTTTTGTTCCTCTCTTTTCTCACTTCAACATTACAACACAACGCATTGACAAAAAGGCAATTTTAAAACCTTTTGGCACTGCAAAAGGTTTTCCTTGCACTTAAAGAAACTGCAGCTCAACTCAAATGTTTTTAAATCTTAAGCAACAAAAACTTCTGTTTTTTTGGGCTTTCTTAACAAGGGCTCTCGCCCCACTGTTTGGACAACAGTGTTGAAACTTTTGCACAACATGGAAGTGAGGCAAACTTATGCTGTGTGGACACATGAGGGCAAAAGTACCTTCGAATGATGCAGCCTCCTCTCCACATCAGGGCGATCGCACCATAGTTGAGCGTCCAGCCAAACTCGTTGGCTGCCTGGCGCAGCAGCATGAATCCCTGCGCGTAGGAAATGATCTTGGACGCATACAGGGCCTGGACAAATGAAAACATAACAATTCATATTACTTTCAGTGTTTAAAATCTCTATTCATCACTTCTGATACCTGTTAGTCTCAAAGGGTGCGCAAACATTTTTACTTTGGCCTCTCTGTGGCATGCTGCCCTAAACTGGCCCATTTAGAGTAAATGCATTTACTGTGGGTTTTACCTTTCTGATGTCTTCTAGGAAGGTAGCCTTGTTGCCGCTGAATTTGACCCCCTGTGGCCCTGACAGGCTGCGGCTGGCCTCCACTCTCTCATCCTTTAGAGAAGACAGACATCTGGCAAAGACAGCCTCCCCTGGGAGACAAGAGGATGAAAGAAGGGAGAGGAAAGAAGAGGGACAGCATTAGTGCATATACTACACACACCGCTTTGAGTGTCACATAAACTAACTGCCCAGCTTTTTTTTTCTTTTTTAAATAGTAATTTAGGTTTCCCGAGATCTCAAAAAATGACAAAACATTACATAGAATTTCCAAGCTGATAGCACAGGGTCGCTGTGCTATCAGCCAACGCTCGAGCGACAGCATGACTCAGCAGTGTTTGCAATAGTGTTTGGTAAAGCAGGCGTGCCAAAGCTACGGCAGACAAAACTCAAGGTTTCCCAGATTAGAGAGGATCATTTCCTTGCCACTAACTGAGGACAGTAGGAAAAAAAAAAACCTGTTGGGTCAGCACGACTTGCTACCTGCACTGCTCTATAACGTAAAAACTGTCCTAGTGAGGAATGTGATCCCTGCTGGGTGAGAGCGCCTCCTGTGCATACTGCTTCGCCCTGATGGGCTTAGTTCTCACACAATGAAGCCTTTTATTCTGCACCCATCCCTCTATATCACAGCAGGGTATCCAACACAGACAGGGAACAAGCAAACACAGCAATTTAAAAAAATCTCACTTGTGGGTACATTTTCCATATAGTTTACCCTGCATGCTTTTAAAGTTAATCATACAAAGCTTGCTTCTTGTTTAGGTCTGTTTATGAAACAGACTATGATACAGTCACAGCAAAGACCAAAGCCAAATCCCCCTTATGTCACCTGACATGCACAGGCCATCAGAATAGCCTTCAAGCTTCTTACAGGCAACAACATATTGATCACATTCTCTAAAAGAAGCTCACAGCCCATGCTGTGTTTGCCAGCTGACAGATCCAAAGTATAAGCCCAAGAAATCTGATCATTAAAGGGTAATTTGATAAGTGGCTTTTGCAGTATTGGTACATGACACTAGCCTTTATGAGTAGTTCATTGCTTTAAGCCTCCTTTCTTCCTCTTACCGATCAGTGTGACAGGTGTCCCGTACTCGAGGGCTGAAATGGCCGTCCACTTCCCTGTGCCTTTCTGTCCAGCACTGTCGCGGATTTTGGGCAGCAGATGTTTACCGTCGGAGTCTTTGTATTTAAGGATGTTAGCTGTGATCTCAATCAGGAAGGAGTCCAGCTCAGTCTTGTTCCAGCTGTCCAAAGCCTTAAAAAAAAAAAAAAAAAAAAAAAAAAAAAAATCAAAAAACACATATTGTCTTTATATTTTACATAATTAATACTGCCAGACAAATGTGAAAGTGGTGTCATAGAAGTACAACAAGCGCACCTGTGCCATCTCATCATGGTCCATACCCAAGACATCCTTCATCAGGTGATAGGCCTCACAGATCAGCTGCATATCTCCATACTCAATGCCGTTATGGACCATTTTCACAAAATGACCCGCACCCTCATCGCCAACCTGCTCAAGCCACACAATATTTGTTAGATGATTTGGCATAATAATAACAACAAATATATATTTAATAAACATTAAATATACATCACTCACCCAGTCACAACAAGGCTCTCCTGTTCCAACTTTGGCAGCGATGCTCTGGAAGATGTCCTTTATGTATGGCCTATAAAATAAACATTAAGTTACACTCTGAAATAGATAAATGTTCACTGATTTTTAACACACATGAAATGAAGCTGATGACTTACCAGGCCTCTTTATGCCCACCAGGCATGAGTGAGGGTCCATAGCGTGCACCCTCCTCTCCACCACTCACTCCACTGCCAACAAACAGCAGGCCCTTCTCTTTCAGACTCTTGCAACGCCGCTATAGGATAGAAGTGCATGAGCTATGGTGATATCCTCTGGAATAAAGAGGTTTTGCTCCACAGTGAATGTTTATGACTTACTGTCGTGTCTCTGTATTCAGAGTTGCCACCATCAATGATGATGTCCCCAGCCTCAAGAAGAGGAACCTGAGAATTAACAGATGTAGTACAAACCCAATAAATATATGCAGGTTGGATGCAGTTTCTAAACTTTAGCCTAGTTCAGGACTGACTGCTCACCAGCTTGTCAATGAAGTCATCCACAGCCTGTCCAGCCTTGACCAGCAGGATGATCCTCCTGGGCTTCTTGAGCTTGGTCACCATGTCTTCCAGAGATTCTGCTCCAATCACCTTGGAGCCCTTAGCCTCATTCTGCAGGAAGTCATGCACCTTGGACACAGTACGGTTGTAAGCGCAGACCTGTTGGAAAGATATTGAATGAGTGAAAGAAAAGTGGAACAGGTTATGCAGGGAGTAGCAGCAACACACACAGGAGGCATCAACTTACCACAAAGCCGTGGTCATTCATGTTCATGATGAGGTTCTGGCCCATGACGGCCAAACCAATTAGTGCAATGTCTGCTCTGAGGAAATAAGAATCACATCACAGGTGAGAAGATCGGATAGTCTGGCTTCAGGGTAATTATCAAAACAGCCTTTGTCTACTATCCCTCAAGTCATCCAGTGTATTTTTATTTCAAGTAAATTAAAACATGGGCTTCAGAGTCCTCACTCCGAAGATCCCTTTAATTTCCCAGAGTCCATAGCGACCATCACCCAATTCAGTGCTGCACAGACCACACATATTTCTACCAAACTCTAAAGCTGACCCCGGTCAGATAACAGCACCGTTAGCATTAACTACTAAAGAAGATTACTCTCAGCAAATGGTAAATGGCCTGTATTTATATAGCGCTTTTCTAGTCCCTAAGGACCCCAAAGCGCTTTACATATCCAGTCATCCACCCATTCACACACTGGTGATGGCAAGCTACATTGTAGCCACAGCCACCCTGGGGCGCACTGACAGAGGCGAGGCTGCCGGACACTGGCGCCACCGGGCCCTCTGACCACCACCAGTAGGCAACGGGTGAAGTGTCTTGCCCAAGGACACAACGACCGAGACTGTCCAAGCCGGGGCTCGAACCGGCAACCTTCCGATTACAAGGCGAACTCCTAACTCTTGAGCCACGATCGCCCCAAAGGAGAAAAACAAAAGAACCTCAACTAGTAGGTATAACCTTTCTATTGCCCCGACTTTGTACAAAAAAGACACAACAGAAGAAGAAACAAGTGAAGGACTTACTCAGCCATTGTGTTCTGTGGGCAAAGTAACTGTAAAGTAACTGTATTAAAATGACAGTCGAGCTCGCACACCAGTCCTTTCCTTCAGATTTCCTCCTTGCTCGTTTTCCACTTCCTCGTTCTCATCTAAACTTGACTGAGACTCTTAGGTACGCCCACGTAGAGCAAGAACCAATCGAAGAGCTTTCTGCAAACAAGCCACGTCCGAGGCTAAATTTGATTGGTCTAGAATTCTGAGCAGAGCTATGGCTTTTCCTGTTGGCTTCCCCGGAAGTCACTCACGAAGCTTCAGTGCCCGCCATACGTCTGCTTGATGAGGGACCTGTTTCAGAAATGGATTTTCCTCTTTAAGTATCGAGACAGTCAAACTTGTTTTGACTAGTAAGTTTAAGAACAACATTTTAACTTGATGATTTTGCCTTGTCAGTCTCCCAGTTGGACACCTCGTTTCTATTGGCAGCGGTCAAATGCGTCAGACCTGAGAGCTGCGCTTGCGCCACAATAGACTATATGTCTATATATCTATAAGTCAATGAATCCCGTTTTCTTTTTCTCTGGTGAAAATCTGAACAAGTACATTGTGTATTTCATCTTTTAATCACAAATGCAGAAGATAAGCCCATTTGTTAGCCGTTTAGTAAGTAAGTAAGTAAAATTTATTTATATAGCGCTTTTCACAGATAAAAATCACAAAGTGCTTAATGGAAATATAAAACAATGTAACAGTAAACAAAACAGCAATGTAAAACAATAAAAACAACATAAGAGGAAATTAAGTAAATGCTTTTCTAAATAAAAATGTCTTCAGCTGTTTTTTAAAAGAATCATTAGCAAATGTCTAATGATTTAATGATCTAAATTTTATGATTTCAGTATATATACTGAAATGATTACACGCCCAGCAAGTTTTCTAGAAGAAGAATTGCCTATATATTTTTAGTAGATTATGCAACAGCACAATCTAATAATTTCAGTCAATTTTCCTGTTGCTAACTAGCTCAATGCATTACAGACAGAGGATATGGATGGAGTAGACATTGATTCTTTTCATGTTAAGTTTTATTTCACACATTCTGGCACAGGAAAGATGTTCTTGGCTGTCTTTGTTTGAAATGTTTGTCTTTTCTTCTGTATAATGGAAATAAATGGCATCTGAAAAACTGAGGACCAGTGTGCGGAGTGTGTCAGTGGGTGTTCCTGTGCTGTGAACGAAGATAAGATAAGATAATAAGATGATAAGAAATATACTCTTACTAATTATTAGAGTTGAAAAGTACTTTGCTAAGCAAAATTAAATGAGGTTCAGTTGGAGCTTTAAACGTTAACATAAAGGTTCAGTTGGTGATGCATGTAAGCTTCACACAGTAGAAATGTGTATTTATTTTTTATATTGGTTTTATTCAGATTTTAGTGTTTATTTGTAAGTGTAGTTTTTATTTGCATGATTTTATGCTGTTTGTGTCACATGTTTTTAGTGTGTTATTTTACATTGTTTTAATCCACTGTGGATTTGCTGGGCGTGGGAGAAATTAGCTGATTGTGATCACTTGCTGAGGCATGGGTGTGTCCAGAGGTGTCCTATCAGCCGTTTATAGGACTTATGAAACGGAAGCAAGCTGAGCAGTGGAAGCAGAGAGGCCCCAGATGGGAAGAGGAAGGCAGGAAGGCCAAGCCGAAAAGAAGGGTCACACCCCCACGATCACGCAGCGGAGACTGGAGACTGACCGGTCAGCGTGATGTGGCGACCCAGTCCCGACAGCAGGAACGGCGACAGTAGGAGACAACGTGTGTGATTGACAGCAGGGTAGATGTATACCACTGCCTGCATTTGTCAGTAGTGTCTCACTGTTGTTCACTGGGTGCAGCCGTGTTGGGAGAGGGTCTCCATGGCTGTAAGCCAGGGCAGCTTCTGGGATGATGGTTCTGGCTCCTATTTGTTTTTACTTACAGGGCAATGACGTGAGTTTCGTTTCATTTTCTTACCCCACCCCCAACCAGTCGAGGCAGATGGTCGCCCCTCCCTGAGCCTGGTTCTGCCGAAAATGGAGTTCTTCCTTCCCACTGTTGCCAAGTGCTTCGCCATAGGGGATCATTTGATTGTCGGGGCTTTCTCTGTATTATTGCACAACCTTTATCTTACCATATATTGCAAGTTTATATGTTGTGAATTGGCTTAATGTAAATCAAATTGAACTGCATTCAATTAAAACTAAATATTATAACTTGTAATCAAATCTATTCAAATGTAAAGTCATCTCACTCAATTTGGACAACTAGCACTGAAAAATACACTGCCATCCTCTGTTTCCCAATTAGCAGACCAGAGGTTGCTGTTTTATTCATGACTCAATACTTGAATGGTTTTATCCTGTTTATAAATAAACAAAAATGACATTGCTTCATTGTATGATTAATTCTTTGTCCGTGTCAGTCCTTAATACACAAACATGTATACAATAATTCTAGTTGCCATAGTCTCCGGAGATCCTATGCTCCGTTATCTCATACTTTTCTTCACTGTTTACCTCATTCTGCCCAATAAAATGTACAATTTTTTGTAAACAATGACTTGCTTTATGGCATTAAAAAAAAACAAAAAAAAACAACAACTTATATGAGGACGTACTTTAAAAGAAAAAAAATGACATAATGAAGTAACAACTTCCTGGGCATTATCACCACTTTGCATTATACAAACACAGGGCTATTTATCATCTAACTAACTTTTGGGTATGTGGGATAAAAGGATAGGAGCTTCAAATGTTGTTATCATTCTAGAGTCTTTACCTTACAGTGTTCAGCAACTGCTGTGATTTGGTGCTACATACATAAACTTGAAGTGAATTAATCCACCTGTTCACAGGAGATCACAGGAAGATGACACCAAACATCAGAAGATCTTATTGTGCGCCACAGTAAAAGGGTGGTTTCTTGGGACTAAAGCACATAAACTACAGCAGAAGCTCACATAAAGCAGGAAATAAGCAGGCGCCACTTCATCTGCTAATGCACGTTTTGCACTTTTATTGTTGCCTCATTCACTAACAGTTCAATGGTGCAAGATTACCATACACAGAATTAGGATATCTGCATGACACATCTATGCTATACAGCGAATGGATTATAATTATTACAAATACAGTAAACATATTTACATTTTAGTTCAAGCTCCATACAACACAGATATTTACAAAGTAAGTATGAAAATGAAACCGGTCTGACAAATAATGTACAGCGTTAATGATGTTTTTGTTTTGTTTTTTCCTTTTCTTTTGGTGAACAAATCTGAAAGGGAGCGGGGTTAACTGATATTAATTGTCAGAGGGGGAAGGTGGGAAATATCATGGCTAGTTTTGTTTGAAAGGCATCAACGGAAAAACAAACACACACACACAGAAAAAAGTGATGAGGTGAAGAAAGACACAATAAGTGTGCTGTCGTTTTAGATGTCACAAGCTACTTTGTATAGTCCTATATCCCTGATATTAGAAAAAATAAAAATGAGTTAAAATACACCTTTATTTTGATAGAGTTCAGATGGATGCCTAGTATGACTAATGAGTAGATATCCTCAAAAAAAACCCCAAAAAACCCAACAGACTTCTAATTCACTCAAACCGCTTTCTAATAAACAGGAAGCACTAATGTAACTCACCTCCTCAGTCGAGGTGCAGGGGTTACATTTTAGGTCTCCTTTTCCTTTCCCCCTCTCTCTTACATTCAAACCCTCTCCCAGTTCACACTAGAACAGGCCGCCACACCATCATTTGGTTTAATATGAGTGGAACAACTAAACCGCACAGACTTTATTTGATCAGTTAGTTGAACCTTTTATTAATATGTGCAAAGAGCTGCAAACTAATATATATACATTGCAAACAATAAATACACAATCCAAAATAAAAACACCTCTGCAAATGAAGTGAAAACGTTTGCTCTGGCAGCGCTTCGCATCAGCATGTATATGAGGTACATTGCACTTTCGAGACTTGATCTGTGCATAGGTGCATCTTTGATGTGCAGCTCAGAGATCCACAATCCAGCACGTTTCTGTTTCTCTGACCGTCAGGCTGGCTGACCCGAGGTCACGTCAGCGCTTCATTTTTTTATCTATATGTAACAGACAGTTGGTTCCTCTCCTTCCACGCATTTCATACGACACAGCAGGCAGACTGCTGGTTGGTTGACCAGAGTTTTTTTATGCCTGTCTGCATTAACACATCTCGAGAGGCGTAGGTGCCAAAAAGTGAATCCGGAGCCGAATGTAGCAGCTGCAGCACGGCACACAGAGCAAATATTTTCATAGGGTAGTATCAGAAATAAGACCTTTGAATATGTAGTCCCTTTAACTTCTTTCCTTCTATTAAACCCTTTGAGAAACAGCTATCCAGTGTACTCCTGATATGTGCTCTTATCATTTGTTCCTGATGATCAAATACAATCCTGGACTCAACATATGTGGCTGTGTCTCTGTCCTTGCTATAGATATGTGTTAATGTGCAAAATAAGGTTAAAAGAAATTAAGAAATAAATGCCCTCCGTTACATTTCATAAAAACCTTCATTGTGGAATGATTAAAAGCGTAAGAAAAAAAAATAACAATGTTAAAATAAAATAAAAATATGAACACAATGAGAGTTAGATGAGGTTTTGATTCAAGAATAAGAATAGAAAAATGAACACATGGTTCCCTGTGGTGCTGCTGAACACGAGTACTTCACTTCAGAGATTTCAGCCGACGCTGGTGTGACAGCGAGGGGAGTCATGGGACTACATCGTAATCTGTCCTGCGGGCCATTTAAAAGCAGCTTTGCTGGCTAACCACTGGCGTCAAAGCAAAAAAACTAAAGAAACATTGCACCTTCATTCTTTTTCCTTACCTCGTCCTAAACTTTCCACCGTGTTTTCTTTGCATCTTTATAACAAGAGTGTAAAGTTAATAGCAGTAAATGTCAAGGCTTTCTGATTCTCAGTGAGATAGAGCGAGCTAGAGGAGCAGAGAGGAATGTGTTAAATGAGGGTTAACTACCACACTGATCCCAGAACAGACCGCATGTACAAATCAAGTTCTCCCTCTAGTTCGTTTTCATCCTCCTAGTCCTCCTCCTCTCCTTGTAACCCTGTTTTTATTCCTTGGGATGAAAAAGCAAAAAGGGGCCCGAATCTACTCCTGCAGGAACAATCGGTCATTGTTTTTTTGTTTTTTTTTTAAACTGCTGAGTTATGAAGCGATCCTCGCTTGTTTGTCTCTAGTTAGTCTGCAGTTTTTATGTTAACACAAATGCATGAGTATTTTACTGACTCACTAACTGACACTGGCACTATCGAGGGTTTAGAGGCGGCGTATGTACACAGATTGAGGAGGATCTAAGTATGACGTGGATGACAGAGGAAATTGGGCGTGGCCCTCCTGTCAAATTTCATTCCCACTTTGAGTTTTTGTTTCAGAGACGGTTCAGCCTGATGCAAATCTCACTGCGAGAAGAAAAATACCCTATAAATCTATTAGCAGCTATAGTTTAGGTAGCAGAGCGTAAACTAACACGTCACTTGGAGAGATCTGTAGATTTTTCCTTCATGGTTTCAAATGTAAGCTGGCTGATTTGGTTAATTTTTGTTTTTTGTTTTAAACTGAGCAAACCTGGTCTTCTCCTGAGGACTGCTGCAGGTATCATGCAAGCATTTTAATTTAATAAAAAACCAACAACAAAAAAACCCCAAAATAGAATGAAACTCATTTCCGGAGACAAATAACACTGATAGAGACATTTTTTTGTACAGATGATTGGCAAACGGAAAGTTTCTAAAGAGTCGTGCACACACAAGTAGACTACTACAACATGCTACTTAGTTAGGGGAGTTTGGGAATGACAACGAAGCGGAACAAAATTAGACCCAAACATTGTCATCGAAACAAAAACACAAAAAGCTGAGGGGAGGGAATAGAGAGGAGGAAAGCTAAGTTGGCAGCGGGGTTGCTGGAGGGAGGCGGGGAGGCAAAAGTTCTGTGGAACTTAAACGTTTTAGTCGCATGAAAAGAGACTTAAGCCACAAGTCTACTTACAAGAGAAAACCGTCAAGAATCACAATGATTAATAAGTTTTAACACTTGGTATTTTCAAAGGCTTTTCAGAAAGGATGGAAGCGGTGGTTTTCCCGCTCCGCCCGCTCAGTTCTTCGTCAGGCCGCTGCGCCGCCTCGCCAGCTTAGATCTGCGGGGAGAGTTTTCCGTTGTGAGGAGGAGGAAATGTTTTTGAAGGGTGCAGAAGCTGCACGTTTGACTGTGGTGTGAGAGGAGTGTGTGTGTCTGTGTGTGTGTACCTTATCGTTCCTGCTAGCAGAGGATTAAAAGCGTACAGCCAGTCGTTCATGTCTTTCTCGTTGTTGGCCTGCAGGAGGATGCCTCGATGTTTTGTGCACACTGCAAATGTGTTGGGCGTCTGAAAAGAAGACATCACATTATACTCATGTTCATTCAAATGATAAATCCCAGTGAATTTGCCATTTCAGCAATCCACATGTCCAAAACTGAACAACGTGCACCAAAATAATTTGAATAAATTCTCATTAAAGAAAAGCGTGTTACATCCAGCCTTACCTTAAGCATGGCCTGCTGGTCTTCGCTGTATTCCACCTGTGCTGTGGAGAGGTTGAGGACGCCTCGCTCCACGGGGTCCTTGTCGCTGTTGTAGATGAAGACGTAGGGCCGGCGAACAACCACAAAATGCTTCACCCATGAGTTAGAGCGAGGCTCCATGAAGCTTAGAAAACCCTTCTTGGACACAACAGATCTGAAAAGAAGAGATTTTATTCATTTATTTATTTTTTAAGAGAGCGCTTGTTTTCTGAGGAAGAAGCAGAGTTGGTTTGTTTTCCAGCTGAAATCATCCAGGCTCAGGAATCAATCCACATCATTTCTGCTTGAATTAGAGAACACGAGTATCGACTTACATTTGGTCTGTGAGACACATGTCATAGTGACAGTATTTGGGTTAACATGGCATTACTCACCCTGGTCGCATTTCTTCAATATCAGGCACCAAGTTGAGGAACTCGTTCTTTGCAGCCCGCGCAAGGTAGGAGGTCTCCAGAGTGGGAACCATCGGGAAGTTTTCATAGTCTGAGCAGGAGGGACTGGAGGCACGTGAGCTGTTCTCAGGGGTCCTTTAACACAAATCACACCAAGTTAGAATCAAATAGATGACCTGTCAATAACCGTTTGCAGATCGAGGTCAATGTTCCTAAAAATATGTTTACTTCTGGTCCATGGAGCCACAGCGGGAGTCCGACAGAGAGGGGCAGGTAGAGGAAGGGGTGAGGGTGGCACTGCTGAAGCTCGTCACGGATGGATCACGTCCGATAGGTGAGATGTCAGAAAGCTGAAGTGAAACAACAGCAGGATGAGGTAGACGTTAATATATCAACTCAATGATGTGACACAAAAAGGCAGTTTTTTTTACTTCTTATTTCTCACCTTGCAGTCACTGATGCTGTTCACCAGTTGGTTGTATTCACTATTGAAGGTGTGTGTCAGAAGGCGCAGGCACTACAACACAACAGGAACAAGACCGATCAGCTCCGAGCAGAGAAGGAAGAAGGCAGCAACAAGAACGCCCACTAAGCCCACGTTTTTCTCACCTTGGTGGCCAGCTCCTTCTCACGATCCACCAGGCTCTCGATGTCGGCGGAATCGTAGCCGCTGCTCTCGCTCGGCGTGATGGCGCTTTCAAAGGTGGTGCTGGAGATCTGAGAGGAGATGGAGGTGGACGTGGACAGGGTGCCGGAGCTCATGCTGGGGGACAGATACTCGCTCAGGGACTTGGTGGTGGGAGCTGTTCCTACGGGAGCCGCCTCTCCCAGCTTCTCTCTCAGCGCCAGAAGGTGACGGGTCTTTTCCACCTGGATGAAAGATGGGGGCGAATGTGAGGTGGGGATAAGAGGGGAGGGTTAGTCATGTAAAGTGTGTACTCGAAGAAAAAACGTTTTAGAATAGCACTTTGGTCTTTGAGTTGAAAAGTCTTTTTTCCCTCTACGATATTAAACAGATTTATTTCTTTATGAATCTTTTAAGGCCCCACCTCCTGCAGCTGCTCCATCTTCTCTAGCTCCCACTGGTGCTCTAGGATGAGGCTATCTCCTCTGGGCCTCCAGCCGGCCAGGTTCTCCTCTCCACGCACGTAAGCCACTGATGTGTCTAGGACCTTCCTCCTCCTCCTCTGCATCCCTGCTCAGGACATGAGCCCTCATTAGGATGAAGCTCTCCGCAGAATTATGATAAAACAGCTGCCGTTCTTTAAACATGTTTCATGTCCGCTCACCTGGGCTTCCAGTGTCAGACATCTTACACAAGCTCAGCTCGTAGATCCCAGTCACTCGGTTGCTATAATGAAGCAGAAGTTATGAACAAGGAAACTTTGTAACAGGGCAGATATCTTTGATTGTGAAACAGAGATGGCCACAGTACAGCAGCCCAGATTTACCAGTCAGGAGTTTTGGAGTATCCAGTGCCAAAGAGATTCTTGAGAGAACGGGGTGGGGAAATCTTGGCGTCTCGGGAGTAAAAGACCATGCAGATGTCTTTGGTGATAATGGCAGGCTGGATGCAATGGTCCAGCTGTAGAGAGGAGATAAAGGGTGTGTGTTAGACACGATGACATCAAGAGACTTAAAAACACGTACAAACAGGTGCAACACACTGGAGCAGCGGCTGACCTCCAGATACGCAGATAAGGTCATGTAGATCTTCTCTCCATAGGGAGTGACGCGGTTGAGCAGGAGGGAGTTGTGCAGGGAGCTGTCCCACACTGCCTCAAAGCGATAGAAAGTCCTGAAAAGACAGACAGAGGAAAAGTTAGCTTGACAGCATTATTTTTTATGAAGTCCTACTTGGTGCTAACACTACAGGGTCTCTGTGTACAGCAGTGTGTCATGTTGTTAAAAAAAACGTGAGCACAGTTCTGACATATCAGGAAGTGAACACAGTGACTGAAGCGGTGTTCACATTCATCCTTTAATCATGACAAAACGTGAGGAATCGCACTGAGGTGAGACCTTGACAACAGACAAATCAGGAGCCACAGAGTGTCAAGTGTCAGCCGACACCAATCGGGACAATGATAAGAAAGAAATTCATTTACAGACACGTGAAAAGCAGTCTAAGGTTCTAGATCTAGATTATTACACCACATCATTATTTATTTAAAACCATGCCAAAATGCACAAATGACTATAACCAAGTACATCCTGTAATTCAGCAGCTGATGGAACCAAATTTAACAGCAAAAAGTTGAGGTAATCATTTTTTATTAGTGTCTCACAGCAGTGTGGAGGTATTTCTGACCCACTTGTCTTTACAATATTGCTTCGGTTCATTGAAGTTTGCAGAAATGTATTAATGCACAGCTTTCTTAACGTCCCGCCACAGCACGTCAATCATATTGAAGTCTGGACTTTGAGCCACTGCAGCACCACTCTGTTGTAGCTTTGCTGCTGCGCTCTGGAGTCACTGACCCAACGATGATCTCATTTGACTCTAGAATACTTCATGGCTCACTCAGTGACCTGGACACTTTGCCCAAATAATCATCACCCGTGCAAAACCACTGGTACGAGGTGTTTGTGCTGATATGCTGTGTTTGGTTTTCACCAATCTTGAAGCTGTGCATTAGGGCTTAGGTTTTCAACTCTGCAAACTGAACCCATGCTGCCATGTTGTATTTAGAGAGAAAAGGGTTTCTCCTGGAAGCCTTTCCAAACATATTTGTTGAGCTTTTTTCTAATTGCACTGCCATGAACTCCAACATTAAGCATGCTAACTGTGGCCTGTAGAGCCTCAAATATCTGTGGTGAATTTTTTGGGACGTCCACTCCTGGGATGATTGGAAACAGTCTTTGATTTTTTTTTAAACTTGTGAATAATCTTCCTTGCTGTAAAATGATCTACTTCAAAGCCTTCCCAGATTCATGGGTAACAACAATTGCTTCTCTCCTCCTCAGTATGTCACCACTCTCCTGAATACGCCAGCAAACTGACAGTCGTGGTTACTGATGATCTAGTGCATTTAATTAGCACCTGGCTAATACTGACCCTGTTAAATAATTATGAAAGTAGGCTTGGATGTACTCACCACATCTGAATTTAGGCTCAGTGTTTGTTAAATAAATAATGACGTGGTATAATGTGTTATGTATTGTTGTTCATGTGAGGTTTACCTCATATTAAGACCTACTAAGGACCTGATTGTTTTTAAATTATGTCCTGATACATAAAACCTGAGAGCTCACATAACTGCATATGCTCAGAACATACAGCACAAGTGGATACAAATTACTGCCTTGCAGCAGCAATCTTAAGACCATCACTATGAGCTCTATACAAGGCTACACTGTTCCTGTTATTGACAGCAGGGGGCACTATCAGACACAGACTGAGAGCCAGATATGCTCTGCTGGTGCCTCATTGTTACTGAGGTAAGACTCTATAGTGAGAAACAGCTGAGGGGGAAAACATTGATCTGGAAACGTCTGAGTGTTACAGAGGATATACATAGCACCGTGGTTCAGTGTCACACAATCACAAACAAATACAGAAAAGTACTAAAAAACGGTGTTGCCTCCAAAGACTGCTTTTACCGGTTTGGAGCTTAGGAGGCTTAATATCAACAGGCATGAATGAAGACAGATCTTATGCAACACACAAGCACACACAAACTGTGGAGAGCTTATTTCTACGAGTCTATGGGACTAATGAGAAGCATAAAGGTCTTTCAGTGAAGGAGCCTTATGTTCTCTGGTCGCTGGTACCTATCAATATCCTTATCAATAGAAAGCCTGAGCACAATCATGAGTCCAGCCGCGGCAGGAGGAAGAAAGAGAGCGCACAGAAAAAAAAAAGAAAAGAGAGAGAGAAGCACAAAGAGTCAGGCAACAGAGACAATGAAGCAAAGTAACAGCAGCGAAAATGGAAAAGGTCGTGCAATGACTCCAATGTGGCTTCAGAGAATATACAGACATGGACACATGCATAGATTTTAACTGATAAGGTTACTACAGTTACTACAGAGTGTCAACAAATGATTTTTTTATATGGCAGGAACTCAATCATGACAAAAGAACACAGTGTAACAATGTAACACATTGGCTTTTTTAAAGAAAAATAAATGTGTTTCATGATAATAACTGAAGAGAATACAAGCAAGAAGGCAACAAGAAAGCTTCAAAGATCTGTGAATGGAAACATTTTACACCTTCAAATGTTGTGACTAGTGTGTTCTCACTCAAACTGACTCAGTGTGGGAGTTTCACCTACCTGTTGTTGTTGTGGGATGACTTGATGTTCTTGGCAGAAATGATGTTAAGGGACAGGACAGCATCGGCTGCGCTATCATCCACTTCAGCCTTGTTCCTGATACGACCTGGTGAGGCAGATCCACACAACAGTTATAAGACCTTCTTGTGTTGGAATAGCTCTCAATAGAGAAGCTCAGCCAGCAGGCAGTTTGTTCACTAACAGCTGTTTTATCACAGCATCCAGTACCAACACAATCATCCACACTCAAGAGCCCTGTTGGCTTCAGAGTCAGCAGCTGAATGTCTAAAATATGAAATGTAATTATTTGGTCCATCAGCTACAGCTACAGCATGAACTGCTTAAAGTGAGAAGCAGCCTAAAGCCCGACAGATTCATCTTTCCAGACTGAAAATGTCTCAGACAGAACCGAGTGGTGTGTTTTCAGTGTGATCTCACAAAGTCAAATCCCTTTAATGATGCTCTGTCCTGTCTTTCTCTCTTGTTTTCTACAGAGAGGTATAGCACGACTAGACCCTAAAGGTAGGCTGCTCACCTACAACCAGCTCACGAACATCTTTCCAATGGAGCTCGCTGCCCTTCTCATGGATGAGGGTCACTGTGATCCTCCGCTGGATCCCCTGCAGCAAACATAACAGGAGCTCAAGATCACAGTGAGCACAGCTAGAGCAACATTACGCTTTAAAAGAAGATATTCAACTGTGTACAAAGGAAGCAGTTACCAATGTGTGAATAATAAGAAAAGAACATGTGGATCAATCCTGTACCTGGTGCAGCAGGTAGGTACCGTGGCAGGGCAGGCCTCCACTGTGATCCACGATGGCTGGGATGTACCTGTGCATGGAGGGAGGAAGGTGACACAACATCCCAATTTATAATATTCTTTGTGGAGATAATTTTTATTGTTTCTTTAAAGCTTGTGTGGGAATATAACACTCCAGGTGGATACTCACTCTCCAGTGGGCTCCAGCTCGCTGATCTCAAACCAGACCAGCAGGTCGTACTTGCTGACACAATGACCCAGGTTGGATTTGGTGATGGTGTTCAACTTGGTGGCTGGAACTGGCACACACAGACAGAAGCTCAATGTTATCAAGCGGGAATTTGTCTGAATTTCAGAGAAGATGAATAAAAATCAGGAGTATTTACTACATGCTTTGGGTGACTAAATGGAGGATGGATAGGTAATGTGAAAACAATGCTGACTCTTTATACTGAGCCAGTAATCACAGAGGATAGATACTGGAAGCATACTGAAATGTTAGGAGGAAGTAAACCACAGATTACAACACCAGTGGCAGCACCCTGCTGTCTCACACATCGGGATTATGGTCCTGTTGAAACACAGTTGCATTCGTCTATGCTCAATATGATCGAAAGGAATGTTATTACACTTGAAAACTGCTGTATTTACTCCTTATATGGTGTGAATGATATGTCATTGACCCTGAAGTTGTCTCCTCAGGACAGTTTCTAAGCAACAGGAGGACATCGTGACCGAACTAACCGCACCTGCAGCAGGGTGCAGCACTCATAACCACAGCAGAGCTTTACCGTGCTACCGCCTGCAGCCACAGAGCACTATAAGAGCACAGCACTACTCTAATCACTACAGCACCAGCATCAAATGTCTGGCTCATTAGCTACAACAGAGTCCACTGTACCAACCATGATGCTTGGGGACAATTAGCACAGGGTCACTGGCCACTGGGAGGAAGGGGAAGTGAGAGAGCTGGTCAGCCTCGTCCTCCAGACTGGCCAGAGCAGAGGACGCCAGGGAGTTGGCGTGCTCGGACAGCGTGTCCAACACTTTGCCGTTCACATAGCCGCTCACGAGGTAGCGGATCAACTCTATCTTACGGGTATGGTCTGGATGTGCGATATTGATGAACGGTGAGAGAGATTGAAGGGCAAAAGAAGAGGAAGGAGGACAGAGTTGGGTAAGAGGATTATATAAATTGTGAGGGAATGATTGAATAAGAGACAAAAAGAAAGAAATCCAAAGGAGGCGAGAAATGACAAGGAAAAAAAGTGGAAGGACACATGAGGCATGCTTATGTAAGAAAAAAATCAACATAAAATTATTGATGGCAAAGAACACATTGATGTGACATGGAAACACTCACCTGGTTTGGACAGAGGCATGGGAATAGGATAGTATTTCCTGGATGGTGTTGGAGGACTGTTGACATAATAAAAATACCTTTTATTTACATATGCATATAAAAATAGACAATGTGATCAGAACACAATTGTTTAATTGTTCTAACAAAATCTGCTGCATTAAATATGAATTATCACTGCATGACTGGATCTGCTGTTTGACCCCCACCAACCTGATCAGGTCCTGGCCATGGAGGTGCAGCGGGTGCTGCTGGTAGTGGCCGAACACTTCAAACACGACGGGCTTGCTCTTGATGTACTCAATAAAAGACTCTGTAACTTCGACAGAAATCTGCTCCAACAGATAAAAAAAAAGAAAAAGGGTTTGACAAACTGAGTTGGAATAAAATCGTTGAAGCACAGTTAGTGTGTGTAGGTGCAGATGTGTGTGTGCACTCACATTCTGGACGTGGTAAAAGCCCAGAGGAGCTCCTTTGCCAGTGTTTTTCAGAGGCTCGGTGGAAAAAGCCTCATCGTGACGGTGCAAGAAACTGAGGGAAGAAACATAAATGAATGTCAGCGGGTTGCATTTCTTTTTACACGAGATAACGACAGACAGCTGAAAGTCACACTCCAGGATTTAGCTAGAATTTTGAATCCTCGTTCTGAGTATATATTTAGAGATAAAGCTGAAACGCTGAACTCAAATCAAACGACTTTTAAACCAAAACAGTTTGGTGTAAATTTACAGCAATAACACCATACTTTAGTTAAAAAGCTGATTTTACAGCACTGCATTTTCCACTTAACCCGTCTGCTTCAAACAAATATGAACTACTGTGCAAAAGTCTTCCCTTGTTTAGTTTTTTCCCCAATAAAATGGGAAACGGGTGCAGCAGTTTATTGAAACGTGCAAACATAGATGGAAATTTGGTATATAAGAAACAGAGTTTGTACAATTCTAATGTTCTTTAAAGTCAGTATTTGGCATGACCACCTTTATTCTTCGACACAGCCTGAACTCTTAGGCAAGCATTCTTGTCATTTCTTTAACTAGTTTTCCAGACTTCTTAAAGGACATTCAAAGCTCTTCGTTGGATGTTGCCTTTAGATGATCCCACACTGCGTCATTAAGGTTCTGGGCTCTGTTGAGGCCAATCCATGACTGATAATGCTCCTTTGTGTGTTTTTGCGGTGGATCGAAATCTGATGGTACTTTTTTGCATTCTTAATTTAATTAGTGTTGACAAGATCTCCCACACCACTGCCTCAAAGTGCTTAAACATACATTTTAAAGTTGGTGTTTTTCTCATGTACCTCAAGTACAATGACTGGACTGAAAATGAGTGGAAAAAACTTTGAAAGACATTTAGAAACCCTTTAGAAGTGTAAAGGAAAGCCGACTCAACTACTGTATTCTCAGGATCGTGCACTCACTTGAATTGGCAGAAGATGTCAGCATACTCAGGCAGGATGCCGCTGGCCTGGAGCACAGTGACACGGAAGGTAAAGACGCTGCCCACCTCCAAGTGGCTTGCCAGATCATCCCCATGACTTAGTTTGGTTTCTCCAATGTTACCCAGCTTGAGGTCTGAAGAAAGCCAGAGTGAAAGGTTAGTAGGCTTGTTGGATGACTTGTTTAAAAAAAAAAAAAAAACAGACCCTTGACTGCACCTGTGACTCTGCCGTCTCCATTTGACTTCTAAACAAGCACACATTCACGCATGTAATTTATAGAGAGGATTCTGGTGTTCACTCATCAAATAGCTTTCATACACGTTCCTTCACAGGACAAGAAAAACTGCCAAATTTCCATAACAAAACATTTTAAGTCCTCCTTTTTCATTAAACAGGACCATCTGCGCTTAACACTGGGGCTCATAGGTGGAAATTTACGAGTAAAGAGGTGAAAGTCTGGCAGCCTTACCCATGTCATTGATTCTGTTGAGCTCCTCTGAGGGTGTGATGACCTCTGAACTCTGACCCTGACCCTCTACGATGCGCAGCTCTTCCAGGGACAACCCGGAGCGGGTTATGACCTTGGAGGGGAAGTCATTCTGATTGAAACAGAGGAAGACATTAGCATATAGCTGGAGGAGCGACACTGAATCTCCAAACCTAGCTATAGTGTGAGGCATTGGCCATTTAAGGCTAGCCATTTTATTTGACTTGAATACATAGGAATATAATAAAAAATAAGGAACAGCAATGACTTGATGTTTGAACCACAATAATACACACCATCACAGAAAAGGTGCTGCTCCGGGCTTACCTTTTTGAAGTATTCATCATCAAAGGAAATCTTGGCAGTTCCTGACTGCCTCACTCCTGACCCGTAGTCTGGAGCTTCCTCGTCAGCTACAAAGAGAAAAACCCTCCTCTAATCAGGATCTATCTCAGACACAGATGACTTAAACTGTCAACACGGATCAAAAGGAATACACTGAATCTAAGGAATCTTTTCTTTGCCACTGTATCAGTGACTTAAAAAAGCTCTTCAATATGCTGCCATGCTGCTACTGAACATTAAAGCAGTTAAATTTACCATTTAAATAGCCTAAAAATTGAAAACTTCCTATGGCCCAAATACAGGGGCGCTCATATTTAATAAAGAGCAATAAGCGTGCTTTTATCTCCCCCAGTAGGCTCACTCACTAAAGAATCTCATTAATTACTCACCAGCTATAGCCTGGACCCCCACGCGCAGGAAGCCACGCACCTCGCCCTTCTCCGTTACTACGGCAACACGGTGAACCAGAGGTACAGGGTACAGCAGGTTACTCAGGTACACAAAAGCTCTGAGAGTAAAAAGGAGGAGAGAGATATGAAAACCTGAGCGCGGTGCAGTCTGGAAACAGCTGCGGCATTTTTCAGATACAGAAAACGTCAACATCCGATTCACGGTGGCTTTCACTAAACTGCTGATATCTGTTGGATCCCAAAGGAGATCTGAGCAGTGTCACAGACTGTTTTCTGACGTCTCCACAAAACATACACAGACTGACAGCAAATTCAAACACCCTGCGCACAATCGTTTTGAGTGTTTAGCACATATTAATAATTACAATAACATACTGCAAAATATTAGTGACATTTATGTGAGGAGAAGCAAAAAAATAAAATTAAGGACCCAAGAAAAAAAAAAAACAAGGGGGGGAATATAAACTCAAACATGCTCCGGGGCGCTGAAATCTGCAGCAGCTCAAACCATCTGTTTTATTTTTAAACTGCGTGACAGGGTGGTGACGGATCGCCGGGGCTGCGGCGGTAAAGCCTGTAACAGGGTCTCTTACTCACACACTCACTGTCAGTTTGTTTTGTGGGACTTGATTTGTTTTGCTGTACATCTGACGGCCTACTCTTTTTTTTAAACTGTCTGCTGTCCCAGTGCAGGGAGACTCGAGGCTAAGATGGAGGAAAGATATGAATCTGTAAATTCTCTGAAGTCACAGTGACGCAAGTTAGCCGAGCTTAGTTCAGCTCAGTCTGGCTGCACCGATCTGTCTTCTTCTGAGGCGGGAGAGTCGTTTTTTTTTTTTTTTTTTAAGTAGCCATTATGTTTACAGCACTGAGGCTGCGGCATGGGTGCAACGTGAGCTGCTGCAGCATTTCACAACAATGAATTAAAACAAATCCCAGTGAGCCTGATTGAGTGACAACTACCAACTACTGGTCAGTTAATATGAACTACAATCCATCACATGTACACTGTTATAGCAGACAAGGTTATAAGAACATAATGATGTAATCACAATGTAATAAATAAAAGATATAAAGAGGAAAAAAGATTTAGAGGATTAAAAAAAACAACAACATAAGATGACAAATAGCCAATCAGCTTCCACACAGCAAATACATGTATTTCGAACACAGATGGCGGTTAATGCAGTCAGCACTGCGATGGTGGCGGGGAATGAGACATCACGCTGGGAGGATGGATAAAGATGGCGGCTTTTTTTGTGGGACTCTAAATTAAGTCTAAATTAAAAGTGTGACTAAGCATATTACATCGAAAAAGTGCCCAAATTATCTCGAACTGGAAGTCATTTGCGCACATGTGTTTACTCACATTTTAAGCTCCTGATCTTTAATAATAATGTTGGTGCATTTTGTCCCTTTACATCTATTCACTGCACTGCTGCTCGATGCGAAACTATCAACTATCCAAAATCTATTTCTGCATCGTCACAGGGCGTAATCCAGTACATCCTCAGTTTTTCCTATTTTCTTCACTGGTTTCTCTTTGCTCTGTATCTGCATACACGCAAATAAAAAATAAACCAAGCCAACATCAGCTCCAAACTCCTGCCCGAGCCTGTATGTGAACGCCACGGTCACCAACCTTCCCACCAGGATGAACCAGGGGGAGCGGTCGTAGAAGGGGTCCTGGCCATCGCTGAAGATGTCCGAGCCCTCCTCGGTGCCGGCGTCTGAGCTCGTGTCGTCCACGAACGCCTCATCGTCGATCAAGTCAGACATCTCGCTCTGGCGCTCGTCCGCCATCTCCGTGATCTCCGAGTCGGTGGTGGAGAAAGTAGGAGAGGGTGTGCGGTCAGCCAGGTGCTCATTGACGCAACCGTGGAAGATGGGGGAGCTGATGGGGGCGGTAGTTTGGGAAGAGTGGCGAGAACCAAGGATAGGTAAGAGTGGAGCAATAGAGTTAAAACAGCTCAGTGAGCACGGCATCGATGTGACACTTCACTTTCAGAAACAAACATTTCCTTCCTCAAACAACATAAAACACATAGCTGGACACTTTCTCCAGTAGGTAATGTAAACGATTATCAGCTACACAGAATAACGTGAAGAGTTAATGCAAATAAATTTGTAGGATTCAATTCATAGGCAGCAGGTATTAAGCCAACAGTGTGACAGCGGTTTACAGAAACATGACTATTTTAAACCAAAATGAAACGTCACTTTAAAGGATTAACATACAAATCGTCTCACACACGCTGAATGAAAAGAGGATAGAATACAAAAATGCCTCAAATTTCCACATTATCCAAAATCCACAATGCTATTAACAAGTGTTTGTATGAATTACAGGCGGATATCAACATGGGAGTGACATGTGCGAACAGACACAGCAAAATGATACACAGGATTAAGAAAAAATAACTACAAAAAAACAACACAGGATTAAAATGTGACATCAAATAAAATAATAAATACAAAAAGGAAAGTTGATATGTGACATGAAATCATATGGGAAAATAAAATCAACAACAAAAAAATAAAAATGAAGGATTTCTGCGAGGAGCAAAACACCAACAGACATAAATCATAAAACACGAGGCCCAAATGTGTGAAAACGCTGGTGCATGTAACTTCAATGGCAGAGGATGAAAGTGAGAAGTGGAACACGAGTGAACGTGATGCACCGTACGCGTCTGTTGGTTCTGCGTTACATACCTCCCCACGAGTTTGAACCAGTGGAAACGGTCATAGAAGGGGTCGTTTCCTGTCAAAGTGCCCTCACAATCCTCCTGGTGCGTGGAGGCCATTTCTCCAGCGCGGTCGTACATCGCTCTCATCTGGTCTAGCCTCTGCCTGCAAATGACAAGCGAGTCATTTTAATGGAAGAGCGATGAGAAAGATAGAGGTCCTAAAAGTCAGAAGGCAGAGACTGCTGGGTGTACAGACGCTGATATCATAGCTCTTTGTGTCTTTTTTGCATTCCTGGTACAGGAAATATGAGAAGAGGCACACAAAAAATAAATAAATTTGCACAAAAGCAGATAGATGCAAACAAAAAAAGGAAAAAGAAAGTTTAAAATACTTAAAATATCTTTTGGTAAATTATTTCTTATACAGGTTAGTTACTCTAAAATTACAGTTAAAATCTGAAGTTAGGGCTTTTATTATTATTTTCATTATTATTGTTGAGAATGGTCTTTCAGTGATAGATACCAGTTTATTAGGTACACCTGTTTAACAGCATTTTAAGAATAACCAATTTGAAAAAAACAACAACAACAAAAAAAACCCCAATTACGTGTCTCAATTGGAGCTTCAGGATTTAAATGTATGTGTTGTAAATAAACTCAGGAATAGTTTAAGAAGGAAAAGTGGAAGCATTACTTGAGTTTTTCAAGGGACCAGTAGTGCGTGGCTCCATTCTTCAGGTCTTGAACCTCTACAGCGACCACGGTGCGAGGGAAAGGTCTCGGGTCACGATCTTTCTCTGGCTCTGGGGGAAGGAGCTCAGGGGGCAGTGGCGAGTATGGTGTGTCTGTCAGCAAGACAAACTGGAACTGGACCTGATGAATGATGGGAAAGGACGAATACAAGGGACTGTTTATATCTTCAGGTAAGTAAATGTTCGAAGGTTGGTTGATATCGTGAAGCTGAAAGATCAGATGAACACCCCTCCACTCCCTTCCTCTTCATGCCCTTTTGATCTCAGCATCTTCTGGACACAAAACACTAAAGCAATTAATAACATTCGATATAAATCACACACAGATAGAAACCCAAGATAAAATCCTGTCAGCTTATGATGAAAATGGCCTGGAAATGTGACAGATGACTCATTACTGGTATTAATCACAGAGGGCCTAGAAGTGGACACGCATTTAAATCACACTTTTATCCCGGATAAGGGAGGTAAACCAGGCATCAGTTTTATTTAAAGTTTTGACAGGAACATAAAAAAAATAAATATCTGTGTGACCTTGAAATAATAATAATAATAATAATAATAAAATTTTATTTATATAGCACCTCTCTAGACAGAATCACAAAGTGCTGCACATAAGATAACAAATAATAAAAGGGTAAAACAGACAATATAAACAGAAATTTAACCAAAAACAGTTTTAAAAAGGTGAGTTTTGAGTTGTTTTTTAAAAACAACTACCGAGTCCACAGTTATGAGGGAGAGAGTTCCACAGTCTCAGGGCCACAGTGGCAAAAGCTCTGTCACCCTTAGTTCTCATCTTAGTCTGTTTTATAGCAAGTAAGCCCTGATAAGATGACCTCAGGGACCTGCTAGGGACATAGGGCTGTAGCAGATCGGAGATGTAGATCGGTGACAGTCCATCCAAGGCTCCAAATGTCAAGACCAGGATCTTAAAATGTACTCTAAATTCAACAGGAAGCCAGTGTAGCTGAAATAGCAATGGTGTCACATGTGAATACTTGGAGGATTTTATCAACAGCCTAGTTGCAGCGTTTTGCACAACCTGCAGACGATCCAGAGAACCTTTGCTTAGACACATATACATGCATAGTAATGGAATGGCATTGATATACAGCTTTGTTATCTTAGTAACCATTTAAAGTGCTTTAAAGTAAAAGCCACATCTCTAACCTTGAGGCCGATGTCACTGAGATTCAAACTCGGCCGAGACTTTTAGCAGATACACCAATGTTATCAATTTGAAACTGCTACTCTGCATCGTTCTCGAGCTGTCGCATGCACAAACTTGGGTGTCCAGGTAAGATCAAAAGCAGGAACCTTCTTACAGTGAGGCGACACCTTCTTTAACAAGGAGGGTGCCGCCATTTTTATTTATTTTTTTGCTGGTTCTTTAAAATGTATCAATCACATCCAAAGAACACCAGAATGGTCTACTGCTGGCTGCAAGAACTTCCAGTATCTAAAAAAAACTGAAGGCCTGCATCACTTTTAATTTTGTGTTAGCATGCTGCACGCTAATGTGGCCACAATTAGCACTAGCATATAAACATAGAAACATATAAAATAGACAAATAGAATAGCCTTTTATTGTCATTGAACATGTACAACGAAACTGTAGAGGGAAGGGGATGCATAAGAAAAGTCTATGATCACAATACAAGTAATTTCTGAAATGTCAACACCGCTGCATGAAAACATTTTGTACTGAACGAGTCTATCCTCTTTGTGGGCTTTATTGCCAGCCGACAGCTCTCAGATGACTGTTCCCATCTTGATGAAGCTGTATTATATAAACAGGGCTTCTTGAGAGGAGGGCTTTAAATAAATAAGGAGCTAAAATGGAACTTTTCTTTTTACAGAGCTGAAAAAGAGGCGGGGAAACAGCGTATAGTGTAAGGATGATAATATTTTATTTTAACACCAAGTTATCTAAGCACACTCTGCAAACCCCTAAAATCATGCTAGGAACCTGTAAGTCATTATTATATGGAAAATATTTTATGCAGCAACCTTTAAGTCTAAGATCCTCTGACCCATTAACATCATCAGGCGCTTCCCTTGTGACACTCTCCCAGGCCTGAGGGTGTGTCATGTGGGTTTGTGTTTAGGTGTCAGTGAAATACGTAGAAAATGACAGATTATTGCTATGAGGGTGATTCACTTCAAGGTAAATAAAGAGAAATACCAATTCACTTACTTTCTTCTTCAGTTCCACACTGATGGCATTAGCCTCTTTTAGGTAGACGGCATTTCCCCACAGCTGATCTCGAAGGGAGGTGAACTGATGGTACCTCCACTTCCTGAAGGCCCACTGAGCCAGCTCAAACTCATGCTGAGTCCACGGCACTGTGCGGATACAAAAGACAGAGGGGGCGTTATCAAGATAAATACAGCAGTTATTAAACCTTACAAATCAAATAATCATAAAACCCAAAAGGACCATAGCTTTGATTTAGCCCAGCCACAGGTCTATCCTACTTAGCATTAATGCTTGAAATTCAAGAGGATCTCTCAGTTATAGCATTTTGTCAACTTCACTTTAAAGGTAACATTACTTGTAGGCACTGACTGCAGTATCAACAGTTTCCTTTTGAGGCTCTCAAACAGAATTAATGAAAAAAGTTCCAGAAAAGCATGAAACTTACAAACGTATGCGTCAAGAACCAAAACTAAGAGGTTTCTTGTATGAAACTACAATCTGAGCATAAAGGTTTGGTTTTGTCACAATAAACAGAACCCCTTTAAACATGACAGAGCCTGTATTCACATTAGGTTTCATAATGTGCCACCAAGATGGATGAGATTAAGACTAAATTAATTAATGACCCATCGCTGGTTATTACCAGTCTTTCATCCAGACTTAAAATGATGGAACCCAGCACAGAGGCATGCTCTGAAACCTGAAACAGTGATTTAATGACATTTGTCATCACTGGGCTGAATAAGTATGGTCCTTTAGACTTCATAATGATGAGCATTTCTGACCTGGTCTCCCTTGAAGAAAAAAAAAAAAAATCTCAATGGATTTTTTTTGGTTAAACAGAGGTTTAGTAAAAGTAATATATAAATTTATGTAAAACGACATATACCATTAGTAGTATGTTTATTGTGCATGGACTAGAGGATGTACTAGTTTTGAGCTAGTTTTCTGTTAATACCTTCAATGGGTAATTAATGTGGCACTATTAAAATACTTGAATCTGAATGAAAGTGATATTATGGATATGTAAATACTATACGCACATCCAAGGAGTTTAGGCTCTGGACACAAAGTGTGGAAGAAAACAGACACAGTTCATTTATACATTTATATAAAAATAAACACACACACCCACACATATATATCTATATATTATATTTTAGCATTACATGTAGTGTGTACAGGAAAAACAATCATCTTCAGGTCTGAAAATGCATACTACACACCTTCCTCTTCCTCCTCCTCCTCCAACTCTTCTTCATCGGGTGTCTCAGCTACCAGTGAGCGAGTCTCCACCTGTTTCTGAAGCTCCTGCAATTTGCTCTCGTAAACCTGGACACCAACACAGGGAAGAGGAGAGAGAACGTGGAAAACTGTCCATCAGCGGCAACAACAGGTGACGCCAACCCAACGAGGGTTTTATTTGTGAAAAACGAGCACTGAAGACTGTGATTATGAAGCCAAATGATGCGCGCTTCTGGATGTGTAATAGCATTAAACTGGTTTATAGTTATTAGATTGTGAGCCCTACCCTTATATTGTGAATTTCTAGATAAATATGTTGCACATAAGCAATTCATGCATCATTACAAAGGAAAAAATACTGTCCATGAAACTAAGATATTATTAAATCCAGGACTAAAGAGGTTCAATAAAGTTCTAATTATGTGGATCGCTCAGCTCTTCACCAGTACAACAAAGGAGAAACCATCTCCTTTGTAAGTATGTAAGAGCATAAACTGTGGAATACTTTCTATATTGATCAATGAGGAAAAAAAGCATCTGAGAGCAGTGGTATGAGTGGAAGCAGAGAGGTGCTGGTAGAAGCTGAGTCAACTGTAATCCAATGAGGGGCGCCATCATCATCATCAGGACAGGCTGTGTTCCCAATGACCTCATCCTGTTTGTTCACAGTCTTCTGAGAAGACAATGCAGCCTTTTCATTTGTCTGCTGAACTCCTACCAGCAAGCTGACGTCTCCTCGTTTAAGGAGCCCGTGGAAATCCAGCATGAAAGTTTCACCGATCAACTCGAAGCTACAGAGTTTATTAGAAGGACACTTTAAGCACCTTTAACCTGACTGTTGCAAATTATTAACCCTGCACGCTGCCTACATGCAGATTCTACTCTTATTTAGGTTTAGTGGTAGTGGAAAACAAATAACAGCAATATGTAACAAACAACTGCACATGGATCATGTCATTTTATTTCATTTCATTCATACCTTGACAATAAAACACATAGTTGTGGTATATCCTTTATGAAAACCAGTGAACAATACTGTTCAATGTTAATGTGCTCTATCAAGGAGCAACACAACTCGGTACACAGCCACAATGAGGCACTTTATGTGGTTGTAGGTTCAAAAAACACAAGATGTACGACACTCAGACACAGAGACCTAGCATACTTATAAATGCTGATTTCAGAGCTGTACACACGGTGGTTCATTTGATGCTGTACACTGTCCAGCTTACCCGGTCACCATCTGCACCAGAGCTTATGTTAAACAACTTTCTTTTAATAGATTCATCAGGGCTGAGGAAATGTAAGCTACTCCATGCAAAGATAGTCAAACATATGAGGGGAAGGCTGGCTGAATATGTCATGTCATTTGGGTTTTTTTGTTACAGCATAGTAAGGCAGAATTTATACCGTCAAAACTTAAGAGCATTAAAAAGAAAATAAATTCAAATCCCAGGTTTAACAATATGATAGTCCTCAAAGGTCTCGCCCGTCCTGCTGTGAGTGTCGCTGTTTGTCTGAAATAATTTGAAGGCCATCTGATATCTAATGTTAATAATTAATGGGGGTTCTTTTAAAGCTAAAAATGCAGCAGACAACAGGCCGATTAAAAAGGTAGGCAAATACGCACACGCTAAAGCACAGAGGCAAAAACACTGATACAGACTACTGAAGTTATTAACATGGGCAACAGATTTCACAGACCATCACACCCATATCTGTCTTGGTTGTGTGAATATGCAGCTAAAAACAAGGCAGTCCTTAAAAAAAACAAAAATCTCATTTGATATGGACATTTCTCCTGAATACCATTATGCAAACATTTCAAGTCTTTGTCCTGCTTCCAACATTTTTAGGGCGAGTCTTTGGGAACCTTGACAACACTCTGTAGGGCATCCATCTGAAACACAGTGAACTCTGTGCTTACTCAATGAGCCACAAACCTAAAATGTAATTTTAACCAGACTGAGTGCTTCATACAGGAAGAAAATGGGAAGCTATTCAGTGAAACTTTGAAATGGATACAATTTGCATTCACGTACAATCGAGGGTGCTCTCTGTGCTTTTCAGCGTAGTGGTTCTTGTCTTTAGTGAACTCCAAAACTCATGGACATGTTTTAAAACCTTTTTTGGACTTGGTCTGCTTTTAAAACATATTTTTAAAAGAACTTAGTATCTTTAAAAATTAGTGCAGTCAATAACAAATTATGCAGCTTATCCGTGAAGTGAGGAAGTGCAAAACACTGTCATGTAAGTAGTTGGTAGCTACATATTTGAAGGTTTTTTTTTGTTTTTGGTTAAACTGTAAAGTAAAAAGAAAGACAGGAAAAAGTTTGTAATCAAGCAAATAAGATGATTACTAAAAAATGTATAAGTCAGTATGTTATTGATAAAAAGTTAGTTTTGGTTAGTTAAGGTATGAAGCTTCCTTTACAAAATTAATCTGCAAACCTGTCCGTAGGCACTGAATTAAAAGGAAGGCAAAGAAAATACTGAATTGCAAAGGCAGAGCAGGATTAATAGAGTTAGAGCATCTAAAAAGGCACTTTAAAAAAAACCCACTTTCTTTATATGTCAGTCTGTTTAAAAAGGCACACGATTGACTGGTGCTTCAAGTTATTCCTCAAGTGGTCTTTTGATTCCAGATCTAGGCCAATGATGCGTTGTAACAAAATGCTTTGAGGTAAACATGATCGTGCCAAAGACAACTGATTCTCCAATCCTACCGTGCAGCTTAACAGTACGTAGATAAAACACTGGGTGTGTTCTGTTCCTAACGTGGGCACCAACAAAAATGCGTATTGGACACGTCACTATGTTCATGTCACAGTGGCCATTTAAAAAAAAAACAACAAAAAAAACCACAACACTCTACTTTCATCAATACTAAAATGGCAATAATGTAAACTCAGAAATTCGACCGTGAAAGTAATTTGGCAAATCAAAGTGTGATTCATCAACTTGTCACACATGCTGATAAATGAAGAGTAGGCGTGACATGTTAAAAAAAATTATCTGTTGGCTTTGAATCCTTTGAATCCCAGTGACAGTGATGACAATGCACACGATGCACAAAACAAATGATAAAAATGTCATATGATGATACTGATGGTGATAAAATGTCTCTTTTTTTTATATATATTTATATATAATACATACAATACTTGGATCAACCAGTAACACCGATCTAGTGCAATAGTCACAGTCACTTTTTGTCAGAGCTGTTGTGATCTGTAATGTGTTTGCCTACTAAAAGTCTGTCAATCTAGTTCCTCACTCCTCAAGTCCCACTCAGACCGTCGTCTCTCTGCTGGCTTTTAGGTTAGGAGCAGACATTTGCCTGCGCATTCGTGGAGGTGGCTGAAAGTTGACTGGATGGTTAGGATGGTCAGTGTGATGGTAATGCTGGTAACCATTGAAGCCGCCATCGGCATACATTGTGCCGTTATAGTGGCATGGCTGTTGGTGGTGGTGAGGCTGGGGATGTGCTGGCTGGTAGTGGCGGGGCTGGTAGAAAGCCTGCGTATACCTCCTGTTGCTTTCAGACTGCTGCAGTGACTCCATGGAGCCCGAGGGACGCTGACGGTGATTAAAGGAGTTGCTGCGGCCTCGTTCGTGCAGCTGCTGATGTTGGTTGTTCCTATAGTTATGCCTGTGACCCTGGTTTAAACCTTGGTCTGAGTCCTTGCTTCTGCGCTGAACTGATGGGCTTTGCAGCGCTGGAGAGACTTGGATAACTGAAGCAGCCATCTTATCCATCTTATCGCTACACTGTACATCTTCTCCAGCTAGGCTTTCTGCCTCCTCTTCCTGTACAGCTTCTTTGGGCACCTTTAACTCTATAACCTGCTCATCTGTAATTATGATATGAGTACCCGGGCTCCACGAGTTACGGTGCTTTGGATTACTTTTGAAGGGGAAGCGTAATTTACGGTCTTCTGGTGGTATAAAGCGATGAGGCCCGGGATGCCGGCGGAGCTGCTTGGAGATCTCTTGTTGCTGTAGATTCTTGAGGCGCAGCTGCTCTTGACGCATCCAGCGCATGTGGCCTCGCTTTAGCGTTGAATCATCTGCCATACTTTGGCCTGTTAGTGAATCTGCATCTTCTTCGTCAGGCTTTTCAGGCACAGGTAGTTTTCCTTCCTGAGGGCTTGGAGTTCTTGCTTCACAAGTAGAGGGACCTACAATGGGAGGCTTTTCTTGGCCCTCTGGGGTTATGAGCGGTAGGACCTTTTCCATTTTAACCATCTTATTCCTGAGGGCACGGATCTCCTCATCCTTCATGTTATTCTGTTTCTTCACCTCCTGCAGGATGTCCTCGAGTTTATCAATGTGCACTTTTAGTTCGTCCATAACAACTCCTCCGGGTCGAGACCCATTGGTCATGACATCCTCAATGCGCTCGTCACCAACCCCTACAGTGTCCCAAACATCCCGAGCCACCGCCCTCCACGAGTCCCGCTCGTTGGGGTCCTTCTTGCCATAGCTAGCGCAAAGCTCCTTCATCTTTACAATAGCCAAAGCCTCGATTTCCTGCCGTGTGTGACGGAAGTCATTGAGCGCCACTTCGTAGCAGATTTCTTTGACTGCCTGGATCTTCAGGTCAGAGATGGTGACCCACTTAGAGTCCTTGGTGATGCGGCGCCGCTGAGGGATCTGGTACATTTTCACTGGCTCTCTTCTTTTCCCACTGCTGGGTAATCCACACTTTTTCACTATGGTTTGGAGCTTGCTGGGAGGTAGCTTTTCCCTCAGGGAAGTGATCAGTCTCCAGCTCTCTTCGCAAGACCTCTTATCTGAGTCATCCCCACTATCAGAGTCTCCATCCTTAAGAAAACAACACAGGACACAAACCAGATGGGTCCCCCCCAAAAAAAGGAGAAATTACAATGGGAAATCAGGGAGAGGATGAAAAGATGGCTTTTAAAAAAGAAAAAAAGAAAAGAATGAACATATAAATATGCAACAAGGGAACACCAACCACGAGTCAAAGTTATATCAGAAGATTACGTTCTGTCTTAAGCGCAGACAGCATTTCCAAATTCTGGATTTTTAACCAAAAGTGACAATTACACTAATATTAGAAACACTTTGCATACATCATTATTATACAAGATGTATGGCAACATGCAAGATTATTTTTAAAGTTATGCTGAAAATAAAGCTATAGAAACGGGAAAAATTTATTCACAGAAACAGTGGCTTCCATTGACTTTCTTGTCAGTTTTCCCTCTCTAACTTCTCCACCGAAACGGCGCTGTGGATATAAATTCATGTTCAACACAACACTCGCTAAAACTTTTTATATGTCTGAAATGGATGTGTCCTTTTTGGACCTTATTGTTCCCAGTGTTGCATATTGATATTAAAGGTAAAGCATGTCTATCATGATTAGAAAGAAAATATCAATAGATGATAGTTGCTGATTGGAGCACATCTGTACTGTTTTGTGATATTCCTCTTCTTAGTGGAAAATTTTGTGAGCTGGATCCCAAACATGCTACAGCAGCATGCATGTAGATGAATTCTGGAGCTTTCCCCCTTTAGTCCAGAAGGTTTGAGTGGCTTTAGTATTAGTGGTAAGTTAGCAGACAGTGTTCTTGCAGTTGATCAGAAAGCCAGTAGAGAGAGGAGATGCAGAAGTGCGGATAAGTGTTAATCCACTACAAGAAAGTTGTTAGTTGGAGGGGAAAAAAAAAAAAAAAAATGCAGTTTCTCATTTTTTTGGAGACAGCATACATTACAGATCACAACCAGTAGAGATCATTTCGATTGTGTGTATGAGACTGTACGTATCTTTGGGAAGAATTGGACATGTTATGTCCCTGGGAGTCTGAACCCTCTGTGTGTAATTCTGCACATATAAAACCACCAGGATGTGAACGAGGCCCCGTGATTCACTGAGTTAACTGTGAGCAGTGGTAACTGTTGTTCAGTCGTGCCCTCACAGATGCCAAAGAAGTCAATGAGAAACCACATTGTCACTATCTGTCAAAAACTACAGCAGAAATTGTTGTTATCACAATGCATTGTACATATCAGCAACTGCATTGAAGAGATGAAACTCAGGACAAAACAGAGTAAGAAAACTAGAGTAGAAATCTAATCCAAGCAAATCAACAGCCACTTCAGAGTTGACCAGCTCCGGCAAACACTGCAACTTAGTCCACAACCAGTACTGAATGAGTTAAGAAAACATGCTATTAAAATGAACCATGCAAAAGCAGCGTCACTTTTTAACATGTTTTTCGATGCTGATAAATGCTGAATCGGTTTTAAAGGAAATTTGATCTTCATATCAAATCAATTTTAGCTGCAAGTTGCTGTTTTGCAAGATTCAGATCCACTAAAGAAGACACAAGAAAGGGGAAAACAGGGGTTTGGAAAGGGGAAAGCTTTACAGTCTAATTCTTGCTCAATCAAGCTGCTACAGAAAAAATAAATAAATTGTTGAACACAAGAGGACAGCCAGTAAAAGCTTATCCGTCTCAAACCAGAAAAACTTCCATGCAAAAAGAACAGACATGCGCTAGGAGTAAAAGTGTGATTCACACATAAACATCTCAAAGTGTCAGAGCTCGGAGTGAGAATTAGTACTAGTGAGATTTAAAAGGACCAAATGAAACCACCATCCAAAGAAACAAGCTGTCAAATTGTAACTGATCGTAGCTTTGGAGATACTTTTACTTTGAAATCCACGAGAGATAGCCTGAAGTACATCAAAAATCACACAAAATATCCCAAACTAACACGTTCACTCAATAGGCTGCTTCTAGTAGCGATTTCATTAACTTTAACAAAAGGAAGAACTGACATTACAGCTCCTTTTACACCCACTCTGCACTTATTACTAACTGGTTTAAAACATCTTTGATAACAAAAAACAGAGTGAGTTCTTTAAATTCACAAAAGGGGCTTATTTGAACTCACCAGTCGCTGCTGCTCCAGAAGCTGATCGGCTTCTTCCTTCTCTTTTTTGTACAAGATTTCCATCTCAGTGAGTCTACACAGCAGAGTAAAATAAAAGTTTTGAAACACATCAAACAATCCACATTTAATGCCACACAACTACTCGCATATTTAAAATAAATGAACGTCATAGATTGCATACCTTTTCTCCATTTCCTGCTTCATGTCAATGCCCTGTTTCTCCAGGAGTTCTCTCTGAGCAAATGTCCAATCAACGGGCTCCACGGGGGTTTCGGCCGATGGCGTCTTCTCCCTTTCAGCTCTGGCCTGCTCTGGGTGGTTGAACCGGAACACGTGGTTCTTTCCCATAATGATGCGATTGCCTTAGAGAAGGCAGCACAAGCATGAAAGAAATTTCTTAAACGCTACAGGTCATAAATACATTTCATAATTTGGGCATTAAGAAATTAGTTACATCATATCTGCTTACAGACATCACACAAATGTTCACAGTTTGTATAGAAAACTTTCTACACACATACCTGAACGAAGCTGGATCGAGTCCTCAACACGCTTGCCGTTGACGTAGGTCTCCGATCCCTCGCAGGGCACCAGCATGACAATAACTTTAGCAAAAACAAACCAATCGCAAATCAATCATTCTGAATGACTCATCACCATTCAAAAAAAACAAACAAACAAACAAACAAACAAAAAAAAAAAACCAAAAAGAAAAACCCACAAATACGTCACCCATTAGATGTAGTCTATATATTTATATACTCGTTTCATCCGTTCAAAAAAAAAAAGAAAAAAAAAAAAGGTTTCGTTTGTATGTGTTTAGGTGTTTTTAAAATCACACTATAAACATCTTGCTCAACTTAATTTAGCACACATTCAATACAAACACCTCCAAACACCAGCAGCCAGTATTATGTCTCACCATCTCCATTTGCATTCCTTTCGCTGCGGAAGTAGCAGTGTTCTTCCTTGATATGAGCACCGCTTAAAACAATGTCCTGTCTTCTCTCTGCGTCGGCCTGACCCACTCTGAAACAATCACAGAAGCCAGTTTGAGAGACTGCATACTGCTATACACATGCATTGTCAGCCATTTGTGCAAAAATGTACAGTTAGTGTTTCTGTAAGTTGAAATGTAACAACTGACTCAACAGAAAGAGTCTATACAGGGTACCAACAGGACAAAGAGGTGACATAAACAAAAGCAAAATGTATTCATTAGCAGATTTTAAGCCTGATCATAAAAAGACCCAGTAGTTTTCCAGACAACCTTGCCTGGGAGAGTTGCCAGAACTTTCCAAATCCACTGCGGCAGGGTCATTATTCGGGTTTAGGTTACCTTGTAATTCCGTCTTTGATGTAGTAGAGCAGACACTCAGACATGAGAGGATCCTCATTCAGGTTAACCAGGTGTGGGGTCTACAGATAAACACATGAAGCAGACAGTTTACCACAAAAACATTTCTAGAATTTCGCTGCTTTAATCAACATTCATAAGTGCAGAAACTGCCCCTGATGCTAGGATATTTTCATATCAAACAAATGCTTCTGTCTGCAAATGTAGACAGAAGCGGTCACATCAACACTGTCCTGACAACTCTGGAGTCTTATATTTCACAGAACTACTTCAAAAAGGATCCTGCAAGCTATTCCTCCAAAACACCAACCTTTTTAGGTGAGAATACCCCGTTAAAGTCTGCATAGAGATCGCAAGGCTAACCCGTGGAGCAGTGAGTGAAAGGAGAGAAAAGAAATTATGGAAGACAATCGGATGTGAACAAAGGACACACACACACACACACACACACACACACACACACACACACGAAGTGATGACGTGTGTTGTTTCAGGCACTAATGACTCTACTGACAAACAAACATAAACATATCTACCAGTTTTTAAGTCACTGCACTATAGCACTGCCTCTACTTGATGGAGTGAAGGGAACATGCCACTGCTTGTAATTTCATAAGGATCTGATAGCACTGAGAGCATCTACAGGAAAAAAAAAATAAGACTGCAAATGATCCAGCAGAGTAAAAGTACAAAACAATGAGCAGAAAAAGTGTAGATCTGGACCATGCACATAAAATGTCTATTAAAGACTAAACTGTCTAAAGTGGGGCTATTTCTAATGCGGGAAATGTAGTTCTGCCAGCTTATTTGGTTAAACAAACCTTTTTGGTGGCAAAACAATCAAAAGGCTCGTCAAATGGCCCTTCATCGCTAAGCTGAGTATGTGAAGGAAGCAAATAAGAAGTGGAAAGAAAGACAGAATGATAAAGAAAAAAACCCCAGGAAGGGTTCTCATGGAAAAAGACAGTGAGGTAAAGTGAAGTGATGGAGGAAGGATGTGCTTCACCACCAGTGGGAATGTTGACACTGTGCGCTCCCACCCAGTCTGTCATACCTTTTTAGGAGAGAATACACCCAAAGTGCCTCCATCTTCACGGATTGCCACGCCCATCTCTGCAAGCAAAGCCTCCCTGAAATACAGCCAAAAAAACATTTGTACACTCAGTGAAAGCATTCGTTATTGGTCTTTTATTCTTGCTGCAACATACACTGTGTGCACTTCTTTTTTCCCCACTAAAGATCGTTTGTGCTGGTAACTCGAAGAGGATGAGAACCGATGGTGTGCAACGTTGGAGTAAGTGATTTGTAGCATGACAACCGGCTGAGAATGGCACCAGTTAGACTCTATGGACAGACGGTAGCATGGTTGATGTCTGAGAGGGGTGTTTGTGCAGCCGAGTGTGACGACAAAGGAGGACAGTGAAATGGACAGAACTAGTGCAGAGATGGAAAAAAAGGTGGGAGAGAAAAGTAAAACAGACAGCACAGAGGGATGAAGAGAGAGAGTAAAGTACTAGGGGAAAACTAAAGGTTTGGTTACAGTTCTTAAGATGTGATATTTGACAGTGTTGAAAATTAATTGTGCTCATAGAGAGAGGGGGATAGATAAATCATGACCAACAAAGAGGGAGAAGACAAGAATATCCTATACAAAAAAAGGGGGGTAATAGTCACATTTAGCCACACATGCTGAGTAACAAACAAACAAAGCTTCAGAGAGCTAGAATGAGAAGGAACGTGGCCAATCACAGCATCAGGTGGGAGTGAACGTCAAATTGCAGATAATGGATGACAGACATCCCTCTATGTGACGTCTGAGAGGTGTGTCGGGGGAAGTTTCCAATGCTATCAGAGCATTTGACACACAGTTGAGACAGACCGCACACCCCTTTAAGACTGACAGGATGCAATGAGGAAGACTTTAATGCACACGTTGGACAGACACCTTCCCCCTCGGGAAATAAAGATGGAAATGAACAAACACTGTCTGCCTGTACTGACCTCTCCATGCGGATTGCCTCAGTCTTTCGCAGTTTCTCCTCCCAGGTTTCATTGAGCTCAGCAATGATCTTTTCTGATTCCTGAACAAAGGGGAAATTATGAGAAAAACCAAACCGGTGTAATATAAAAGTAACTATTAGCAGTGTATTGGAGGCAGGAACAAGCGCACCAACCTGGATTTGGGAGATTACCTTTGCCTCATCACTGTCAAATGTTTATGTGTAATGTTTATACTTTCCCTTCACAAAATAAACTTGTATATTCAACGTGATTATGACTTATTTTCTTGCGTTTAGATTCCCAAAAATAGTTTCAGCACTGATAGAGAACGCTGTTCCTAACTATTAAAGCCTAAAGCTGATAAGACTGAATCTATTTTGGTCTGATTTCCACCGTATTTGCGTTGGTGCTTGACGTCATTGGATGACAGACGGGACCGGGCACCACGGTTGCCATGGAAACTGCAGCTCCTCATGGCTGTGGATGTTGCAATCTTATGTGCTACCCTATCTACAGAGTGTGAGAGACTGCTGTGAGTGGGAGGCATATAAGGCTCGGTAGCTGCGTGACGACCGATACGCAAGGCAGGGTTTTAATAAAGGCTGTATGTGGCGTAAAATTAAACAGCCATCTTAACGTTAAACAAATATATTGAATAAGTTACAGTTTCTCCCTTTTTATCTTATTTCACGTTACTGTGAATTTCTTGACTTCTAATAAATTTTGTATATTTAATCATAAAAAATAAAGCTGCATCTCTACATTTATATACACTGTGGATAAAATACACTTTTTAACAATTAAAAACAAGCCTGTTGTCCCGTGTGGCATTGAAAAAGTCCGCAATTACTTTATTATTTTTGCCATATTAACCATGAAACCAGCAGTTAAGACCAATAGTTGTTTTTTTTTTTCTTTTCTTCAAGCCTCTATTGGTTAGAGCAGAGGTGTCAAACATAAGGTCCAGGGGCCAGAATTGGCCCAGCAAAGGCTCCAAAACCGCCCTACTAATAAAGACGTCCCTCAACGATATTCAAACAGAAAATTTTCTGTGATTTAAGAAAAACTTTCGTTTTATAATTACAGGATAGTCTGGGCAGTAACTGAACTTTTGATTTTTTTATTTTACGCATTTATTTCTTACAATTTAAGTCCAGAGTTTTGCTGACAGACTTATTTTCCTACAGTTACATTACTCCTTTATGTAGGAAAACTTAGATATTGTTGAAATTATATTTATTTTTCTTATAATTGCATATCTCAGCAAATAAATACATAGTTGTAAATGTCTTATTCCACTAACAGAAAGAGGAGTTCCACTTAAGATCAAAGCTCTGTATGTGGGCCAGGGTATAAAATGAGATATCTGGGATACACCTTTAAGTGGCCGGAGTAGGAAGATGGCTGCGGGACTTTTAACTTTCCTAACAACAAACAGTCAGTGTGATTTTAAAAGTGCTGCATACACCATTGTCTGCTTTACCTTGAGTCTTTCAATGGCCTCCTCCCCTCCAGGCGTGGACATGATTCGCTCTTGGATGCTGGTGACTGACTGAAGGCCCCCCTGGCTGCACAGCGAGCCAGAAGACGGCGAGGCTGTCAGGGAACCAATAGGGGCTGTGGAGAAATGGCCAGGGCGTTGGTTCTCTGAGGCTATCAAGTATCTATTCTTATTGTTCTGAATGTCTTTGAGGTCTGAGCCAACAACAAGAAAGAGAGAGGGAGAAGGAAGATAACACAGAAAGAGGAGGGATAGGCCAAGAAAGGTTTGAAGGAATAAAACACATAAAAATGGAATAACGAAATACCAAATAGAAAGAAGGAAAGAAAGTAACAGGGGGGGGGGCAGATGGGGAAAGAGAAAGGACAAAGGGGAGGAAAGACCAATGTAAGACACACATTTTACGTTGTAGGGTTTAGACAAACACCCAGCATGATAGTCAGCTACAGACAGCAGCAGTTTTCACTCCAGGCAGTTACGCTCCAACTCATCATCTTCCAGAGAAAACGCATTAGATTTCAGCCTTTAATAACCAGTTTAAAGGGCGGCTTTTATGGTGGTCACAATTACAGTGGAGAGCAATTAACTCTGAGCTCTTAATTTGTAGTATGTTTGGAAGAAATAGGGAGGTGTCACTTTGTTGCTTCTGTGTATGTGTGAACGAGGGTGAACACACTGTGTGAAAACTGCTATCACGAGTATCGGCTACAGGATGGGAGGGAGATGGAGACTGCAAGAAGGTCCAGCAGGAGGACAGAGGAGAGACGTGGACACATGCTGGCAAAGAAAGTTCAGCCTGGAGTTGATTAGATTAATTCACAGCACACGCGCCATACGCACACAGCATCCGCCATAACAAAAGCCACAGCAGCCTCACTCAAAGGTCAGGTAGCTCATGTCAATATAATGACCTCAAGGGCCTCTGAGGCAACACACAAGTGAGCTCTTTAAGGACCAAACTAAATCAAAGTGATATTAGAAAAGGGTAAATATTCTGGGGGATGATGACTTTCTTGAGATATGGGCTTTTTTTCTCCAAAAACACACCCAACTATAGCTTGAGCTAGTTAACTATTTGCCCTGCACATCAGATGGTGCAGAAACATTTTTAAGGTTAAGATGTTAGGGATGCTTGAGAATACAACAGAAAGCACACTAGCAAACTAGTCACTCTACTAACTACTAAAGTGCACAAAGTTAGTCAAATCTTTACACAAACACCTCTGGTGCCTCTATATAGAAATACAAAAATTAAGCACCTTTCCGTCTGTAGCTCTGAGCCTCAGTTTGAGAACTCAGAAGGGGCATTTTAAAGCTTTGGGCACCGTCACCTGCTGGGGATGATTAGTGAAAGAAAACAAAATAAAAAGCAGAACGAATAACCGGGATTAAAATAAGCTTAAAGAGTGCGAGTCATAGGTAGTGAGACATTATTATGAAACGATGCATTTGCATTTTGAGGCCAGGGAAAACTAAAGGGCTACTCTAAAATGGATCTGAGCCTGTAAGTAGCTGCCTCCCCCCCTGTCATTCTGAAAAACGTAACAAAAAAATAACAATAAAGCGCAAAGCATGCTAACCTACTGCCATGCTTACTCTTGCCAGTTATAAGAACACCTATGGAAACCTTGCATTTCTGGGACTCTATTAAGCTTTTGCTTTTTTTTAAAAAAAACAAAGGCACTTACATGCAAAGCTGGTAGCAGATTCAATATACAGGTAATGGGGTTCATAAGCAATGTTAGCTACTATAATTAGGGCAAATAGTGATATACAGTGCAAGTCTACCACACATATACACACATTTGATTCCACTTCCTGGACAATCATCCCCCATAGGATCAACTGAGGGGAAGCAGGAAAAGATGAGAAGGGTCAGAGGTCAGCACCAGTAGAATAGGAGGAACAGATATTTTTTATGTTGTTTTTTTTGGGGGGGCTGGATAAACAATAACAAAGCTGAGAAGAAACGTCACGATATGTTTTGCTAAGTGCTACGCTATTAGACGTGATCTATGCAGGCATTAGCAAGTAGTCAGGTTATTCATCACTTCAGCTATTAGAAGTCATTAATGGGTATATTATGTATCTAATTGACAAGGCTATGAGCCATTACTCCTGCATATAGCAAATGATATTTTAGTGCAGTTTTGAGTGACTACATGTGTTGTCAAACAATCAGTCAAACACATACAACCTTAAATATACTACATATTTGACGTTCTATACATGACTGCACTGAGGCATAATAAACCTTTATTGAGGTAAACTTGTTAAAAGCTGCTTCATTCTTTGTTTTTAGTGATGTACCAGCCACAAGTACAAGCACTGAGATGAAAACGTTAGATGGCTGAGAGTAACGAGACAGTAATGAAGATAGAAGACGTTGCCAGTTTGTGGTGGGCCCTGACAGAGAAGGTCGCTGGCTGCAGATACGACCAGCTGAGACAGCATAAAACTCACTGTCCAGAATGTCTCCCAGGCCCTGGGCACGGAGCAGTTCCTTCAGCCGGGCCACTTCATCCTTCAGATCGCGCACCAGCTTATTGTTGGGATCCTCATTGATGACAGCATTGCATTTGATGTTCTTGGCGCGGTCAGCATAGCTAAAAACATAATAAAACAAATAATTTTAAGTGTAATTCAAACAATCACAATCACAATCTTCCTCCAGGACAGAAAGCTTACCGCAGAGTGCTGAGGGTTTCATCGTAGTTTATGTCTGCAGGACTGAGGGCAGCTACCATGGCTGTTCTGGAGTTCCCACCTGATAAAAGATCAGTAGAGATGTCAGATAAGCATTGAGGACCAAACATGACCAAAGGCACATAGAATTTCTATGAAAATACAACACTTTTTAAAAGCTCGTCAAATGAAATACATTTTTTTGTGTAATCAAGAGCTTCATTAGACTAAATCTAAGATACACTGCGCACTTTTTGTGACACGTCTGGACCAAGGAGGTGAGCCGACTATGCTCTTCTTAAAACTTCCTGAGTGCAATGTAGACTATTTCAAGTCTTTTCTTTTTTCAATCCTGACAGCATATTCCATTATGCAAATGGCTCAATTTCTCTGGCTTTTCATACGTAATTTACTGGCAAACCACTATTGTCACATAGTAACGTCAATTAATCAAGTGATACTAATATCCATACCGAGGTTCTCCCTCAGCAGCCATGTCAGAACAGAGTCCCTGTATGGGATGAAATCACTCTTCTTCTTCTTCTTGCTCTGCGGTAAGCAAAAAATAAATAAATCAATATATGAGTAAAAATGAGCTGATGTAATGATGTACAAATTATGGAAACGACTGGAGGCTGTGCAATATTATGTTGTAATAGAAAAAAAAAAAGATCCTTATGTGTAAGGGTCAATATGTCAGGTAAAATGAGGAGAGAGTTAATTTGACATGCATTTGCTCTTGTGCAGGGATTGAGGGTTTAAGGTTTAAAGTGATAAAACTGATAACAGCTAAATATCTGCAACTTCATTGCTGCACATGACCAAAGGCTGTCAAATCTGTCTCATGGGATGAATGACAGGTTAGTGGTTTAGCTGTGAAAGGGTTTACCTTGCTGGTACAATTATCCTGTGCAAGTAAGCATTACAAGGACAAGAGAAGAGAGAACAGAAGGGCAGACATTACAGCATGCCAGGCTACAAACATGAATTCCTTTTGAAGGTAGGGTCAAGTTGTAGAGGATAAGAGAACGACTGCAAAGAAGGAGGAGGAGAGAAATAAAGGAAATAAAATCAAGTGTAAGACTCACCACTTCAGCCAAGGCAGAGATAACCTTTCCTAACGTGGTGAGAGACTTGTTGATGTTTGCTCCCTCCTGCAAGCACAGACAAAAAACAAAAACAGAATAAAATTACACAGATTTCCAGGTTGTACAAGCCATTTTTTTTAATGTGATTCCAAGGTGTTTGGAAAGATCGGAGTCTTACCTTTAGCCTGGTACCTTTAGCTCCAGTTGAATCTGCTCGCTCACTGCCTGCCAAGTCTACCAGACTAATTTTACTGACCTAAAGGGAGGGAGTAAATGCATTAGATGCATCAGGCCTATAATAATGTGCATTTAATAGGGTGGGTAGAGAAAATAAATAAATAAAATACAGCTCTTAGCTTCACCAATGCCAAATCTAAATTTCTGCATAATGTTGACCACATCAGAAAAAAAGATAGGAGCACAGTGCAGCACTTGGATGATGTACAGACTCCTCATACCAAAGCTACTGCATGACACAGGTTAGCATCTTATGAACAGCCTGGACACAGTAATGAGCTGAGCATCAGCGACAAAGCACGCACTATAAAACTTGACCAGCTCTGGTGAGGTGAAGAAATAGCTCTGTCAGTGTAATCTATTACAAAAGATGTGTTCCATTACTGCAACAGAAACAGCACTGCTGGAGGTATGACGTAAAAAAATGAAAGCTCCACTTTCACTTTATTTATAGTTTTTATGTCAAGGAAAACGTATGCCTGGTGCTCCCGAGCCAAGCAGCAGATTCACACAAATCACATTAGAAAATAATTTATAAAGGAAATCAATGCTAAATGCAAAACTTTTTTGCATTTAGCATTTTTGCATTTAGAAAACAGAGACAAATTCCAGTTTAATGGTTTAAATCCCACCATAAAAATCTGCAGAATGAATTGTTGAACACATTCAAAGCATTTGGGGGCATTCCTGTCAAGTGAGATGGAGCAAGGGTGTAAAATCTAACAGAGTGGCCACATACAATAGGCATTGTTTTCAGTAACATAGCGGTCTTTGTTCCTCCACAGTCTGAGGAAATTCTAAAAGTCAAATCTAAAATGGCTCTCTCTCTTTTTTTTTTCCCCCTGCCTCCTGTGACCACTAACTTCAGGAGACTAAAGGACCAAAGAAAGCTTTTAACCCATTTTTCAGTCTAAATAAAACAGCATAAAGAAATTCATCTCTAACAAACACAAGGAAGGAACTTTAAGTGTATTTGAGTGTGAATGTTTTCCAACTAATTATAAACAAAGAGGGCGACTGTTTTCCTGCTCTGACCTTTTCTGTGGAGAGGTCCGTCTCGCTGTCGTGTTTCCTCTGAGTGAAGACAATGGTGAAAACAGCATGGGACCTGCTGCTTGTCTCGTTCATGTTGGTGGCAGCCACAGTTCTGGAGTTTAGCACATATGGGCACAGTTAGGAAATAAACAGTATGATTTCTGAGCACCTTAATAACCACACAATATTCTTTTAAAGGAAAATTAATTCCTAATTCTTAGTCTTGGCTATTACTAGCGCTATCATCAGTGGGTTTTACACCTATTAGAGTGAAGTAAATCTAAAGGATTACTTTGTGCGGCGGAGGTGGATAATAACGCGAGGACGCCAAACACAAACACATGAGGAGTGCTTAGAGGGATAGTCACAGGGGAGATATGGGCTTTACGTGGCATGTTCTAGAAATAAGCCTTCTAAGTCAGCACAGTGAGATTATGGCAGGGTTCACTCCTCCTCACACGAGCCCTCGTGCACGCGCACATTTCATTGAAAAATACTCATTACCTGCCAGGTCAAGCTTGACATGCGGTTATATTTAAAAAAAAATAAAATAAAAAATTAAGGCGGTAACACAGTGAAGGCTGAGCTGTCTTGCTGTTTAACAATTCAACCCTTGCAAATGAGTCATACAAGAACATTTCCTCAATCAAAGCTAATTTTTATCTTTTATCAACCTGACTGACCGTTGATTATCAGATCACCACAGCTGTCGCCACAACTTTAGCCCCTCCCGCTCCTTCCTGTGATCTCAGCATGATCTCAGGGCTTAGCTCACCTGGCCTTGTTGCCAGCATCCATCAGGTCAGCGATGTCTGTGTAGGAGGTGACAGCTAGCTTGGACAGATCCTCTACATAGGGACCCAACAGCGGGTGTTCTCGGACTCGTAGGTTCCCTTTGTTCTTGGGGTTGAGCAAATCTCGGACGCGCTCGCAGTAGATCTCCATGTAACTGACCTGGAAACAATTTCAGAAGTACAGAGAGTAATTTCAGGTGCTCCAGGTTGAATATATTAAGCTAATATTGTGCAGCTCTGTACAAAGAATATATATTAATGTCACTATTGATATATATAAGAGGAGGTATTTGCATGCATATATTAAGGTCAGAGAACATAAGATATACTTTATTTATCCCAGATTTGGGAAATTATCCGGATCACAATCGCACCTCAACTTCACAGTCACACTTTTGTTTTCCCAATTTTACTGGCAGAGATTTGCAAAGAAAACCATGCAGTATGTGACTGAAGTCTGGGAAATGCTCAGGAAAGAGCAGCGAACACAAAAAGTTGGGGGCAGAGGTGAACCATGAGGACTACAGATACCAAAGAAGAATGATACTCACCTCTACTGAGTAGGAGAGCTCCTCTTTGTTGCCGTCCTCATTGATCTTCTCAAACAGATCTTCACACAGCTGAGTGGCAAAGAAAAAAAGCATTTTAGTTCAAATGACGGCATCCGCAGATATAAAAGAGGCGATAAATAGGTGTGAGATCTGTGGGCTTCTTATAAAGCAAACATTTAAATAGTTATAGCCTGAAAACCTAAAATTGTAAACTTTGGCCAAATGTCATTCACTTTCCACACCGCTCTAAATTGCTTTCAGTGTGGTTGCAGCTTAAAGGACTTAAAGTTGTTTCAGTTCTTCTATTTTAGACTGTTTAAATATTCTGAAAGGTGAATTTAGAAACTTTCTATCCATTAGATCTGACAATCTGATCAAAGGAGGGGAAAGAGCCAGATCAAAGCTTTGGGAGAGGACACCTTTGTCATTACATACATTATTTAAGTGTATAAAAAAAATCTGTTATGCATATATTTTTCAGGCTTTTCATCATAAACAAGGCACTACGTGTAATATTTCCAGAGCTCTGATGGTCTAAGATGTGTACAGAATTAGTAGATTAAATGGACTCAGCAGTTTGCGAGTTGTACTATACATTCAAGGCTCTAAATGAGCAGGAATAGTAAACAGACTACAAGACAAGGGATTGCATTATTTGTCTTAGTCTCTGCAGTGCAGTGAATGGTGAATGAGGTTTTGTTGAACAAACCATGGGAATGATTCCTTCCTGCCCCTCCTCCTGCTTGCCCATCATGGTGTAGGATTTGCCAGCTCCTGTCTGGCCATAAGCAAAGATGCAGACGTTATAACCCTCAAAAGCATGCTGCAGCATTTCCTTTCCAATGTCATTGTACACAAGGTTCTGTGAGGCAAAGCAGGGGTCATCGGGCTGCAATAAAAAGAGAAAAATATATTTAAATATATGTAGCATCACAATAAGATTTGCATATTTTCTTTGCTTTTAGTGATTAGAGTTAAAACTCACAGAGGTATGAGACCAATAGGAGTAATCAAAACTGAAGGTCTTTGCTGGTTCCTTTGGGGCTTTGGGGTTGAGGATAGCTGTGGAGGAGGAACAAAATTAGTAATGGGGTTGATATTTTCTAGATTGAAAGTTGAAGTGACACAAAAACTACTCGCATGTTCTGTTATTTTAAAAAGCTGCCTTTAGTTCGTTTATGATGTCTTCTACAGAATTCTTTAGTTGTGTTTCTTCAACCAAAAGCAGCTTCTGTGCTCAATAATATATATAACCATGCATTCCTCATGTCTTTCCTACATTTCTTTTTAAAGTAAATAAATAAACAAAGACTGTAAATTTAAATTGGAGTTACTAAATAGACCCAAATGATAAGATATATATATATATGTGATCCTGGTTGGCAAATAGCAGCTACCTCAGGTTCCTGTTCCTCAATTAGAGAGATATTTTTGGCAATGCAAGTCACATGAAACAGTGGCAGACTACGAGATGCTGGCTTCTTTTTTTTTTTGAGAACTGCAACTGTTGCAGCAAGCTCTGCCACATATGGTTTATCCTTAACCAGTGTTTTAATCATCATCATTAAGATTTTCATTCAAACTGTCATTTTGTAATGATGTCAAACACCAGCCTACTTCAATCACACCACTTCACCTGCTCTCGCTCAACACTACTCAGCCATTCCCCGTCGCCACATGGACAGTTTTTAATGAACAGAAATCTGCTGCCATGCCTGGCATGTCACACTCCTCAACCATGCTGGTTGGTACTGCCGGTGACAAGTGCACTAGATTTCACACTGGATATGTGACAGGCAGAAAGCGGGATGTTAATTTACTATAAGATAACCACAGAAATCACTCCTCTTAGACAAACTAAACTTTAGGGATTAGAGTTGTTTTGTGCCATGGCTGCAGCAAGAGACTTTGCTCAGGCCAGGCAGACAAATGCATACCACCACCTTTAGAAGTGAGGAGGAAGTGGGAGAGGAAGGAGTGAGAAAGAGGCTAGTGAAAGAAGGGTTTGGAGAGACTAAAATAATGCGAGTGCTCAAGGCCCTAGCAACAGTCCAAACAGATCAACAACAGAAACCGAAGGCAGGACAAAAGGGAAAAAACTATCTGCGCCTTAGTAAGAATGCTACAGTCTGTGAGCGTAAGTATTTAGAGCATTTTCAATCTTTCCAGGGAAGTCTGCAGAAGCAGTCACAAAGGAATAATTAGCGTTGTGTGATGCCCTGTGCTAATGGGCAAATTAAAGCCAGGTTTGGCTCCTCAACATGACGGTGCTTGAGAGGCTTTTGCATCAAGATGTCGCCAGCAGAGTGCCTTGTGTGCTCAGAGGATTTCAGCGCGCTTATCAATAATGCAGGAGATCTGGAGAGTCGGGGATAGCATATCGTCCTCCATGGGTCACAGGCTGACAGAAAAGCACAGCATGTCCTCATGCTATGATGATTAAAGCAGCAGCTATTTCACTGAAGCTCATATAGATTCATGCAAAAATAATCCATTTGACTGTGCACTCTACAATCTTTGAACAGGTTAAGGTGCGCAGGCAGAGTAGCAGCTTCCATATTGGGCACTGGAAGAGGATACAGCGAGACAGGCTGCTAAATAAATCCCAATTTCAACTTTGACCTGCCTCCAAAGGGAAATTGGAGACTGGGGATGAAGAAATGAAGGGGGATTTAGGTTACCAGTGCCCTTCTTCACCTTTCCTGGAACAATCTACAGTGGCTATTAATGAGAAAGCAGCCTAAGCTCTGATTCAGTGTCAATGAGGCAACTAAGCATTAAAAACAGAAACATGATGAGAGAGTTCCACATGTGGGGGAATTTAGACAGCGATATTCCTATTATAGGACAGAAGTCTGATGGTGACAAACTCTACCATACAGGGAATCAGCATTAAACAAGCTTTTTAATCTTGGACTCTCTCAATCTTCCCAAGTTCAATCTTGGACAAGACACTACATGGTAGCAACTACTAGGAGATTGATCAGCTCCTTAATATGAATCATGCTCATGTAGTACAATTATCTCATTCAATAGCTCACAACATTGCTCCCAGAAAGGAGAGCTGGTTCACCCATGTGGTGTCATCAGTGTGTCATAAGAGTGGGTCTCTTCTGTAAGAGCCTGTAAAGGTGTTCTGAGGTCAAGATACCCACACCTTCAAAAATGGGGCTCTAACTAGTGCTGCATCTGCACATAAAGGATACCAATGGCAACGGTTACATATTCACAGTCTGGCTTTTATTTACACATTGTGTTGAAAGAAGTAAAAAGAAAAAAACCCCCACACCACTCTAATATTTGTTCATGATATTGGTTTGATACTGACTGAAATAGCTGGGTTGGGTGTCTGTGGTACTGTGACAACAGGGAGCCATCTATTTTATTCAAATATAAGTTATTCTATGTTTGGTTTGCTGTGCTGTGTGTGACCAGGGGTGCACTAGGTCCTAGAAAGAGAGCTTACACAGCATGGAGGAAGCTAACAGCAAACTATTTGGAGTTCAAGATATTTCATGCTTGCTACGCCAACAAGTTTGATTTGTTTTTTGTTGCTTTGCAGCAGTTTGTGAATTTATGTTAGCAAATGGTGTTTGCTAATGGTGCTTTTGCTAGCTAGCCAGGTAGCACTGGAGTCTATTAACAGCTGGGAGGCTCTGTGCTACATTCAAGAACAGCTAAGACAGATGGAGGAACAAGAACAAGTCCAATGGGCACCGAAATAAGCTGTGCCCATTGTTTAGAAGATTTCCTGTTTAAAAAAATAAAAATAAAATAGCAGTTTTGTTTGTGCGTCTTCTTTGCGTGCTCACATTTCAGGCTGTTCCTCTGCACACAGTGTGGTGGCATGCTGCAATACCGAGAACTAAAAAAAATCTGTTTTGTTTAAATTGGTTGAATGAATAAAGCAGAGTCCGATTGTGAGGGTACAGGGAACCAAGAGAGACAAAGATCAGTGCTACTCAAGCATAACAGGTGTTTTGTCCGATGCCACAGAGATTTAAGGATCAAATTAATAAATCCAAATTGAGATTTATTGGTTGTATTTTTAAGTTAGACTTCTCTGCTTTGGACACATTAACACTAACAATAGCACATATCCCAATTTTGTTTAAAAATAAGTGGAAATTAAAAAGTGGCATTATGTCTAACTGAAAAGCATAACAGGAAACCTTTTAAGGACTGAATGACTTTATTTCCTGTGACAATTATTTTTGATTTTTGTTAACCGAGTGGAAGAGTGGACTGCAAATTATTCTGGTTATGTGGTTTTATTTCATTTGTCATTATTATAATGACTAGCACAAACGCAGGCCTGTGGGTCTCGTTTGCTTCGCTCAGGCATAAAAACACAGACATGTGTGTAATTTTATCGTGCCATTCTTTTTATGTTCATTATCACGGTGTATATTAAGAAACTTGCTGTTCATAAACACCAAACAAATGATTTTTTATTTTAAATATATTGTTCTACTTCTTTGCAGACTACTTATTAACAGTTTAAGACAAGCTAATCAGCTACAGGCACTATTAGTTACAGTTTGTTGAAAATGTATGCATATCTGTAAACAAGAACACATTCCAGTGATCCCAAAGTGCCACTGTACTAAAAATTGTTTAGCAACATTTATTTAGAAATAACAATGAACACATATACATAATGTAGACATAATGGCACATTTGTTTTGAGATCAGCTACTATACATAATATATATGAAATTTATAATAATCTGAGTCTTAAAAATAAAATAATCCCCAAAAACTATATAGATGTAGTTGTGCTTTAATCCAATCAGAAAACGTCCAGCAGCAAAAACTTTCCATGCCTGAATATTCTACATATTCTTTTCATACCACACTTCTGTGTTAATTGTTTTTCCAAAACGAAAGGCAACAATTCTTAAATTGTGTGGATTTATCATTCTCTCCTTTCTTCTCACAATCAGGAGTACAACCTATACATTTAACATCAATATTTGATTGATAGCTGCAATCAATCAGGATGTGACTGTGGAAAATACGCAAAGTCGTGGTACTTGTATCTACCAGGAGTAGAAAGGTTGGGCTGGTGTGTCACATGCATGTGTCAAATTGTTGCATTTGACGGGCAGAATGTGGAGAGTTTTATCCTCACCATCTGATATATATCTGATCAGTCAATCACAAAACAGTGCCCTTACACTCTAGCATGACATGCCTACACCTGCACATCTCATAAAGCACATGAACAGGGATTCACACTTAGTAAAAGTCACAAGTCCTGACTGAAATAAATAATACTTATAGTACCCCCCACTTAATATTCAGCCACAGTCACATCCTGAACTTGAAATGGCAAACGCATCCTGCTGCCTCATAAGCAACGTCATCATTCCGTCTTTTTCATCCATGGCAACAGGTATAGGACCAGATTCTGGTTGCCATAACAACTCAAACTGGGCACAGACGTGGAGGATGCAGCACATCTCGTCCTCTTTTCTCTCGTCTCGAGCGTTCGCCGTTATTGCCCTCGCAAACTATTTAGACATTCTTAAAATTCAAGTTTATGGATAATTACAGTCATTTATCAAACACTGATTTCCAGGTTTAAATCCTTTGCACATCTTAACAACCAACATGAGGGCGGCACTGCAGACTTTAGGCCACTTATAATGTCAGGCTCAATAAGGCACTGTTTACCATCCCGCCGTCGGTAAGCACTAAACATCCATTACATTAACAGATGACATGCAAATCTACACATATGAGGTACTCAAAAGGAGTCAAAATTCTCTTAAGACTGAGAAACGTAGACAAACAAAAGCTATTGTGTGGCACATTCATCTGTTTGCTCTTCCGAAATGCTACGGTTTTACATTTTCAGCTCCTAGGAATTTAGGATTGATAGGATGCAAGCCCTCCACAAGCCCTCAGGGTGAACAGCAGTTAACTAACCACATCCTGACATCAACCTCAGCTGGTTGTTGCCAGCAGACATTTTGTGCTACAGTGCTCAATATGGGGTCTATAATCCAACCAGGAAAGAAAAAAACTCCCTCAGTAATTAGGTTGTTAGGAGGTCTCCAAGCACCAGATGGAGACTAAAAGCTAGCCCTTTTCACCTGACGCTAACAGCCAGAGTCTAAAATGGCTGAACAAAATCGACCTCTCTCTCTTCCAGTAACCCTCTAAGGATACGCCGACTGCTAAGTGAAGCTGATCGATGACTATCTGGGATCACAGGAAGGGGGTGAAGACATTAGGGTGAATGCATATGGAAACTTTGAAAGAGAAACAAATGGGTGAAGTTAAAGGAACCCAGAGAATATCTGTGCACAGCTGGAATGACAACACGTGCTTCTTTGAACAAGACAGGAATTTAAATAGCATCCCTGGGGTCTCTGTGTGCATATCCAAGCGCATCTGTGTGATGTTCACTTCTGAATAATATCACTTCAAACATTCAATTCATATTTACTCACAAGAGTACAGACTGCTCTTTTCCACTAAATAAAAATGTTGGTTACACCAGTTGAACCAAAACCATGTGCACTTAACTACTAATTAAATAATCTCATGAAATGTAACTTCACAGGCAAATTACTTTTAGTGATAGAAAATCCATTTGTAATAGCAGCTGAGAGAAACATTTAAAATTCAGCGTACAGCATTAGCGCCCAGCTTCTTACTTATTATTAAATATTGAAGGCCATAGTAATCATTTTTAAATGGATTGCAATTCACCGTCACTGGATGTTTTTATTTCTAGAGATTACATCTAGGTGCCCAAAACAATAATGGAACCTCACCAAAACAAACCCCATGTCAGAAAATAATTTTCTGCTTTGGTAGAGCTCTGGGTCTAGAATGATTTTCTTCTCTGCTAGTTAATATGTAAAATACAAGATGGAAGCAAGTCAATTAAAAATTGTTGTTTCAATAATGGAATTTCTCCCAATAACATAATCTGATAATGTGGATCATGGTGCTGATTAGAAATGCCGCTTAAAACCTAATCTCTGTCTCCCTCTCCCCCTCTGCCATCTAAAAAACAAACAACCCCCCCAAGAAACACCCTGCATTGGTATAAAAAGCCAGAGAGACAGAGAGGGTAAACTAAAACATTACAGCAACAAAGTCTGACAGTGAAACTGCTGCATCCTCTACGTCCACAGCTGGTATGTTTTACACAGATGCAGCCAGCACTGAATTGAGATCAGAGCAGAGGAACTTTATTGATCCCAGAGGGAAAATGAGTTGTTATAGCAACATACAACACACAGTTTAGGGTTTGTTTGGTTTTTTTGCATCATTCCTGGTGAGCTCTGCTGTCGCTTCCTTCCCTGTTCCAGTCCACTTTTCAATCAATCAACATTTGATCGATGCAAAGCATCACACGTTGCTCGACGCGCTGCACAGAAGCATGTTAGCCTTGGCTGAAAACTCGCCTTCACAGGCAAATACATACACAAACGGATGAAATGGCAAATCCACAAATTAAGCATTCAGCTGTGCTCACACTGGAAGAGATTCATTTGTCATACATCACTTTGAAGCTGACGGCTGGTCGCTTGCACACACCCCAAGCTCTGGTTGCCTAGGTGACCCTCTATTGTACTACCAGGTCATATGTCAATTAGCGGTAATCTTCGCTTTCATTGGTAGTTGCTTCAGTTGCTTACCGGGAATTTGAGAAAACTTTTACCTGAGTCCGGCCTACTTCCCATTGCCTGCAGTTATGACACATGAAGAGCAGAGTATCATTCATTTTCTATACAGAAGACTTGAGGGAAAAGGTAAGTATAATCACTTAAAAGATTAAATCTCCATTTAAGGTCACCGTTGTCAAGTGACACTTCAACGTCTGGTTCTTGCAGTATGGATAAGAATCACAGCTGCTTCATGCTACAACACAATTATTCCTTTTGGTAAAAAGTGTGAGGTATTGTATGAGAAATAGAAAATGTTGTGTACACTTATTTCAAACTACAGCCTCCCACCTGTGTCAGTTTGTGGATGAATGGTGAAGCGAAACAGCTGTTGACATGAACCAACGATGTGAGCAGTGCCACAGTAACGCTAATATAGCTGTTCACTCTCAAGTAGCAAGACTCAAGTTTGGATGAGGTACATGCTGAGCTGGCCACAGAAATTCTCTGCGTGTTGCATCCAGTGTATTTAGGAGAGTGTGTTTGATGGCTTGGTTACCAGGACTGCGGCACAGGTGACAGAGTTGTCGCTGGATGCGGCTTAAAGCTGAGGGCTAAAAGTAGTGTCTGAGCACTGCAGCGCACATTTGCAAACAGCTGAGCTTGTCGCAGCCACAACACAGCACATACAACATCTCCAAAATAGAAACTTACACCTTGATTACCCCCTTTGGATACAGTGACGTTCATGTAAGGTCAGGGTGGGTTGCCAGGTGGCCTTTAATTAAAAAAATATCGACACAGCAAATCAATATGCCTCTGTTAAATACTTCTGCCAGAAAAAAAAAAAACGTAACTTTCCAAGCAGCGAGCTGAGTTTTTCTTACAAGGAGACATGACCCTTTAAAACAATCTATATCACGGTCACTGACTCAGACAAACTACAACAAACTTTCTATTCATGAAAGAATCACACATTTTCATTTGATCAGATGAGTGTACTTCAGAGGCACTGCTGGAACTTTAAAGGAAGGCACTAAATGCATCTCAGCTTCTACTAAGAAGTCCGATCACGTCATTCTTCTGCTGGGTGAGAGGAGAGAGGAAAAAAGGCACAGGAAGACACTTGAACAAAGCACTGAATGCAGGGTATTGCATGCAGGGTTTGAGCCTGCAAAACACATTAGGTAATCTGTTATGACAAGGCTCTATGCGCCGAGTCCCCTCTGTGACAATGACCCTTTTCACACTGCCCTATCCCCCCCTCTCTTTTTTTAGGGAAGAAAAAGCATTCAGAAAAATATATACTCTCAGTGTTTTCATTGGAAAGTGACTGAAGTTAGCTTAAAAGCAAATGTAAAACAACAGCGCTCCATTCAAAAGCATGTTTTATTTAACTGATGCTCTAAAAGTCAAGCTTTAAATGCATTCAATACATGCGCCTAGGTTATCTGATGAAATATGGTCTGAGCAGGAAATCAGTGTTTGCATGTAGTGCAAAAAAAAAAAAAAAAAAAGCCCCTGTTTACTTTCTGTTTCTGAGCTATCACATATAAATCCCACCACCTACCAACTTAAGAGGATTTTTTTAAAGCATTTTGAGTGATAGTAGAGAGAAAAGAGAGGCAGTCTAGTAGGAGTATGCTTTTTTTCCCCTTAATATGCATATATGTATGTGGTAACAGGCTTTCTCTTAATTCCTCGCCCCAATTTAGGATACTGGGTTTCTTGTTAGCATGGTGAGAAATAAGAAATCGCTGAAAATCTTGAATCAATACATTTTTAACAAAAGTTGTTCCAAAAGGAAACAAAAAAGCCCCACATGCGTAACCTGATCATAGGTGGAGTTGCCTGTTTAGCTAGAAAGCAGTGGGAGAAGCGCAGCCCTGGCCGGCCCATGTGCCAGCTGTTCCAGCTCTGACGACTGTCTATTTATACAGCAGCAGATGGCAGTTAGTGCCTAGCATGCCGACAGACTGTCAGTGACAGGAAGGAATGGACAGATTTCAGCCGCCCAACCTTTCCGCTGAACTTGTAGCCAAACCATACATTGCTCTGAGCCCACAGACACTGATAGCTGGCGAGTGCTCCAACTACCTCTTGATATTAGCAGCTTATGTGGACTCACTGAGTCCAGGATAACAGAGACTACAGAGAGGCTTCTAGAAGCCACCAGATAGAGAAAACATGCAAGGCCAGCAGGACTCCATTCAGGAGCTAAACAAACACAGAACTACAACAAAGAGAGAGGGATGCCAGGCAGCCTCACAGGTGATGGCATGCAGGGTTAATGAAATCAATGCTGAAATAAGACTAAATTCTTTCTTTCTTAATTTAAAAAAAAAAAAAGAAAGAAAGAAAGAAAGAAAAAATGGTTTCAATTCTAATTACCTAAACTCTGTATGTCAACCTAAACTCTGGGAACATACTCCAGGATAGGGCTGGGCCATATCATACCGTTCACAGTAATACCGGTATAATGTTGGGCAACGATAAGAAAATGAAATATCGCGATAGAATATGGGTAAAACGCGCATGCTCAGTGCCTTTATTTTCATAGGCACATGGTGGAAAAAGCATGGCGGCGACAGAGAATGAGATGGGCGAAAGCGGATCGTTGACTGAAACAGATGAACCAGAATTGGTTTGTAAAAATGCTGCAACTTCAGTGGTGTGGAACTGGTTTGGCTTTCGTCCATCAGATACACAACAAACCACTATTTTTGGTAGAGCATGCTAGCGGGCCGCCGTTATTACCGTGTTTTTTGGAAAATATGGCACACTTAACATCAATCCTTTGATTTTTCTGAAAATCAAAAGTGCCCCTTATAATCCCGTGTGCCTTATGTATTAATTCTGGTTGTGTTTACTGACCTCGAAATGATTTTATGTACACGGCGCTCGAAAATCTGTCAAATGTTTTAGTACGACTTTGCTGAGCTACGAAGCCGCACCGCTTGATGGATTGTCGGAGCATTACCGCTATCGTAGGCAGGAGCTTCGCGGAGTGATACGTACTGTGCTTCAACATAATATTACCGTATTGTGTGTGTGTATAACCTCTTTTTAAGTTTTGTGGATATTATACATTGTTATGCTCAGGATATGTCGGCCAATTTCCTCTGGAAATGCATTTTGGTTAAACTGTCAGCAAGGAATTTGCATTTGAACTGCTAAATTGTTATATAACTTTAATGCACTTTTTTTTGCACTAATAAAGTTGTGGAGTTGTAAAGTATTTTGTCGATTGTCAATTATATCGACAGTTATATCGTTATCGCAAATTTTCAACTGTATATCGTGATAAATATTTTTGGTCATATCGCCCTGCTCTACTCCAGGACCTTTAATTCAATCAATCAATCTTTATTTATAAAGCACTTTTCATACAGAAAAAATGCAGCACAAAGTGCTTTACATAGTTAAAAGCAGCCCACCCCACCCTCCAACTCACTCCCCACACTCTCAATACACATATATCCCCCCACCCCCACCCACACACACATACACACACGTGCACACTTAAAGAGTAAAAATTGGGCTGGGCTCGCATGAGCCAAGTGAGGAAACATTATAACAGAGAGCCGTCTGCACCGGGAGCCGGTCACAGACCGCAGCCTCCGGGCTGGGCACACAGCCGGAGGGAGGCAAAGGAGCCCCCCAACCAGGCTGAGAGGACCCCAGAGACCCAGCAGCCACGGTCAATAACAGCCCCGGTGCAGAGAGCGCCCTCCGAGGAAACACTGGAGATATGACGCAATACGATGTATACAGGGTAAAATGATAAAATAAATAAGAACAGGATACAATATAAATATAAATATAAATAGAGTAAGAAGATTAAAAAATGAATAATAAAATCAAGAAATATTAGGTAAATCCTAAATTAATAATAGAATAACAGGATAGAATAAATAAGCATAAAAAATAAATAAACGCTAAGTAAAAGCTAAATTAAAAAGGTGGGTCTTGAGCCTGTTCTTAAAAACATGTACGTTCTCTGCGGCCCTGAGCTCCTCCGGCAGGCTGTTCCACAGACGAGGACCATACCACTGAAAAGCTGCCTCTCCGTGAGTATGTGTCCTGACTTTAGGGACAATCAAAAGGCCAGTACCAGAGGACCTCAGGGTCCGCGAGGGTTCGTATGGTAAAAGCAGATCTGAGAGATAAGAAGGCCCAAGACCATTAAGACATTTAAAAACCAATAAAAGAACTTTAAAATCGATCCTGAAACACACGGGGAGCCAGTGCAGCGATTCTAAAACCGGTGTAATGTGGGCCCGCCCTCTGGTCTTCGTCAGCACACGAGCTGCCGAGTTTTGCAAGAGTTGTAAAGTTGAAATATTCTTCTTAGGAAGACCAGAGAGCAGGGCATTACAGTAATCAATGCGACTGGTAATAAAAGCATGCATCAGCATCTCCGTGTTGGCCCGAGAGAGAATAGGGCGGACTCTGGCTATATTTTTTAGATGATAAAATCCAATTTTGGTTACATGTTTAACATGTGGGATAAAACCAAGCTCAGAGTCAAAAATAACACCCAGGTTTTTCACTTGTAGCGAAGGACATAGTGAAAATGCCTCTAATTTAGACAAGAGTTTCTCTCTCTGAGCCTCAGGACTGACAATTAAAACTTCAGTTTTGTCCTGGTTAAGCTGTAAAAAGTTTTCTGCCATCCAAGATCTTATATCCAAGATACAGTTAAAAAGGGCATCCATTGGTCTGGTGTCATCAGGAGACACGGAGATGTACAGCTGCGTGTCATCAGCGTAACTGTGGAAGTTCACTCCATGCCTCCTGATGACACCGCCGAGAGGCAACGTATACAAATTAAAAAGTACAGGGCCTAGAACCGACCCTTGAGGCACACCACATGTCATTTTATGGATCTTAGAGGAGCATGTATCCATACTCACCATAAAAGATCTGTCAGAGAGATAGGAAGTGAACCAGTTGTGTACAGCACCAGAGAGGCCCACCATGTGTTTTAGTCTGTTTAAAAGAATAGCGTGGTCTACTGTATCAAAGGCTGCGCTTAGATCCAGTAGCACCAGGACTGAGAGCTTTTGGGCGTCCCAGTTATATCTAAGATCATTTAAAACCTTTAGGAGAGCCGTCTCTGTGCTGTGGTTCACCCTAAATCCAGACTGGAATATCTCCAGGATCTGTCTATCATTGAGAAAATCAGTAATCTGAGTAAAAACAAGTTTTTCTAAGACTTTACTTAAAAATGGTAAGTTGGATACAGGTCTGTAGTTATTAAAATCATTACAATCCAAATTGCTCTTCTTCAGAAGGGGCCTCACCACCGCCGTTTTAAAGGCAGCAGGGAAGACACCCAACTGAAGAGAGCAATTCATCATGTATAAAAGCTCAGCCTCAAAAAATCCATAAAGTGTTTTAAAGAGTGAAGAAGGGATTGGATCTAAAAGACATGTGGTGGGTCTCACTGTGGAGAAAACCTTCTGAAAGTTCTCAGCATTAACCAGGACAAAGCTGTCCAGTGTCTCCTCAGGTACAATCGAGCCCTCAGATGTGTTTACAATCATATCGCGATTAGATAAAATATCAGATCTGATGGCGCTGATCTTTCCCCTGAAGTGGTCTGCAAACTGCTCACAGAGCGAGTCTGTGGGGGTTCTTTGGGAGCTGTTAAAATCAGGGTTAAATAAATGATCTATGGTGGAAAAGAGGACCTTGGGATTATTTTTGTTAATACTGATTATTTTGGCGAAATATGAATTTCTTGACTTCCTTAATGTATTATTGTACATTTTAAGTTGCTCGGAAAATATTTGATGGTTGATATTATTTTTATTTTTCCTCCATCTCCTTTCTGCTGCCCTGCAATTTCTTTTGAGTTTTTTGACTTCTTCGTTTCTCCAGGGTGATGCATGTTTTACGTTAATCTTTTTGGTGGTGAGTGGAGCAACGGAGTCAAGGCTTTTCTTCAGTTTGCTGTTAAAATAACTAAAAATCAAATCGCAGGGTGCAGGTAAAATCACAGGGGGGCATTTGACTAAAACCCTGGTAAAATTTGCAGCCACTTCAGAGGTTAGATAGCGCCTCCTCACAGTTCGCACCGAGGTCTTCCGCTGAATAAAACCGGTGATGTTAAAAAACACACAGTAGTGGTCAGAGACAGCCAAGTCAACAACAGAGGACACGCTGGTGGACAGCCCATGGGTGATGACCAGGTCCAGAGTGTGTCCTCTGTTGTGAGTCGGCTGCGTGACGTGCTGGATAAAATCCAAACAGTGAAGAATGTTTAAGAATTCTTTTGTTGCAGGGTCAGAAGGATTATCTATGTGCAGGTTAAAATCACCGGTTAAAATTATCAGATTATATTTTGAATGTATGTTTGTTAAAAATTCTGAGAATTCCTTGATAAAAGCAGCGCTGTCTTTAGGTGGTCTATAAATTGTGACAGATAAAACTGGAGGGCTGCTGAAAACAATAGCATGGAATTCAAAAGTGGTAAAATGATCAAATAAAATTTGTTTGGTGGTGAGTGTGTTGTTGGCTAAAGATGCAGTCCCACCACCTCTCTTACCACTTCTAATAGAAAAAGAGAAATTAAAATTTGGTGGGGAGGCCTCAGTGAGAACAACTGGTGCATCCGAGCCCAGCCATGTTTCAGTTAAAAATAAACAGTCAAGTTTATTATCTAAAATTAAATCATTAATAATAAAAGACTTGTTCGACAGAGAGCGTACATTTAAAAGTGCCATACTGATTGAGACTGGTGGATTATTGACAATAGAGTTGAATGGATGTTGATATTTTTGAAGAGGCCGGAGGTTATTAATGTTTTTGGAGTTACTGGATTTATGATAATTCTGTTGCTCTCTGTTTGTGATTATGATGGGTATTGTGTTGACTGTGGGAGAGAAAGGTCCTAGTCCAGAGTTTTGTGTATTACTGTTAAAAGTGGAACAAATATAGGAGCTGGGACCAGGGGAACATCAGTCAGTGGCAGACAGTGGCGATGTGCGGGAGTGCTGTACGCCAAATGCCAAATTGGCGGACAGCAAACGGCGTCCCCAGGCGTTGAGGTGGAGCCCGTCTGCCCCAAAAAGATGCCTCCTCTCCCAGAAGGCATCAAAGTTGTTAATAAAACCCACGCCGTGGGAGATACAGGCAGAGGAAAGCCAGGTGTTAAGGCTGAGCAGCCGGCTGAAACGGCCTATCCCTCTGCCACAGGTGGGGGTGGGCCCAGAGATAAAAGCACTCACCTGCAACTGACCAAGGAGGCTGAAGAGTTCGAGGAAGTCCAACTTCAGCAGCTCAGATTGCTGTTAGGGGATGTCATTGGTGCCGATGTGGATGATGAGCCGGTTAACCTGTGGGTGGGATGCCAGAATGTTGGGAATTCTGTCCACTATGTCAACAACAGTGGCTCCCGGGAACGACAGCGTGAGCGCCCCCCTCATCCGCACGTTCCTGACGATGGAATCCCTGAGGACCAGCGTGGAGAGAGGAGGTGCCACCGAGGGCTGTTGGCCATCTGAGACGCCCGCGCCGCGACACCGGGGGTGTTCAGATGGAGATGCGCCAGCCGGACTGCGTGAGTGACTCCCAGGTAGCCGCGCCGTGGGTCCTCTTCTCCGAGGAGCCGGGGTAAAGCACAGCTCTCCGCGGTGAGTTTGCACCACAGCGTCGGGTTGCCCGCCGCGGCTCCGGGGGCGTAGTGGTGGAGATGGCGCAGACCTCAGCGACACAGCGGGATGGCGAGGGCTAGCGGTCAGAGGAGGAAAGTCCACAGGATCCAGGACATTGAATTTATTCTCCAATACTACCGCACCGGAGGGGTGAGGGTGCGAGAGACGGATCCTCCTGCCCCCTCTGCAGCCACCACGCGTCTCAACCATGGTCCATGGCGCTGGCGCTGGTTGGAGTGGAGTGGAGCTGACCAGAGCCTTGGGTCTGGCCCCTAGCTAAAACCAGGAGTTCTCGTCCTTGGCAGAAGCACCAGCGACGCAAGTTGAGAGCCTGTGTTGACTGTTGGCGGGATCTTGGGACACAGCAGCTGGATGGTGCACTGTGTCGGCTAGCTCAGCGCTAGTAGCGGTGGTTTGAGCTTTGCCAAGGAGGATCGTGTCAAGTTCGCATTCAGCCCCCTGGATTTGGTATAGCGTGGATATCCTTTGTTCCAGCTCGATCACTTTTTGGCTCAGGTTGATGCAGCTTTCACAGCTGGATGTTGAGGTAAGTGGTGCCATTCCGGAATCTCGTACCGGCGAAAAAAATTGGCTGAAAAAATTAGCTTTTTTCAGCCAATTTCACAGCTTCAAGAGGCACCGCTTTTCCAAGAATTATATTCTCCTTGGTGCAGGTGCTGCCTCAAAAGGTCAAAGGTCTTTCCCATGACAACCTGTGCCGAGAAGTAGCTCAGCACGTCCAGCTCAGCTTTAAAAGAGTCTGGTATATTCCAATTTAAAAATAGCACTTACTTTTAGAGCACTGAATATTTCCTGCATTAATCTTGGCACAATAAGCCCGTGGAGCTGCACGTGCTCAACTAAAAAAAGAGGAACTGAAAATATTTACAGAGAAAGCAGTTCCTCTAAAGTTTAAATTTTTAGAAAATTTGGTTGCACACTACAGAACAAGATTTTAATGTCAACTCAACTGAGGTGATCAACATTGCGAGTTAGAGCAGTGATTAATTAATAACATTTACACACAGATGATGGTATAAAACATGAAATTACAGCTGAAAAAGTCATAAAAATGACAAGAAGAGCAAAAAAAGGGAGAGAGGGGCTGATTCAACTCCAGTAACCTATGACTTTAACATGAGTGCAGTGCCCTACCGTCAGAAACAATAAATCCTGAAGGAAGGAAAGTTTCTTTGACAAGTATAAATGAATGGATTGGCAGTGCAGCATTACTTGTTTTTATATTTAAATCATGATAGAACAACATCTGAAGTCTGTCTAAAAACAGTGGGGATGCAATGGTTTAAGCAGCCAATATTCAGCTTGTGGAGCCACACAACATGACATTTATTGATGTCAGTAGACAATGTTTATATCAGTTTTGGGGTCACCTCACTTTTAGGGTCGTTGAATCCAGTTCCAGATATCTGCATATTTGAATTTGTGCTTAAAAAGGAGGGGGAGTAAATTAAAAAAAATCAAAGACAGAAGGAAAAAGAAAAAATTCAGTGCAGAAATCCTCAGAGCATCTCTTCAGTGCTCAGATTATCATATGGCCCAAAAACAGTGGGAACAACGGTGGAGACCGAGCTGTGCAGACACGGGGAAGACAGCACTGCTCACAACAAGCTCCTATTTTACAGAGCAGTGACCTGGATTTTCTTAACTAGCCTCTACTCTGCAACACAAGTCTTACTTTAAATGTTCCCTGGCTTTCTGTACGCATTGTGACATCATGAACACGGAGCAGGCGCATGGATCGGTGAAAACCTCACATTTCTTTTCCTCTGGTGTACATCTTTCAAAAAACCAAACATTAGGGTTAAGCAGAGATTGATGCATCATGTTAACATTAGATGAGTGAACCTTTCACAGAACAGTTTCTCTGCAGAGAACAAAAGTGATGTGTGAAAGTCTGTGTGCTGCATGCATATGCATCCATGAGTGGGTGTACACTCCAATGATCTTCATTAGCTTCCCAGCAAAGGAATCCAGTACCTGACCTAGTCATGGGTCAGCTGTCCCGCCTGATTAATTAAGGTTTCAAAAATATTACACTGCCAAACCCTCCACTCTGGACGCATGAATAATACACAGGGAGCATGATGCCCACCAACAAGCTACTCGTGCTCAGACTGCAAAGCTCCCTGGGCTGCCTCTGAATTCAGCCCCAGACTGTGGGAGGAAACCAAACAACACAGTCTGGAAAGAGAGCCGTGTCGGTGAGGGCAAAAAACTTAAAAACACATTCACTTTCTTGAATGTGGGAAAGTCTGACCATTTCAGTCAACTTAAGCACCGAACCAAAGAGCAGGGAAGAGGAGCAAGCCAAGAACTGACGGAACATGATAACAAACATGCCATTATCTTGGCTTTTTTTTTTGCTGCCAGTCAGAGATGAATGGTGTTGGATGCAGGCTGTTGGGAACGCAAAGACATTTAAAGAAATACCTGCTGGTTATGTGGTGTGCAGGTAATCAAATGAAAGCACAAAAGCATCATCCTATACTCTGAACCCTGCATGTGCTGATTATCCTGTGCAGACGTTTAATGTTTGCATTCTTCTTAGCCATCATGCAATAACATGAGGGAGACAAGCAGAGTGATAAAGAAACATTTTCAGTGCTAAGAAAAACAAGGAGAGTTAGAAACAACTGAACCAGCCTAAATACAGAGATCTCTCAATTTCTACTAATTTCTGTTCGCATTTTGTATTTTAAATAATGAAGTGAAAATGCAAACACAGGCTTCCAATTATGACTAACGGATGTAAAAAAAAATAATGGCACTGTCTCCCTTCACTGGTAGCTAAGCTACAAACATGCACAGTCAGCCTCAATCATAATTATGACCAAAACCTCACGATGTATTGCTATGTGATGTTGCCTCACGCTGTCCTACACGTGAAGTGTGCTCATGCACGACTTTCACTGTCTCTCTGCTGCGGCTGCGTTTGCACACCCCCTCCCCCCCCACCAGTCAGCTCCTCTAATATCCCACTTTTTTCTGCAAAAGGCTCACTCAGATTTTCTGATCTCTGTCGCAGGCTGAAAAGCTAAAAACAATGAGGTAGATAGAATTTAACCAATGGGATGCATGGAAAAAAACGTAACCATAAGATGAGTATGGCAAATTTCTAGCTAGTGTGCTATGTGAGAAAAATAAACCTCGTGAGATCAGGAGGTATGCTGCTTTTCCAGATGTACTGCTTTATGGCACTGGTAATACCTACGCTTAAAGACATCTGGAGCTGATCCTCAAGCCCTCAAGTTACAACCGAGGATCACGTCATCCAACTATGACATTTGCTGCAAGTGTTTGCAAAAAAGAGGTTTGTGGTGTCTTTGTTTTCATGTAGCAATTAAAACACAAAGATATGACAAAACAGAAAAACAAAAAGCAAATAAATAATCAACAATGGAAATGGAAAGCAACTGGCCTGATCTGTGTCAACATGGAGAATGGTTGGGTGATCTCAGCGAGAGCCTCTCTGCCTTCTAAAGCAGACATCTGTTATACTCTGGGTTAATAATTGTTTAGGCTTAGAGAAATCTCCCCGAGAGCCAAAGAAGACCATTTTAAAAATCCAGTTATTGAACTAAAATTCTGGAGAGAAAAGTAAAATCTGCCATGGCTTAATCTTTAACCATGATGACGAGTAGCTAACTCTACCCAGATCTCAGGCTGCGTTAGCTCAATAGATGGAGTGCATCAATTAATGAGGTGTTTCTATCCATCTGCTAGGACGCTGATATATAACAGCAGATGTCTCTTCTCTGTTTGGCTGTAGCTTCTGTTAATGACAGTCCACGGCTTATAATACACAGTACATTACAGCCCTGCATGTTATTAAGATATTTCATTAGTCTAGCTCGACCACAGCAAGCGTCGCTGCGTCCACAGTTTTTCTAAGTCTGAGAAATTACTGCTCAGACTCCTTCCATAGTTTCCGTACCAAGAAATCCCACAATGCCTTGTGTCACTCACTTCAGTTGACATCAGGATCCCATTTTCCACAGACTATGGCCCAAACAACATGCTAAACATGAAAAACTGTTTGCAGTTTGAGCAAATGAGTGTGCATAATTATGTAGATTACTGAGTAAGTAAATTGATGTTGACTAAAGTAAAATGTTTAAAAGGAGGAACACTGGAAACAAAATAAAACCTAGCTGCCAAAAAGCAAACAAAAACTGAAGTGAAAACCACAAGAAACTTGGTCAGCTACAAAGCTGTAACCACTTTGAGTTTAACACTTTCCCTTCTGACCTCAGCCACATCTAGAATATGGCAGCTTCACCCTCATGTGCAATGCACTGTTGTGGGTTCTTATTCATTTCTTATTAACGAAACATAATTCAGTGTTAATGGGTAAGGCCATCGGGGCTCTGTGCAATGCTTTGTTTCTCATCTTAAATAAGAATGGTGCCATTTGCCAAACATGTGACACATGAAGAGAAGCTTATCAAAAGAATCTGAGAATCAGAGACGATTCCAGTACCTGAGAATGTCTGATTAAAACCTATGGTTAGTATTGTTGTAACTAGGTCAGCATTCAGCAGCCTACATGCTATTACAAAGTGACCGTGTCTATTCAAACGTCCCAAACATATGTCCACCAGTCGGTTTCAATAACTGCCAGAACATCAGCATTTAACAACAATTTGCAAAGCTGACCCCAAACAGAGCGTCATGAAGAACCACAAGGCAAAATATTATAACAAAATATTATAAAAGGCATATGGTGGGTTTCCCTCATATGCATTTTAAAAAAAAAAGCAAAGAATACAGAAAAAGAGAAGCTTTTATTCATTCACTGCAGATGTTTTAGTATTGCTATTGCTTTGACTACTACAGAAGACAACCACAGAACATATGACAGTGGTTTCATGAGGCACAGCTCATCAGACCCTTACAGGGTTTCTATTTCCTCTTTATAAGTTTGGCATGTACCTTGGTCTAGGGTTTATGGCTTGGTACATTTCATATGTCAAAGAAGCTTCAAGCAAGATGGTGAATCCTGAATGCCTGAATGGATCCATCAGAGTCAGTGTGCATATGATAGAAAGTGCTTAAAAGGCACAGAATAAAGCGCTGCATGAGTGGTTATCTGAATGGGTACATGTAGGGCTGGGCGATATATCAAAAATTTATCGTTACCGAAATTTATGACTCTCATCGACGTCATTTTGCCCATGTCGGTAAATTCGGTATTTTAAAAAAAAAAAGAAAAAGGCATGTGCAGGTTGGCGATGTTCATGTCCCTTTAAGACGCTGTGCTACGTTACAGACTTGACGGGGTGGAGTCACGTGACTCTACTACCTGTTGGGCAGACACTGTGCGATTTTTTTCAGTCGCGCGATTCAGCTCCTGCTCAAACTGTACGATTGACTCGCAGGGGTTAGAAGTTCATAGGTCACGATGCAGGGTCTCACACTATACGCCCCGATGCTCTGATGCGACCTGAGTGCTCACACTGTGCGTCCATAAAACGAAGGTTATAACAGAAATTCTGTCGCTCGCTCTCCCTCTCTGTCTTTCACTCACACAGACACACCACCACCATCAACTTTGCTAAATTGCTAATGAAAAACATTGATCAGGCAGCTGTGATTGAGCAGCAGTGTAGATCCAACTATTTTCACGGATGTTGTGGTCGTGATCATTTTGTGAGGCCACATCGAAAAGGCTCGGATGAGCTTTCCAAAGTTCTACAAGTTCCCTCCATCGCTTGTGTCCAGATCACACGCTGCACTGCCGTGCTACGCCGTCTTTTTCGCTGACATTTGTGTTTGCGCGTGCGCAGTGTGACAAACTGCGGTGACACCCTCACGACGGTGAGGGTGTGAATAGCCAATGTGAAACATATTTATTATTAAACTATTTTGTTTACAAGGGATACACATTTTTTAGAGAGCATGGTTACATATTGTATCCTACACTTTTTATTTTGTTCAGTTAATAAATCTTAACCACTAAAAGTACTTACTACTATTGTCTTCATTTATTTTCAGTGACATTTTACAGTCCTTTAAAGTGGTAATAATATAATTGCAATGAATAGGTCTAGGGGGAATAATATTATCAAAATAACTGGAGGAATGATGCTGCCTGCCACAGCCCCATCAAATGAAAAAAAAAAAAAAAAAAGTTAGTTTTTTTTGGCACTTGGGGTGGTTATCGTCCATTTATCGTTATCGAGGTTAACTGCTCAATTTATCGTGATATTGATTTTAGGCCATATCGCCCAGCCCTAGGTACATGTTGCTTTTTGTTAAAAAAAAAAAAAAAAGTACTTGGAATACTCTGTCTAGAAAGATGTTATACAAGTATTAGTACGATTATTTACACACACTAGCTAGGCAGATAGTGTGCACTTAGCAATAATGCTCCATGAAAAGTCGGTGTCTTGCTTACAAATTTAAATATGTTTATGGACAGGTAAGGGTGAGCAGAGCAGGGATGGGTACCGGTTCTGACATAAACGGTAGTAACCAGACCGAAAAGCAGCGCACATTTCGGTGCTTTATTTCGGTGCTTTTTTTTCCTGAGATGTCATACACTTTATATTCTAGCCAATCATTTTACGTTTCCAAGGATAGTAGGCGGGCCCAGGTACGTAGGTTCTTTTAGAGCAGAGCAACAGATTAAAAATGCCCAAGGCGAGGCGGTCAAAGTCTGCCTGTACTTCACAGCAAAAGATGCAAACTCAGCAGCAACAAGTGCTTTAAGGTGATACTGTGCAAAGGAGGTAACACCTCGAATCTGACGACGTATAGCATTTTGTTAAAAGCCGAGAAATGCGCCGTATTTGATAGCTTGCTGCGAGACCTCCCACCGTGCACATCTACTGCGGGTGTGGTGCCTGTTATCGGACCCGGAGTTAGCAACATCCCCCAAAAACCCGAAGAGTAGAGTCCTGGCCCCTAGCCCTGCCAGTGTAGCAGAAATGATGACGGATGATGATGCAGCAGCAGCCGTTCTTCTCTGCGTGAGTAGCTTAATGTTGTTTGTGTGTAATTTACGTTGAGTACGCTAACCGCGTTATTACATTAATGCATGTAAGGTGAACTAGCAAACACCGTCGTAGTTACATGCGGCTGTCCTCTTGTTTGATGGCAGATACTCCCGTCACCCTGGCCAAAAAGGCTAAAATGACCAAAGAAAAAGTGGAAAAATGTTAAACATGAGAGGTTTTGGGACAAAGTTTGTGGTTTTTTTCCATTGTTTAAGCACTGCTTCCAGCCAAGAGTGATACCATAAATCCCCTATAGCTGCAGAAAAGGCTAACATTGTTATCTTTTTACAAAAAAAAAAAAACAAAAAAAAAAAAACAGCTGAACATGAGGTTTTTGGACCAATTTTGTGTTCTCCATTCTTTAAGCACCGGTTCGAGAACCGGTTCGAGCACCGTTTAAGCACCGGCACCATTTCAAAAGTACCGGTTTGGTACTGATATCGGATAAAACCTAAACGATACCCATCCCAAGAACAGAGCGCTTGTACGCTGTTCAAAAATACCAGGTGCAATGTTAAATGTGAGTTAAGACGTAACAATAACAATATTAGCACACAGTCTCCCCAGCTTCAACAGCTAGTTTAACACGCTCGTCGATACACTAACTGTGTGACTTTCTGTAAGACACCTGCTACCAGTAGTTCAGCTAAAAACTGGGTGAGCTGCATGACATGCATTTGTGCCTCTCAGCTGACAGTCCCGTGACACAGTAAACACAGGCTGCCTGTCCTTCCTCCTTATTAGGAGGTCATGTTTGAATGTAAAAGTTTGCTCTGTACATTTGTGAATGTTTGGCTCTAGAACTATCTGAGTGATGAGGAATGTAACACCCTAGAGCGGGTGCATGTCGGTATGTATACACCTGCAAGGGTCACAAGGATTACGGCTTCTGGGCGTGGTGATCTGAGGCAAGCCAAAGGATTACTGGTCTTAATCGGGTCAATCAGCCCTGTCTGCACAGGGTTCAGCGAAAGTATGACTGCCCCACATCCAAACCCACCTTCCTTGCTGCATGTCCCACCAATAACTGCATTTCATTGACGTGAAAATGGTTCATTGTTATTTCTGCTGTGATGAGAGCCTCCTCTTATGTGTAACTGACACTGGAGCTGAGCTCGTTCTTCCCTGCAGGGTAAGGTCAGCATCCACTTACCTCATAGTGAGAGCACACTTGGGTGAATTGTATCTGAAAGGTGAAGGTTTAATTGATGTGGTGACCTTCTGTTTGTGCTTTCAATTGGTCATTTTGTTTACTCTTAGCTTAAGTGATAATATCGTCTAACATCCCGTTCTTGAAAATGTGGCTAGTGTAGACTACTGATAAAGCATTAGAAACACTATTTTGAACACCAGACAGCGACTAGACTAGACTGCAGGTTTGCAATCAGTTGACAAAATGCTTCATCATAACATCTCTGTGTGCTTTGTAAGCTCTATTGATCATCTCTGGCTATACATCGTGAGTGGCTCCTCCCTGGCTCAAGGGACATGAGTTGCATAACAAGATGGAAACTGAAGTGAAGAACACATCAGGCCCCAGATTAAGGCGGAGTTTGGGTGTACTGGAGTTATTCAACATTTGGAGTAGAGATGGCACGATACCACTTTTTTATGTCCGATACCGATACCGATATCATAAATTTGGATAACTGCCGATACCGATATGAATCCGATATAGTGTTTTTTAATAAACAAAACTGTTTTTTAAATATCTTGCTGCATTTTGTATAAGTTCATACTCAAGTTTAAAACAACAACTACACTAAAGCTATTCTGTTATACCTGTATGCAAAAAAAAAATTTCATAGTACAGCAATACTGATCAATCTAATAAACTTAAACCTGCACCATCCTCCCTATTCTGGTATTTTAAAGAGTACTTAGCATAAATATTAAGCAACCTAACTAATAGGGTTCCAACTCCCAGCAACAACAAAAATAAATAAATAAAAAATAGGGAACCACCCCTCACGCTCCACCTCATGATGCTTAATCGACGTAGTCAACCTTAATTTGATGCAGTGTGAAAAAAAATGCACAGAAATCAATTATTTTTCAAGAAATATTAAATAGATTCAACATCTTTCTTCAACAAAATTGCAGACTGCACAGATGGTACCTTCCCAAAGGAAAAAGTACTATAGCTTACTAGGGTATATATATTAGACTTAATAGTTACTATATACAGTAACTGACTTCTATTCATTTTACATCAAATTAAAACTTTGGGTGTAAGATAATTATTTATTAAAAGCTAGACATTTTAAATGAGAATAAGAAAGAAAAGTATGTCTTTGTGCCCCCTTTTCCCTGTTAATGCCCTATCGGCCCCCCTGGCTAAACTTTGCTAGATCCGCCCCTGCACAGTTACCAGCGTCAGCTACGTAGAAAAAGATCCTCGAGTAGAAAGTAATATTAAATAAATTCTAACAACAGCTGATCAAGCTTAAACGTGCTGCTGTTGTTCAGCCACTGGTTTCCTCTTTCTGGTGCAAAGTGGGCCAAAAACAAACTAGAGACACGGACTCGCGACAGAAAAGCCGATCAGCTGATCGTTAAGCAGTTTCATGATTGAAGTAGCAGCAAGAAGAGGCAGTCGCTCCATATATCGCTTGTTAAGCTTAACGCAGGAATGCTTTACAAACATTCAGAGATGGACTTACACACTTGCTTTACTTCTCTTGGGATAACTTTGTCGGAGATGAAATGCCGGGTTGCTAGCAAAGCTCCAAATGCTATCCAGACCACTGACAGGTCGGCATGCCACAGCCGCTCTATCACGTGATGCATACTGCTCCGACGTGCTAACGTTCTGAGGTGAGTTACGGCGTGTTGCAAGTTTTGTGAGGTGCTTTCGTGATATTTAATGGATCGGATTACATTTTTTATTTTTCTCCGATATCCGATCCAGTAATTTAGGTCAGTATTGGACCGATACCGATACGTAATATCGGATCGGTCCATCTCTAATTTGGAGTACCAACACAAAATTAGCGGGCCATCGCGTCACTGTTTTATAATTACATTAGCTCTGGTATGTCTGAGAGAGTCTCCTGAATGAGGCCTTTGCTTTGTTTCTGTCTCCCTGCAGAGGCCTTGGACACATTTCCTGCACACTGGATAATCAATTTGCTGCTCCTTTGCTCTCATCCTATCCTTGACAACCCTCTCTGCATGGTGAAAAGGGGAAAGAGCGAGAAAGAGACCGAGTTCTTGCCCCCTACCGCCATCTTTCTCTGTACTGTTGACACATGCACACAGGCGGGCACATATGCCCTTGAGCCAGTCACAACAATAAGGGGAGTGTCATGGCATAACGCACACATCTGCCAAACACATACAAGCTGACCACGCAACATCCCATTTCCATCAGGCAGCCTTCAGCCCAATTTAAATGCAAGCAAAGACCAGTGAAAACATTAGAAGTACACCCATACTGCGCGCACACACTGACTGGCTAGTGCTACATCACAGCTTATCCTACACAGGCAAAAACATAACATACTGACCAGAGATTTTTTTTAAGGGAATTTCCAGTAGCATGGATTTTAGAAGTTTCTCTAGATGCTGTTGTTTCACCACGTCAGACACCAACTGTTTCGTAGCCACCTTCCACGCCTTCTGGAAAGGCTACGTTGTTGGGTTTTTGATACCCAAAGCTGTTTGGGTGTCAAACAACTTGGGTAAACTTGGGATGAGTCATGTTTAGATTTTTGTTTTTCAATGATGCAAAATTTGACATTTACACAGATGGATGCTGAACATATCACTTAGAAAGAAAACACTAGGATGACAAATAAAAACTCCTTGGTAAATGTAACACTCATGTGACTAATTGTATCTATTTATCTTGTTAAAAACATACCATAAAAATCTTGATTATTAAAATACTGTTCAAATGGCAATGCTGTGTCTATTTCATTTTGTTAGAGTAAAAATGCACAATGGCTTTTAGAAAGTCTGGGGGAATACAACGACCACAACAAAAAAAGTCTCAGTATGATCCTGTGCGTGTCTGAGCCATCAGGTAAGATTCGGCCTCTCGGCATCCAAATAAGACAGCTCATTCTCAGCATACCATCTGCAATGAAGTCCTGACGAAGGGAGAGTATGGCCGCCTGCCAGCCTCCCTTTCTGCTCTGCAATCTGCCCATGTGAAAGGAGGCAGAGTAGGCAGTACCGCAGCCTACTCCTCTCCCTCGCTCGCTCACACACACACACTCACTGACTAACCCCCCTACAAAACGCTGCATATTCCACTGCAGCTCTGCTACAAACCACGAGTCACCCTCCAGCTCCTTCGGGTGACATTGGCATAATGAAAACCCAAGGATATAGAGTAAAACTACTAGGGATTTGACACAAAGCTTCTTTTTGGTAGAGTGTGAGAGATAAAGGACAAGTGAGCCATAACTGGTAGGGACACTTGATCTTATGGAAGATTCATATAAGCTTAGTCTAATGAGGGTGATATAAGACTGACAGACAAAACTCGAGAGCCTGCTGGTAGAGCATGTTTCTGTTTCCACATGCTGTCTCGTTACTGCGGGTTAATAAATGCTTCCACGCTAACGTCGTGGAGCTTGTGCTCAGCTGGAATGAAGCACACACGACAGAGTCATGAGTAAGGAGGCAGCTAGTGCTTCACAGTAACGGATGACTCACAAGTAAGCAGGTTGAATCACATGACTGCAAACCACGTTCAGGTTTTCTCTTCTTGCTCTGCTATTGCTTATCATATAACACTGTCGACAAGCATGCTTTACAGTAAATAAGGGCACTATCACATAATAAATCTTAGATGGTCTTAACATCCTTCCCTATGCCTCAATCACGGATTAGTGCAACATGAGAAAAGTTATAAATATGTATATTTTTACTTAACCTGTCAGACTTTGAATAGAATAGAATAGAATAGAATAGAATAATCCTTTAATTGTCCCACAAGCGGAAATCTGGTTGTAACAGCAGCCAGAACGACACATATACACATTGGATCTCTATCTCAATCACTGTGGTTCAAATAGGGGTGCAAATCTTGTAAATAATTAACTGCCAATCGTGTTTTATATGCATCCAACAACCTGTTCACAAATTGTTTGTGTACACTCAAGAGATAAGGCAACCATAAACTATAAAGCAGCACACACATCCATTAAAGAAAAACAGTGGCCGTGTGATAAACCCTAGCTGAACTGGGGGTGCTGGCAGGCCACGCTGTGGGACGACCCCTGGGTCTCCCAGCGTGAACCAACTAAGCGTTTCTCACACAGAATCTCCTCTGGCATGCACACCCCTCCAGAGGAGGAGGAATTTCACTCTGTAAGCCTTTTATTCTCTTTCAGGCTGCTCGTCCCCAACCGTCCACTATTCAGTTTGCTCATTCTACTGTTCTCTGCTAAGACGCCTAAAGGAAGAACATGCAGGAGCATGCATGGTACACCTAAGCGTTCCTGCAGACTGGACCTGCATAAAATCAAGATGCTTTTTTTCCCTCCAGTTTGTGTTGGTGGTCTTGCATGCGTGCCAGTAGGCCACTTACTTGTAGTGTTGCCTTGCATCTGAATGATACATTTTGACTCCTTGCTGATCTCCCTCGAGTTGAAGGGTCGAACTCGAACAGCGACTTTCACAGAAGCCCCAGACATGTTTGCAGTTTAAGTCAGTCTCCCTGTAAGATCCCTTGTGTGTATCCCTCCTAAAGGAAACAGAAAAACAAGTGTGCATCTCATCAGTTAAAACAATAAGTGATGCAGGTAAGCCAGACAATGTTTGCTTCCTTCTTTAAAAATAAAACAAAAGTGCTATAGTGAAAAGGAGCAGAGCCTGTTTTCACTAAATGTAAATCAAACACAATGAAAGTCCACCCCCTCCCAATTTTCAGTCATAACAGCCTACAACAAATATGGCCGACCAAACCCGATGAAGCCTTTAATATTTTGTAAACAGCAGCCGATCATACATTTAGCAAATCAAACAGAGGATGTAAGCCTTTATATTTATATCATAAACCCACCGTTTACGTGAAATGCGCTTTAGCCGAAAACAAAATACGAAGATCACAAATCACGATTGTTGCATGGATAAAATAACGTGGCGTTAAAATACCACACAACTTTCCATCGTTTTTACAGTCCGCACCCGGTGACTACACAGCCTAAATATCCTATGTTTTTCAGTCAGCCATACTTGCCGAAGCATACGCCCATGAAATCCTATCTCCCCTATTTGGCGAGAGCTACAGCGGGACAGCTAACCGAGGGCCTGTCTGTTGCATCTGACACTGTTCGTTTTGTGCAGACGAAGAGCTTAAATTTCCCCCTTTTAAAAAAATCACATTCGCTGATATTAGGAAGTAGGCTAATCCTCCGCCGCTGCATGTTGGGGAATAGTGCAAGGGAGGAGTTGCATGCTTATTTTAGCAGCCCAGACTGGATACATTGTTCACATTTACCCTATCCGGCAGGGTTAAAGGCGTTTTGACGTTAAATCCTACCAGAGGCGAAGCTTTCAACAGTAGCAATTATATTTTCTATTTTAAGCTAGCTTTAACCCGTTAAATGTTATTGGCTCCGACTTCAATATTTACGACCTACAGTCCAACGGAAACAGCTATCCAACTATAATCAACTAAACCTATAAACAAATTATTCTATATACTGTAACAATTAAGTACATATATATGTTTAATTCTTTTGTGTTATCGCAACCATGGCCACGTAGAGGTCCACTGACCACCGGACATGTATTAGTTGACACAGACAACTGCTCCCTATCCATCGTTGAAACTAAACTGTAATAACAACCCAGTGCACAACAGTCCCCCAAAATATAAATATATTATTTTTAAAATATATACTTACGCTTGGAGACTCTTGCAAAAGACAAAACCAAAACCACCGGACAGTGGCGAGAACTAACGCTAGCTAGCAGGCGTCAAAATGTGTTGTTTCTATCAGAATCTGTGCGCAAGGAAACTGCTATAAAGTCCATTTCCGTGAAAAACACCCATTATAGCGGTATCCTCCGGTGGAAGGATTTGTATTTGGAAACAGCCACTTCGTTGACTACTTTAGTCTCCCTTACAGATGAACGGCGGACGCCTATCTGCACACTAGCGAGAAGAAGAATTGGTAGATTGTCTCGATTTACCGAAGAGATTACGTCAACTCCCTCTCAGCGCGCTCACGGACAGGCTGGCGGGCCAATGAGCAAACAGAGAGCGGCGACTAATGCGGCGAAGAGCCTATGGCGTGACTCGGGGTCGCGAAGGGGGAGGGAATAGGTGGGGTGTCGCTCCCTTTTTTTCGCCCGTGACGCCACACTGCAGGATTTCTCATTACTGCTACCCGCAGCACCGTGGGTTACCGCAAAGATCGCCGCCTAGCGACGTAACTTTTCCGTGCATCACGAATTTATAAACCAAATTATTTATATTTTTGCTAATATAATTATTATAATTATAATATTGCCTTAAAGCAGGCACAAGAGATGTCACTGACCATAAAACAAAATAAAATGAGCAAATACATTTCCTGCTGTGTTTGAATATAACCAGTTCAATTAAATTTTACTCATTTAGCGCCAAATGACTACGGCAGTTGCCTCAAGGCGCTTTTTTTTTATTGTAAAGACCATACAATAATACAGAATAAACCTCAACAATCAGACAACCCCTTTGAGCAAGCACATGGAGACAAGGGGAAGGAAAAACTTCCTTTTAACAGGAGGGAACCTCTGGCAAGAACCATTAAGAGGCAGGTTTGATTCAAAGCAATTCACTTTCCTGTGATATTTTTGCAGTTGCGGTTTCTTTTTGGAATGAACTCGGAGTTAAAAGTTTAACAGGTGTCCTTGCCAGTAAATACTGGACTGTTGCCAAGTTTAATTGAGAACAATGACTAACCTATTCACATTCCAAAAAAAGATTGCAACTTTTATGTTCCCTAGAACTGGAAGTTACCTTTGCTGACACAAAATGAAAACAGGTTTGCATTATATTTGCCACATCCAGCTTTTTTTTTTTTGCTATTTATATAGTTGTTTTTCTCTCTCTGTTTCAATGTGTCGTTTGTCCTGCCTCCTCCTGGTCTTCACCTTATAATATAAAGCTTCTTGAGGCAACAGTTTTAATTTGGCACTGTATAAATAAAATGCAACTGATCTGTTATTTTGTATCTTGTCATGGGCGTCTTTGTTTTCTTTACTTACACTAAACTTAAATTTAAAAAAAAAGATACTAAACAAAGCCACTAAGACATCAGTCTGAAGGGGGAAAAAATGGTGACCAGTTGTGAAATAATGTGCATCATCATTTATTCGAGTTCAAAATCCTAGCTTCCAAAACAGGTATGTGGTTAAAGGAAATAATTTCCTGTACAGTTAAGGTCAGCAAGGTCAAGTTAGGTACAGTGCTATTTAAAAGAGACCATTTTAAGGTGAGATGACTTAATGGTGTGCTCCTAGGATGGTGCTTCAGGTGATCATGCTACATTCTCACGGTCCTTCCACTAGACCTAAAATGGGGATTACATGTCCACGTGGCGCTCAGGAGGTTCTTGACTTAAGGCCGTGCACACACACGCACACGCGCACACACACACACACACACACACACACACACACACACACACAAATTCAATCTATCAAAGTCAGCGGGGAAAACGTGACCGAGAAGGAAAATTTGGGCACACTTTATCATTGTGAGCCACAGCTCATCTTCCTACTTTACTCAAAACAAAAGCTGACACTGAGGATTAGTTTAGGGTATTCCCAATCCTGAACCTCTTCTACAAGCACAAACTGTGCATAAGTTATCTCTGGGACACCATTAAACATTACGTGGACTCAAACTCATTACCGTCACAAGTCTTGATAAAGAAAACTTGAGGCTAACAGTTTTATCAGAACCCAACTAGACTCAGTAATACCAAACAAAATGAGAACCATAAAGGAAGGTGATCAATGAAGAGACTGTATGCACCTCGCAGGTAAACCTGTTGGTAATGGTTTCTGCAGCGTTATAATGCACTATTGTTAAATTAATGTATATACTTTGATATATATATTTTTTATATATATATGTATATATATATATACACAAACTCATGAGAAAAACTTAAAAGTCTTAGCTTTATTATGTTTTGTTTTAGAACCATGATAATGGTTTGAGACAAAAAGGGTAAATGCAAAAAAAAAGAAAAAGAAAAAAAAAAGAAATAAAAGAAAAAAAATTATCAAATCAAGTCTCCTTTTTTTCCTCTCCATTCAAAATGTTTGTTTTTTTTGTTCTCATTGGTAGTAGTGATGCTGAATTCAGGTGATTTGGACCGATCCCTTAATGATGATTAGCCAGACATCAGTGACGTAGTCCTTAGACACCCCGTCCACCCTGTTTCTCCCTCATCCAGGTGTGGATCCTCTCCTTCAGTTCAGGCACTGTGGAATTAACATTGTGACATTTAGGCATCCTGAAATTATTAGCCTCGCCTCCAGCTATAAGTGCATTATCTTGCGTACCTTAAACAGCAACACTTATTTACATTATCTGTTTAAAATAAATAAAGTAAAAGGATAAATGGTGGGGTTACCTGACTCCAGCATGTTCTCTGTGAGTGGCTGCCTGTTGAAGGGATCAGTGGGGGAGTTGAGCAGGTGGCGTAAGATGATGGATCTGTCCATGATGTTCCCCGAAGGCAGCATCACAGGGTCGGTCATCAGCGTGTCCATCAGAGGGTCTGTTGTAACACAGTCACAAACAGATTTTACAGAAAATTACAAGCGAGATGCTACACTAAAAATCTGATTCATCACCAGCAGCACTGGCGCCCTGATTGGACAAGGAGAGGGACCAGTATTACAACATTAAAAGCAAAAATATTAAAATTAAACTTCTTTGTTTAAGTGTAAAAACAATAAATAAATAAATGTAATCAGCAAGTGACATACATGTGTGCCCATGTTGGTTTGTGTAGGAGCCTGTCACATGTCCAAAAAATGTTTTATATGACCACAATATTGACGCACCTATCAAAACACTAGTAAACAAAATTTCCCATGAAGTCCGATACAGAGCGTTTGGTGGCGTGGGGCTCTGTGTTGAAATGTCACAAGGTTATTACAGTAGGACTCCGGTGCTACAAAAATAAAACCTGTCATGGGAGATTTCATCTACACAGACAGCTGATACTCAAGTCTCCTGTATGGCACACTCCCATCAACTGTGGTGGGCTAGCTGGCATATCTGAGAATCAAAGGAGGCACGCAGACCACATACTCTTTCTAGATTATATTAAGTCTGTGGTTACTCGATAGCCTTGCACTAAGCTGTCTAGATGACCAGTGTGAGCTTCAAAATCCACCACACATGTCTGGAATTCAATAGCAGAAGAGGCCGTTAAAGATCCCGTCTGTCATTGACTGACCCGAGGTCACAGGTCAGTCTTTTACACAATGACAATATTATTTAAAAACTGCATTTGAAGACCTAGAAAGATATTTAATATGATGCTTTCAGAAGCAGCGCAATGTGACCCATTATTTTTATATGGATGTTATTTGAGGATCTCAATACATTACTCTGAAGTGATCTAGATAGATTAATTTAACGATACAGCACATATCAGAGTGAGATGTTATTAAACCAGCTGTGGGAAAGATGATTCGCTTTACCATTGCTGCATAACCAGATTCAAAAGTTCTAGTTGTGCTGTTTAAACAGTCTTTCACACACCTTTGAACTCATCCGGTGCATCACTGTAGTCCATTTCAGACTGGGAGTTCTTCGCGACTATTTCCTCCACCTTCTCCGATAGCAGCTTGAATTTCTCAATAGCAATTGAGGACTTAATGCCAGCCTTCCTCATCTTTGAGATCACCTCCTCAAAGAGTTCACGGCTGTATGACCTCTGCAAAGAGCAACAAGTCCCTGAGGTCAGTCTTCAGTACCTTACTGTCATCACATCACAGATTTGAAATTTAAGTCATGTCTTCAAACTTACACAGATTTTGATAATGCACACAACAAGAAACTGCTGCGTTTCATACATATATGTTCTGATGTAAATCTCTGACAACAATAATGTGCAATAATGTGGCTTCATCATTCATAATGTTCTCTTTGTTCTCTCAACAAATCAGGAATTATATATATACACACTATATTCTCCACGTGAAGTAGAGAATTCATGCTAACTGGCACGGCAATAAAGTCACGACAGATGATTCAGGATAACTAAATGTAGACCGGACATCAAATTTCCCCCCCTCTCCCGTCAGTGCCAACCTGGTCATCTGCTATAGCTTTAGCAAAGCGAGCACAGTCTAGCTGCAGGTAGATGTCTGTCAGCTGGTCTAGGAGTTTCTTGGGCTCAAAGCCATACTTCTCTGGGTTCTCCACCTTCAGGTCCCGACATTTGGGCCCGCACAGCTGCTGGAGGTTAAAGTTCAGCATGGCAGCTAAACGAGGCCCCAGCTCCTGTGTGAAGAAGAAGCCACTGTTTAGAAAAGCACATTCTCCAATAGTTTCATTGCCCAAGACAGACTGTTGAACTCTCCATAACCCCCACACCCCTCTTATACATAAACAAGGTACATTCTGAAACTGTCCCTGGACTGTTTCACATTACTGTATATTCATGGCAGTGCATTATGTCTGGAATAATGATATACATTGTTTTTTGCTGTTTTATTGCTGTGGAAAAGGGAAGATGGATGGATGCATGGATGGGTGGATGGATGCATACATTAGTCCAATGTCGAGTCAATGGACCGACATTTTGTTCTAACGTGCACTAACTGGTGTATGTTTGAATGACAACGTACCTATTCTATGCTATGCCTGGAGGAAAATGGCAAATAATGCTTCCTTTATATTACTTGTATAACTGAGAATAAATCTCAAGAATACATCAAGTGTTCATTGGTAACAGTGACACTCACAGGCCTTAGGAAAGGCTTCTGGACCTGCTTGGTGAGGATGTGGAACATTTCAACTGTTTCGGTAGCCAGGGCCAGATAGGAGCGGGACACCCGCTCATCCTGAGTCAGCTGGGACTGACGACTCTGCTGCTGCTCCTGAAAATTTGTACAACCCCCCCAAAAAACAACAAAAAAAAAAAAGACAAAATAATAAATAAGTTACCCTACACAATGGCAGTAACCTTCTGCCTGTCTTCACAGCTCAGCACAACTGTGAATGAAGCGATAATCTGATAAAACATGACCTCTGACATTTTTGTCTTTGCTAGACTCTGTTAAAAACTGATAAACAAATATAGGGTCCTAAAAAAAACTGAGCACTGACCCTTGGCAGCTGCTCCCACTGCTCTTTATTCTTCATCTCCTCTTGAACTTCATGAATACGCTTCAGGGATTCAAGGCTCTCATCTAACAAGAAGGTGGTGTCATTAATCAGCATGTTGATGTAGCGCACAAACTGCTTGCCAGAGCTGGTGTGAAAGAAGGACAAAAGGAGACAGAAGAGGATGTGAGGCTGGAAAAGTCATACAGCCACACACTCTAAACCACAATTTCTTTAAAATAAGGGGGAAAAAATTAAATTAAACATTGCAACTGCTGTTTTTGTCAATAGCAAACTCACTTGAACTCCTCCATGAAGGTTCCATGGTGGGCAATGTTTTGCCAGAGGCTCTTGAAGATCGTGCTGATATGGTACCGTATAGTGAACTTATCGTAAAACTCACTGGTAGCACCGGTATGCTCAACATCTGACCAGAGGAGGGAAAGATTTTAGTGAACTTTTTGCTTGAAAAGATCACAACTTGTAGTAAAGAACAAGTTGTAAAGCTTTTTATTCTACCGAGCACAACATCAGCAGAGAGCTGCAGCACAACATAAAGCTCACCAGTGTAAAACTTCATGAGAGCAGGGACCAGGTGTTTGACGGACAACGGGTGGTTCTCCATCATTTCAGAGAATCGCTGAGTACGAGGCTGAACAGCGGGGTTGGTGACGAACAGCACCTCCACCAACTTGGCGATAAGGTAGGGGTTCCTGATGTAGTTCTGACTGCAGATGAACACCACCAAGAAGGTGACAATGTCCTGGACACATGGCTCATATAAAACCTGGGGTGAGTACCTGTGAGAAAAGAGGAGATAGCAGTTCACAAATCCCTTATTTGGATTTAATTTTTCCTCACAAAGTTCACCGGGAATTATGGATTTATACATGTATATACACATTTATAGACCTGTTAAGCATTTAATATCTGTATTTTCCCCCTCATCGTTCCTTCCTGTTAACATTTTATTACTGCCCTCCACAGGACAGTCATTAAAACATGATAGATGAGCAGAGAGCAGAGGACTTACTGCACAACAAAAAGCAGAAACTCTGCCACATCTTCAATGTAAAACTCGGGCAGAGCGGCAAAGCTTTTGGGAATCTCGGGGTTCAGAGGCAGGTTAATGCTGCGCAAGGGAGGGAAAAACAAACATATTACTTCTTGATTTAATAATAAACTGAAGAAGTGAAGCAAAAAAAATAAAAATACTGGGAAAAAAACAGACAAACTGTGTGATGCCACAGCTGTTCCTCTGACATCGATATCAAAACAAATGGCAACATGGTGCGTCAGAGGAGAGGTGACTAACTTGGGGTAGGTGGGGTCCACCATGCGAAGAATGAGCTGGATGACTGTGCTGTAAAACTGCAGACATCTGCGGAGCAGGTTCTCATCCAGAAGGCCCACATCAGCACAAGCTTTGGCTCGCACCAGTTTCTGTCACACACAGTAACAATCACTCGTCTGTAAACATGCTCCGTGCCAAAATCAGCCACGCGTGTCTTCCAAATATACCCAACCAAGAAATGCTGAGAGCATTCTCACATCTCTACATTTAAATTGGTCCTTGATGTTTGATCATTAAATGAATTAAGACAGTGGCTCCATCTACAAGTACGTAACACTGACCTTAAGCTGAGTTTTGCAGCGTTTGAGCATCTCTCTGTGTCGACTCGCCAGGGGAGAATCTTTCCACTGGCTCTCACTGTTTTTGAGCTCCTCTACAGTCCTAAAAGATAAAAATAGCAGTATTAATACACACGCATACACTTAACGCGATATGATTGTCTGTGTAGATGTGTGAGCGTGTACCTGTTGAGTTCGCGGATGGCTCGTAATCTCCGGATGTAGCGCCGGCAGCCAGGCAGGATGGATAAGTGGTGGGTGTGAAGCGTCAAAAAGAAACACTCGGTAGGAAATTTGGGTTCTGTGAACTTGGCGGGGTCTTTATCTGTAGATATTCACAGATGAAATTTATGGTTATAAGGACACAAATATCAGCTTTAGTCTCTACAAGTGACTCTTTTAACCAATTAGATTAGTTAAAAATACCCCAAAACAAAACCGTGGCTCTGATATGCTTAGGATTAGTTCATGAGAACTGCAGAATTACGAGTTCACATGCAAGTGATATTTATCTTTAACGACCGCCCTCTTCAAAACCTATGCGGTCCACTTAGATTTACTAAAATGATCATATGTATGTGAGCATTTCTGGTTATGCCAGCTTACGTAGTTCAGACAGCCAGGCCTTGAGCTCGTCCATGGTGGCTTTGAGACGCGTTTCCTCAAGACTGACGACAAGGCGACACCGTGGATGGAAAATATAGTAGGGATCCACTGTCTCTAACTTGATCTTCATGCTCAGCTGTTGCAGCACCCATAAGAAGTTGAGCATGAAACCGTCTGTCGAAACCAGCTTGTCATCAGTCTGGAAGAGAGGAGAATGTGGGGTTTGTTTGGTTTTTTTTTATTAAAATCTTTACAAACACACAGTAAACACCTGCCCCCGAAGATTAAATAATATCAAGAATGACTTCTAAAATTAATATACTTTTAATCAGGTTTGTTCCTTATGGTCTGAATCTAGTAATATGAAAAACATCAATTTGTAAAACATACAACTTTACCTGCATCTGGGCTTTCTTCACATTGTAGTTGACTAGAGCTGCCATGTAATTAAGAGCCAACTCCCGCGTTTCACTGTTTAGCAGGATGTTGTGGAGAACTTTGAACATGTCACCCTGATTTTAAAAAAATAAATCAATAAACAACATCATTCCACACTGCTGGAAAAAACAACTATTAAAAATAAAAAATAAAAACATGAAATAGAGACTTACCCTTGCAGACTCCAGGTAGTGCTGCAGTGACTGGCTGACAACTCGTGTGTTCTCCATGGTGATGGCCGGGCCGGAGAAGTATTTGTCTCCAACTTTTGTCTAAAAAACAGAAAGAAAGAAAAAAAAAAGGCAAAAAAAAAAAACAAAAAACTTTTGTCATCGAAATGGTTGGTACTTTTCAGTTTTGTTCTGTTTTTTTTTTAATATGAGGTTTGCGTTACTTCCCATAGTTTATCCTTTACTTAATTAGATAATAATAATAATATGGTGTAATAAGAAGGGTCACAGGGGAAGTCCTCATCAGTAGGAGAAGTAGAAAAACTTCTGATAAGACAGAAGTCCACAATTTATGCCCTCCTTCACCTTTTCCTAAGCCATTCACTCGGACCGATTGGAGTCGGGCTGATTCTGGCCCCCGGGCCTTACGTTTGACACTCCTGATTTATTTGAGATTCAGACAAAGTACAACTCATCGTAGAGAACAACTCACATCATCCTCAGCGAACACAGAGAGGCCGAAAAAGGCTCCCAGGTAGGACAGTCTCTGAATCTCTCTGCCACATCCAGGGCTCAGAGGTTTGGGACACCACAAAGGCAGTGATGTTACCTGCACACATTACACAGTCATTGATTTAATACATGTTATTGTCAAGTGTGGTTAATAACACTGATTTATACATTTATATATTATATACTAATCAACAGTAACTGTAACTCATAACTCATTTTCCCTAAGTGAAGCTAAATGGCTAATTATACATCAATTAATTCCACAGTATTTTAAAAACTTAAACACTAAGTAAAGAATATTATTGGACAGATAACAAACACTAAGAGAGCTAAGAGACCCCACCCCTCCACCAGGGAATTTCCTCTTGCCCTTTTTCCATGTAACAGGAAAATTCTCACAACAGGCAGAGTTCATACCTTCCTGGTATGAGGAAAGTACATTTACAACAGCTACATTTATTAATAAGCTCAGGGTAACTGCTTTCACAATAGATGTCCAAAATAATTGGAGCCATAAGGACCCAGTGAACAACACTCAGGTGTTACGATGCAGCTTTACCTTTCCATTTGTATACTTACCAAATTGCACACCGGGTGAGTCTTTCCGAACTTAATTTCACAAAGCTCAGCTAATGCCTGTAAAATCAAAGACAGACATCAGGTCAGAAAAAGATTACAACCCAACATGTGAACTGTGCTAAAAATGAGTTGTGTGGATGTGTGCTTCATCCCATGCTGTATGATATATTCCCTACAGAAATACGGCAGCTGCAGGAAAGACCAGGACAATGTCTCCTTACCATGAGGGGAAATTTAAAGTTGTCACTGTCAAAGGAACATTCTTTGACTGCAAGAGCCAGGCCGTGGAGGATGGGGATGAAAATCTAAATAAAAACAACACATTAAACAGCATGCTTCAGTGCATTTTGACCTTGGAGAAACATTCACACGGTCTGTATTTACACATCACCGTGAGGGCGTTTAACTAGCTGCCCTAAACATGGGATCACTCTGTTTTTACATTTTTATATTCATGCATCTGGACAAGCAGATGGCAAAATATGGGGGGAATAAAGGCGTCAAGGCGTCACCTTCTAGCTGTTTAAATTTAGGTGCTCCATCTACAGGAGAAATAGGTTGGGGAAAAAAAAGGGCAAGGATGTTTTTGTAACGAATTATCATTTCTGGCTTTGCAGGATCAACCCAGAGAAACACAGCGTGAAAGATTCAACCCAGTACAGTCTGTTTAGTCATGCTGGGCTGGTAAAGCTTCAGCGTGCAGACTTTCCAGTTCTATCTGTGCTGAACCTGACAATTAAAAATGGATATTTGGGGTTTGCTTAGTTGAATCACCCAGTACAAACTGTATATGGCTGTATGAGATCATCTCCAGCTGTTATGAAGAAATATAGTTCCACCTTTTTAAACTGATTCATCCCCATTAATTACAGTTAACTAGATTATTTATGGGTGTGTGTAAAGAGCCGGTCTGTACCAAACAGTATGAGCCATAGTGCACAGGAAGCAAAGAATTCTTTTGGAAAAAACCCACAGCTTTGAGTAAGCATAAACAGATCCAAAAGAATGGATGGATGTGCTCGTCACCTGTCTGAATACTTCATCCTCCTGGTGAGTAATGCGCACCAGCTCCTGAATAAAGCCATATGGAAGGTTCCGACACAGCATGTAAGGTACCAGCAGAGACTGTTGGAGAGGGCTCCTAAAAGTAGTAAACACACAGCAAATTAATTAATTAATAAAATCACACATTTGGAGACAAGGTGAATGACTAGTTGCTATGGATACAGAGAGGGAAAAGGAATGGAAGATGCACAAATATGGTGAGAGCGTTAAAAAAAACAAACAAAAAAAAGAAGTAAAAACCCAGAGATCGTCTGAGTTAATGGATGGCTTCTTACCGAGGCTGGGTCAGAGCGCCTTGAAGGACCAGGGCAACATGGGAAATACACTGAGAGCGAATGTTACTGAGAAGCTGGCTGACATTTGGTTGGCTACACATCTGAGAAAGAAACACAGAGAGAAGAGTGAGAACGACTGCAGTGTGATTTAAAAAAAAAAAAAAAAAGTGTTATGTGACGAGCTATGCCTAATGCCTGCAGCTAGTCTACAAAGCACAACCTGTTCTTCTATACTCAGCGCATTTTAAAACAATTGAAACATGAAGAACATATTAAAGTCCTTTATATATCAGCTCTTATTAGGATTTTGATCTCAAATCTTAAATATTTTAGGAAAGAAAAATAAATCATCTGCTATAAATCCTGGTCGGGATATTTATTGGTCTCACAGATTGTCATCTACCTTGGGAGCTTTCCTCTCCTCCATGCCAACACTGTCAAAACGCTCAATGAGGTAGTTCAGCATCTCTGTCTCTTTGCATGTTTCAATGGTGAAGCGGTCGCTGGCTGATTCGCAGGACATCCCCCCTCCACATGCCCCAAGACTACAAAAAAAATTAGACACAGACAGAGGGGCTCATCAAATAACAGGAAATGTCACAGTGTGGACAGACGTGCCATTAGAATCAAACTTTTCTGAAAAGTCCCGAAAGACGACAAACTAAAGCACTTTAAAGGTAGCATTGCAAAATTCAACCACCGGGTGATCAGAGCAGATGGTAAAATAAGATTAGTGTTAAACTGTATTGTCATGTCAACTCAGTAAGAGCACACAAATTACATGTAAGAAAAAGGGAATCTGCTTATGTTTTGTGTGCCTGAAAACAAACAAAGAACAAAACAAAACAAATGGCCGATATAATTTTGTTTCTAAATCACCAAATACCAGTATGAGTCTTAAAAAGTCCTATATGGGTCGAGCTCTACAGATTTTTTTTCTTTCTTCAATAAGATAAGAAGCAAACTGAACTCAAATGTGAATTAGATGTTCAAATGTGAATTAACTGTTTCTGCTACTGTGAGGAACAGTTTCTCAGCTCCTTGCAAGAGAATGTTAATGTCAGTACCCAATCAAATTACTTTATTTCATCAACACTTTTTAAGGTTTGTACTTATGGTCCTCAAATAAAACAAACAAACAAACAAACAAACAAAAACACATACGGTTTGATTTTTAGGCAACTTTGCTACTGAAGATATGGATCCTATAAGCTACAATGAACACAAATGAGGCTACAATGAAGACAGACTCAAAGTGTGAGCGAAAACATTTGAGATATATATATATATATATATATATATATATATATATATATATATATATATATATATATATATATATATATATATATATATATATATATATATATATATATATATATATAAGTCTTGCTGTCAATCAATTTCCATATTAGTCTAAAATAATGTCAAGATGATTTAGACAACAGAAACAAATTAAAGCTGCAAAGGTCAAACCTGTTCCAAATTTCTCTGAGCCACAGCATAAAAAAGAGATATCAACAAAGTAGATTTCATTTACTAATGTGAGCAATATATTCTGTATTTCTGCGCACATACATATATACACATATACTGGCTAAATGATGGTTTTAAATAGTAAGCAACAATATTTTCTTAGAGACATAATACTCCATTTATGAATCAAAGGCAGGGCAGTGCCAGAGAGCTTGAAGTTCTGCAGTCAGGGATTCATGGTGTTACTTCCAATGTTTGCAATCAAAAACACAAAATACGGGTTTGGTAGGCTTATACATAAATATCTAATGTTGTCTGATCGGGTTACATAATGATGAAACAGTGGCTCACATGTCTTTGAGCTAAGGGTGATTTCTCCTTCTTAAAAAGAAAGATGGGAACGTAAAAATGGATTCTTATACAGACAGAAACGCAGAGTCATTAATGAGCCATTCATAGCACTGAAGATTTTCTACATCTTGAAGCCGTTTGCAGAAGAGTTAATGTGGTTATTACTTACCTCCATATTGCATGTACTAAAATTTATAGTTATGGGAATTTATCTCTGAATGTCGATGACCAAAACACTCCTAAACATGGTTTAATCTTCTTTAATCTCGCCTGGCGTCTTTGTGCACGGTTAGTGGCAAGCCTACCGGACCCGCTGGAACATGCATCAGAGCCCATCCCTGAGCAAGCGTGCACACACACGCGCATTAACACACACCACGCAGTGGTGTACCTGGACCCAAATTGAACCTGTGAAATATCCTCCTCCTGCTCCTCCTGAGAATCTTCATCATCGCTGTCCTGAGATATGTCAGAGAGGGCAAAAAACAGGAACGAAAAGGGGCTGACAGGACGAGAGAAAAACAGGTGAAATGAGAGAAAGACTGGAAGAAAGGAGGATGATGCACAAGCGTGAGGAGGCAGAAAGCCAACAGGGGGGAGGAAAAAGCATCAAGACAAATGTGGAACAGTAACAAACAAAAAAAAGGAAATGAGAAAGGGAGCACAGGGAAGATGCATGCTTTCATGGAGACTATTTTCTCTCTTTTTAAACCAGTTTTCTATCCCTTTAGCACACTCATGCTAGCTCTGTGCCATGATGACCTTATACAAAGAACTACAGCTGTTAATATTAAATGTATGTATTAATTTTTTGTATAAATTTAAATAGTTACTTTGTGGTAGAGGTAGCATTTTTTAAATCTCATTTTCTCACAAGATTTTAACCACAGAAATGTTAAAGTGCTAGTAACGTCTAAATGCAGGAAAGTTAATGCAGGAGCAGATATAACCAGTGATGAACAGAAACATCACCAAAGGTTCAGGCTTTAGTAAGTTGGCTTGCGTTTGCACTCCACTCTGACATGCAAGTGACAGTTTAGATACCTAGATGGAGGCATCCTGGCAGCAAAGGCAGCCTGTCGAATGTTCAGTCTGGGAGAAGGAGGCACCATAGGAGAGGTTGCAGAGGAGGGTTGGTTGTGACCCATAGGTGAGCTCAAGGATAAAGACTGGGGGGAAGGTGGTGGCACAGAAACTGGAGTGTTGGGGGGAACGGAGGGTCCTGCAGGGCTGGGAGAGGGTCCAGGGAAACTAAACCCTCTGTGACTCGGGCTTGTTGGGGAAGGAGCCACCCAGGGAGTGGTGACCGAGTAAGGGCGATACCTTTGGGAAATGGGCACGGGGGCAGATGGAGCACTGAGGGAGTGCCGTGGAGGAGTGGAAGCAGGTGGGCTGGGGGGAACAACGAACTGTGGGGTAGACGGTGTAGTAGGGGTGAGGAGAGAGGGGGAGGTCCTCTTGGCTGCATCCAAAGCCACTGGGTGAGGACTACCACAGCCATACAGACTGTGGATAACATTGTTAAGACAAGAATGATCTTAAAGCCTTAAAAACAGAAATGATTAAAGCATGATGAAAAAGACTGGGAAGAACATGGCAGCATGATAATAAAGTAAATAGAAAAAACAGCCCAATCAACAGCCTTGATATGTCTCCGCGAGCTTAATAATGACTCGTGGCACTTGCCTGGACAGAGAGCTGGCTCCAAAGGATCCAGCGCTAGGGCCCATTGGGCTTCCACCTTGGCTGGAGGGCTGCACCAGTGTCAGACGATGGTCGGGGGATTTGGCTGCTGCAATTGGCTGTGAGGTGGCTGTCAAGCTGGCGAAGGGGTTGTGGACACGTGACTGGGTGGACATCATTAAGACTTCCATCAGGATCTGGCTGATGAGGTCTTTGAAGTCAGAGTATACTGCCGGAGAAAACATAACAACAGTCGGACGAGCCTCCCACGTGTGCAGCTTTTTATGGTCAAAGCTGTTGTTTAGTGGCGTTACCTTCTTTAGGGTTCTGGTGAAACTCTGCAGCCAGTGAAGGGAGAAAGATGACATCTCTATCCTGCTCCTTCCACGATACGCGGAGAATCTTGCAAATGAGCTGCAGGGCCTGTTCTTCAGAGACATCTGAGTTTGCAGAAGTTTCCTAAGATGCAGAAAAAAAACAGTGAAGCCTTGATTTAAAAAAAACAAAAAAAAAACAAAACATGCATAATGAACAAGCATTACTGAGTCTCAGGATACTCGTTATCTCATGATCTCTCTGGTTGAGCAAGAAACAACAGAGGTACGTGTGAATGAGTTGATATAAACAAAAATGAAACCAAGAATAGCATTTGTGGAAAGTCACCCGTCTGCAAACAACCAGACACTCCTTTAATGTTTATTCGGTTAGAACTTTCTTGATATCCTGATAGATATGGTCAAAGTCCAGGAGGCGACATCTTTTGATTAATGTTCACTCTAACTGCTTACCTTCTCAGTCAAGTTTCTCTTCTCCCTGCGGTCACTGTCCTCCACCTCCATGTTCTCTATCCCTGAGTCCACATCCACCTGGGACATGCTGGAATAAAAGAGAAACCACAGTTCTTAATAAGCCATTATCTCCAAGCAAACTATGCTATTACTCCAAGCTCAATCGTACACAGTGTCAATATTTATCTAATTCCACAGATAAGGAGTATTTGAGAATGAACACAGAAGCTGGGTAGGGCAATCGGACACAGGAGACGCTCTCACCTCTTTTCACAGGAGGCAGGGTCGATATCCATGCTCTGCGATCGGGACAAACTCTGGGACTGAGTCTCAAGGCTGTTGGAGGGGGAGCTGGAGAGTGAGCTCACACCCTCGCTGCTCTGACTACCATAAGCGACCCCTGGAAGAACAAAACACCACAAGTGAATCTCTCTGAACAACAATGACAAAAATGAATCAAATCTGACACATTTCTGGAGGGTTTCTTGTGCCTCCGTCTTCAGATAAAATGGAAATAGTAAGGTTTTAAATTTGCTTTTTTTTCTTGTGTTTTTCAACACAGGTGTAGCGGTCTGTGTGCACAGAGTAGTAAGAAAAACGTTTAATTTGAGTTAATTATTGCAATGCTGAGTGCATACGTGAGGACTTTAAACTGCATACAATATAACATTGCTGTTATTCTTCCACAGCCTAACAAAGTCACTTTAGTCTGTCAGCAGATCAAAGTGAAATTAACTGTATTGACTGAAAGTTGCACAGTTTGTGCACTTACATACTGTAAATAAGAGAAACACAAAAATCCCCCAAGCCTTTAAATCGAAACTGAATGTAACCTGCTCCCTACCATGTTATGTGGTGAGCAGAGGGTTGAAAGCTACTTTTGTGACGCAGAAAGCTCTGACTTTAAGTTCGACATAACTCACCAACCCCTCAGATGAACTAAAGTTTTCGAGAAATGAAAAATATTGACTGTATTGATTCATACTGTACACTTTAAATCCTTTGCACAGCGTTGAATTTTAGTCTATCATGTCTTTTCCTTTTTTACAGATTTTTCTAATCTTTTTATTGCTTTCAAGGTATAATCAGTCCCAACATACAGCGATTAGGGTAACGACATAGTCAAAAAAGCACACTAAGAACTCTGAGGAAATTAAATCGAAACAAAAAACATGATGGATCCAGGTCATTGATGTCAAACAGTCACCTAAAACCAAACATCAGTCATGTTTACTCTTCACTTGCAACTGGCCTTTGTACAGAAAGAAAGGAAGACACCTTTACCAGTGAACTGCACAGCACACAGGGCTGATTCCTCTTTGAAATGCCCTCGAGTTACCTTTCACATTAAATCCTATTTTCTGATGTATTCAATGAAAATATTTTGAATGTGGACTGACAAACGCATCTGGATGTTGTGATCAAAGGGAAACTCCTAATTTTCTATGTCAGTAAATGTAGACCAAAATCTAGGACATACACGGTAAATCTATACATGGCTGGCATAATATCAGAGTGTGATGACATGAAAAGATCAAGAAATGTAAGAAGCGGAAATGAGGAAGAGGATGTGCAAAAAGGCCCTAAAGTTGTGGCAGTAGTCAGGGAAAAAAAGGATACATTTTCCAGAAAAAAAAAAAAAAAGAAATGAAGAAAATATTAATATACATATCTACAAGTTTTTAAAAAAGAAGGCTTTGACTTTGAAATGATTGTTCAACTATGCCTCAGGTTTAGTTTTTATACAAAATACTCCAAAAGTTGATTCTGTTCATCTGGACGTTAGAGCTGGGCGATAGAACGATAACGATATGTATCGCGATATAACTTTTACTCGATAGAGAAATTAAGCTATCGCGATAGACCTCGCCGCTCTTGTCCTCTTAAAAAAATAAAATAAAAAAATAAAAAAAGGTCAGCCAATCTAAATTAAGTAGCGCAGAGCCGAACCAATCACAGCCACAGCGTCACGTCGCGTGACTTGTTACGTACAGCACAAGTGCCAAGCCGCACGTGTGTTTGTTTGGGAAGCAGCCAGCGGGTAATGGAGGAAATGAGTGTGCCGACTAGAAAAATCAACCGAGCGTGACCGAAGAGAAAACAGATGATGGTTGCAATGCCGGAGAGATTGTCGAACGGAAGAGCCATAGAAGTTCCGTAGTGTGAAGGTATTTCGGCTATTTCAAGTCTGACAAAAAACAGAGTAGCGTGCACTGTAAATTGTGCCGAAAGCAAGTCTGGAAATACAATGAACTGGTGCATGCGTCAGCTCTACTGGACGTAGCGTTTTGTGGGAGAAACGTTTCGTCACTCATCCAAGTGACTTCTTCAGTTTCAGCTGACTGCAGGTTTCCCCAAATCTTATAAACAGTACATTTCCATAATGACTGAAACCAGCCCACTGAAGGAACAATGGGCTGGGAGGTCAGTTCCTTAATCCTAATTACGCAAATTCTCACGACCATTGATCAACAACCACCGACCAAAACCCACTTATCAAAGACCACTGATCAATGGCCATGAGTCCCATTCACAGAGAGTTGGGGAATGGCTGCAATCACAGCATTGTATCAATGCAAATGTACTGTTTATAAGATTTGGGGAAACCTGCAGTCAGCTGTGACTGAAGAAGTCACTTGGATGAGTGACAAAACGTTTCTCCCACAAAACGCTACGTCCAGATGAACAGAATTAACTTTTGGAGTTTTACTTTCCTGGATGATTAAGAATGCATCAAGACGTTTGTACAAAATAGTTTTTATCATCTTAATCTTTCCTGATATTGTAATCAAAGATGACGTTTAATGCTGAAAATACGGCACTTTTTTTACTACCATTCTCTAACACTTACCACTGGGAACCACACAAAGATATGACATGAATAAGCAACCATGTACACTTTGAGAATTCGTGTCACAGCTGTTGCTTAAGGAAGAACCAACTGTTTAGTCAGTCTGGGTTAGCAAAGGCTCAGATTGCAATTTTTAAGTTGCTTACTAGGGCTGGGCCATATTATACCGTTCACGGTAATACCGGTATAATGTTAGGCAACGATAGGAAAATGAAATATCGCGATAGAATGGGAGTAAAACGCGCATGCGCAGTGCCTTTGTTTTCATACGCACATGGCGATTGTTGAGTGAAACAGATGAACCAGAATTGGTTTGTAAAAATGGTGCAACTTCAGTGATGTGGAACTGGTTTGGTGTTTGTCCGTCAGATACACAACAAAGCACATTTTTTTGCAGAACATGCAAGCGGCCGTCGTTATTGTTGTATTTGTCGGACTAAGATGCTCTTAAATCTGGGTCCTAAACTCCGTATGCTTCAGGTCAAACAACACTGCAGCATCACTGAGCGTTAAAAACTGTCTAAATTCTTTCATCTTTAATAAAACGATCAGCATTGCTGCTTTACCAGGTGTAACTATAAAGTTTAACTTCCAGGCATCCATGAAAACAAAATTTATTACATTTAACGGAGTTAGAAGTTAGCAGGAAGCTAGCGGAAGTTAGCTCGCTAGTTTTGCTAGTTACCTAAGCATGATATAGCATGTTCTGACTGAGAGAGTTCTGAAAAAAATCAAACGTACAGCTCTGCTATCACTTCCAACATAAATGAAGACAGGAAACTAAACAGCAGTGACGTTTGTAGGGTTACTGAAGTTGGGCTAGCTGGTATATAATGATGTGCTACGTGATCGCTAGCGACACAGCTATGTTAGCATAACATAAACAGTGAAGCTGGAGGACGAACACTAACACTTTTCCACTTATAAAAGTTAACGTTAAGGTTCTTCATGGTTAGAGACAAATGCAATCGCATGGCAGGATGCTGTAAACGGACCAAACTTCAGTCAGGAGAACAACTGAGATAATCCATCCACAATACGAGGTTAGTCATTAATATACTGCAACATGGGAATAGAGCAGCTGCCAGAGAATTCAACATTAATGAATCAATGGTACAGAAGTGGAGGAAGCAAGAAGAATGAGTTTAATCAAGTTTGATTTATCTGACTGCTTTGTTTCGCTTAATGTGCCTTATAATCCTGTGCACCTTATGGTCCGAAAAATGCGTACTGCACACTGCAGTTTAATGTTGCAAAGCACCTCTTTTTAACTTCAGTGGATATTATATATGGTTATGCTCAGGATATGTCAGCCCATTTCTACTGGAAATGCCTTTTGGTTAAACTTTCAGCAAGGAATTTGCATTTGCACTGTTACATTTTTATAAAGCTTTAATGTACATAAAAACCAGCTTCTTGTTTAAGTGAAAATTAATGGAAGGTTGTCTTTTTGCGCTAGTAATGTTGTGGAGTTGTATTTTGTCTCGCATCAATTATATCGTCGGTTATATCGTTATCGCAAATTTTCAAATATATATCGTGATAAATATTTTTGGCCATATCGCCCTGCTCTATTGCTTACTGACTACTGCAGACAGGTAGTGAGAAATCTGATTAACAGAGGCTCTTACTCCGGATAGCGGGCTGGAATTAACAGCTCTCTCCTGGTTATACAACAATCATGCGATTGAATGATTACGCTACCAATGTCAGATGTAATACACATTAATAAGTTAGTGAGAAGGTTTGGCTTGTAAACTGCCAGTATTTTTTTCTTCTTATTAATCACTTAGGAAATGCACCACTGGGCCTAAAAGGAAGACCTTTAAAGCAGCTGGCTATGCATAGCAACAAACAATGCCAGGAAACTGTTGCTGTATCCATACATGGATCTCTGCTGCATTTTCTAGAGCCTGTGCATGAGCGAAGCCTCCATTCTACCTTTGTACTAGAGGGCTCACCATTCGTGTCTAGCAGGGTACACTTTTTTGTCACAGTGTACCCTGATTTGGGGGATTTTTGATATTTTAACACTGTGAATCATTCAATGCCACAAACCTTTTTTCAATATTTTTTTTCCTTATAGAAAATTCCCAGAACCTTGCTTTAATTTCTTACCAGAGGTGCCCATAGGTGATGTGGCAGGGGTACCACTGTGGACATTGAGGCCCAGTGATTGAGAGGCAGCTGGTGGCACGGGTTGGGGTGCAGCACCTGAGGGTCCAGGGAGGGGTCCAGGTGGAGTCTCTCTCTGTGGGGATGTCAGGGGTGTGCTGAGAGGGGTGCTAGGCTGGGACGTTTGTCCTCCTGCCAATCGTGCCAGTCTCCTCCTGCGAATCTTGAATGAGCAGATATAAAGGGTCATTAAAAGAACTCTGTAGCTCTTCATAACTGCATAATGTTGAAATGTATTAATAGGTTATTAATAAACCTATATGTATGTATATAAATGCCTGGACACTGTAAGAATAACCAAATTATGCATGTATTGCCCAGAAAGGCAAAGATTTTCTTTGTTATACGTTTTAAAGTCAGATCTGAAGAAAAACATCGCGAATAAAGTCAGATGCGGACACCAATCTTCGCAGCTTGGCCGAGGAGCGACGTTAAAGCTAAATTATCTGCTGCACACTCTGCTGAATGCTAATCGAGCAGCTGAAAATGATAACAGTAAGCTGCAGTATGCTGTATGCGATTTCACATAAACAGCTCAATGGCCATGCATCGGCCCACGGCTGATTGCACAATGGTGGCCCGGTCTCTGTGTGTGTTTTTTATGCTGAGTCGTCTCGCAGGCTAATTTCTGACTGTCAGCTAAACCGCCGCGAGGTGACATGCGAAAACATATCAGTAAAAAGAACGTCTTCCCTTCCTAATCTCCCTGTCAAAACACAACACCGAAAAATATCTGCCACTTACAAGCGGCTAACAATATCTTGAAATATGTTCGATGCTTTATATAAGAGCAGTGTTCTCCAGCTTGTAGCATTACGTTAGCTACTTTCATTTAGCAACCCAGCTGCTCCAGCTAAATAGAACACGGCCCAAATCCGCCTCTCGTTCTTTCACTTCTTATATTCCCAATATAAGAAGTGAATAATTAGCCTTTGAGTTAAACTGCGTGACACCCACTGCCGTGTTCTAGCTAACTGAGATATTTATCGAAAATGTATTTCTTCCATCAGCTAGTTTTTGTAGCATCTCAGCTAGCAGCAATACCCCTAAAAGGGGTAAAGGAAGAATTTGCAAAACGTACATTTCTAACGTCAGTAACGTAAAATCATTTCAATTCCCTGTGTAAGCGTTTATTCATATTGTCACCTTACCTCATCTGCGCTCAACTCCTCCATCATCCCAGCTAAGACAGCTAGCTATTTCACTTTCTAATGCTTTAATATGCCAGCCAGAGCCAGCTAGCTAGCTTGTATTAGATCTAAATATGCATAGTCTAACTCGTTCAACAAATATATGTGTCAGGATTTTGATTGTCTTCAAGATAAAAAACGACACCGATATTCGGAGGATGGCGAAATATAGTTCCCCCAAAAAGTCTGCTGTTTGCTGGTTTTCTACCAAGAATGAAACAAAAAGAAAAGTAGCTAGCTATTATACGTCAAAATACAACAGCGGCCATTTTGGTTCCACAAGTCACGTGACCAAAGGGACCAAAGGTGGGGGTGCGTAGCGTGTCGCACAGATAAATGGAGTATTTCATCTGTTGTGTAAGTATAAAAGTCTGTTTATGTCACTTTAATGTAACGCTCCTGCATTAGCGTGACCTCGGGTTATAACTGAGGTCACATTTACCACATAAAACGCATCAAACTGAGCGTGCGTGAACCATGGCCAGTCAGAGGGGTGCAAGGTCACTGCAAAGACTTATATTAGTGACGTAATTGCCAATCATCTGTCACCAGGTAAAGATGCCTGCACAGTATGTGCCTATACATTTAATTTTAATGCCTGTTTATTTTTAACGCAGTTACAGCCACATCACGTGTGTGACAGGGTGGGCAGTACACCAGATGAACTAAATAGGCAACCAAATTTTAAAATTTTTGGCAATAACTCGCCGTAATTAATATATATTTAAAAAAAAAAACCCACAGGCAGTCAGTATCCAAAGTACCCAAGTATCCTTGGGCAAGACACTTAAACCTTGAGTAGTCCCACTTGACTGATCAACTAACTAGAAAGTACCAGTTCATTTACTATTTATACTCTATGGTATGCTCATGAATATATATATAAGTGCAAAAATATCTGTCCTAGATTGAAAAAAAAAGAGTCCAACTGGATTTCTTTAGGTTTGTGAAGATGTTTCACTTCCCATCCAAGAAGCTTCTTCAGTTTTTAAAACAAATGAAGAAGATTGAGAGTCCCAGGTGGGGGCTGTCCCCTTTGGAGGTGGTCCTGAGGGTCGTGGATGGTGTGAAAACAGGTTTGGGTCATTACCATTACCTGGGGTTAAGGGTAAAGTCACTATGAGACCTTGCCCCACCCCATGTGACCTATTTAGGTCACCTAAGGCAAAGTGTGAGTAGTGTATGAAGTGCCTGGGAGTGGATCATAGGTGGCTGACAGGTGGTGCTGCAGAGTCAAATCAGATGAGACATTTTCTCTGGGCACAGAAGTGGATCAATGAAGGGCAGCTGTGAGCGCAGAATTTCCTCAACACATTTCTATTTGTCTGGCAATTTATGCAATTATCAAGTAGGGTTGAGCTTTAAAAACTAGCTGCACACGCTGATGAATGACCTCTTTTAAATTACAAAGAGAGATGAGGGGTTCTTCCCAAAGTGTGACCTGCATGGGATAATCCGCTCAGTGTCCTTTAGTCATTCTGGTTACCACGATTGCTGCAGAAGCACTAAACTACTGTTACCTGAAGCTTCTACCGCAGAGCTCAAGCAGCAAATCGTATGCATTAGTGTAACTTATAGTTGAAGTGTGTCAGCAGCATTCAGCCGACGGGGTACGGTGACTTTACCGGTCGATCCGATGGTGACGTGTGATTAATGGCACAAGAAAAACCTGTCAATTTACTAAGAACAAGATAAAAAAAAAGCTTCAACTTTTCCATCAGATTTATTTTTCTTACTCACATATTACATACAACAAAACTGTATTACAAACATCCTATGAATAACTTTCAGTTACACTGGTTATAAATGTTCTTGCATGAATGAGAAATTTACAGAAACATTGAACAAAATGCACGACGGAGAGCACAAGCGGCACCCGTGTCTCCTTTTTCTCATAGCTCTAAATATTTAACAAAAAAAGACATTTTTTCAGCCAGCTGAATGGTGCTATAAACATTCTTGACGGTTTGGGATAGAGGCACGCACCGACAGGCTGCTGGACCAGACAGACCAGCATCTGACAAAAGTATTGCAGCGATACCATCTAGTGGTGTAAATGCATACCCTGAGAGTACAGACGTTTCCACCTGAACCGAGTATATAAGCAACGGGGAAGACACCAGTCGCAACTCTCGGGGTGGGTTTCACAGTCAGGGTTTTACGCTGATAAATCTACTAATCTTCTAATTCTGGACCACCTCAAGATCCTCCTCCAACTCTTCATTCTTCTTCTCTCGTCTTTGAAACGTTCTTATAAACCTGCTTGCAGACTTTTCCTTCACAGAACAGCTCCTAAGGAGAAAAGGTCAGAAAAGTTTTAATAATTACATTTTATTTAAATATAACAGATTAAAATGAGTTCAATAATACATAGTTTTTAAATTCTGTGTATTATGTAGAATGTCCAAATTCACAGTCTTACCAGATGAAGCTTGTCATCTTCAATCCAGTGAGTCCATCCCCTGTTCTTCTTCTCTCCAGTCTGTTCACATATTAGTTTGTTCCCCTCCCATCTCACGAGTGACTGCACAGGTAACAGAGAAGCAAAAGCGTGAATCGCGACTCGTTTTTCAACATGCATAATATTCAAAGTGCATCAATTATCTATGAAACAAACCCTTCCAATTATGATATTTATGATACACTTTAGCCATTCCCATTCACCTTCAGGTGTCTGTTGTCTAGTCCCTTTGTAAACTCGTTAAATTCCTGGCCCACTTTGAAGGTGACCGTGTAGTTTCGGAAAGTGCTCGTGGTTTTGACGACGAACTGGTCCTCCTGCCGCTCAATTGTTTTCTTTAAGGTAAGTTTTGCAGCAATTTTTCGTAAGGAAGCGCTTATGCCTGGAAAAGTGGAAAAAGAAGTTGAATGATAAATAGCCCCGCTGCCGTGTTTCTCTACAAAAGTGCATTTTGAATGATGTGAATGCACATACTCTGGAGGGAAACAACACGCGGACTTACCCAGCGCAATCATGTAGTCGTCAAAGTTGACATTGCTGATCATCTCCCATTTGCCACTCAGGCTGGCAGGCATGCTGACGGACTTGACTTTTCCTTCTTTTGGGAAGCGTGTAAGTGCAAGGTGATCCTGAGCCGGTCAGGTGCAGACTGCTGAGAGGAGGCTGAGGCAAATGCTGTTTATATGAGATCAGGAGACTCAGAGGCAGGTGTGTCCTGTCACCTGAGGATGAGAGAGGTGAACTGATTTGTTCCAGAGTAAAGAAGAGGCCAGACGTGTCAGACTGGTGCAACAGTTCAGTTTAAACATGGCTGTGAAAATTTGCCCCAGGCATCACGCCTTTATGGCATTCAAATCCTAATGGTGCATGTTATCCAGAAGCAGTGTTTGGATTTGAATGATGGACTGAAAGGCTTTTATCCTTTTCTTTTAATAAAACAAAAATATACTCAGAATTAATCACTTGTACAATGATGGCAAAGCAGTCACTCTATTTCTGTTATATAACTGCAGTAAATACAGCCATGTGAAAAGAGATTTTACATGACTAAGTACACAAGCGAAATCCACCCTAATTGCTTCGATAGGAATTAAGAAGGTAAGCAGCAGCAAGGAGCAGCTGGAATCGTTGGAATCATCACCGGGACAAAGCCTCTTCTCTCTAAATAGAAAAAGGCAGCACAGCCATAGAAGAGTGGACCAAAGTTCCTCCACAACCATGTCACTTTCTGTTTGACTGAAAAATCAAACAGAAAGTTGTAACTTCCAAGTTACTGTTTCTAAAGGTGGTTCTACAAGCTAATATATATATATAGGTAATAATAATAACAATAATAATAATAATAGGTAATAATCATGGAATAAGGGCTGCACAGTCCTGTTGAAATCTTGATTTTTCACGACTGTAAATGTTATATTGACCGATTTGCACACTATACTTTTTACTGCACAGTTAGAGAAATCTTAAATTGTGATTATATGTATTTATCTCATAGTGTAGTAGCTGGTAGGCATACATTATCTGGCACTTTATCTTTTTTTGTAATCTTTTTGTACTATGTGTGAATTTGCTGTGGCACTGGACTCTCTCTGAGTTTCAACAATCTACATATTCCCAGTTAAAAGAAAAAAAAAATCATGCTCATCTCATTTAAGGTTTTATATTTATATAATAGTTTTATAGGGAGAGGGATTTCAATATTCCAGTCTAGACATAAACAGAATCAAACAGCTTCTGTTTCTTACAAACAGGGCTTACGTAAAAATGGCACACCTTTATGTGCAATGAGGAACATAGTGACACTCTTGCATTATCTGGCATGCAGTGTGAAAAGGATTGATGTAAGTCAAGTGTGGAAAAAATAAATAAATGAAACACAGGGCACTTATCCAAATACTCGCATGTTGTTGTTGCTTCTTCTGACGGGGTGTCTTGTGACATGGGAAAACCACGTCAGGGTTTTTTCCCTGCCAACGCTCGAAATGTGCGTAAAGACAATGCAGATGTATTAACTGCTTAAATAAAACACAGAGGAGTTTGGGATGCTAGCTAAAACATACTCAGAGTAAATTGGTAGAAATAATAATGTTTTTCAAAACGAATCATAATAAAATTATTATTATTATTAAAATACTACTACTAATAATGATCAATTCTGATACTAATGATGATGTTCTGTGTTATATTCTAGTTTAAACCCCATTACTATAATCACATCTCTTCATTTGGCTGAAGTTTCGTTATTTCACCGGAAATCTAAAAGTAAGGATAATCCTGCGAGATAAGCATTTTCATCATGAAAGCAAAGCTAGGACTTTTTAAGGATTCTTATCTGTGCGATAAAAGCAACAATGAACGGCTCACAAGGTGGTAAACAAAGTGCTGTTTATTTCTAGAATATCACATATCATGTCTTTATCATCAGATCTGAAGAAGTGGGTATTTAAAGCATGGAAAAATACAGCTCTAGGTACAAAAACACGTTGACTAACAGGAGTGCGCTGAAGCCAGACATGGAAAGGATAATTGTGGTAAAACAAGTGTGATTCAATTAATTCTCTATGCACCATATTTCATCTAATAAAAACATCGTCGGCTCACCATTTCACAGTTGAATGTAAATCCTTTGATTGACTGGAAACACATTTATGTGACCGCTCATCTATATGATCTGCTGCTCAGTTATTTTGTGATCTTGTGTATTTTTCCACACACGCAAACAAAAAGTTCTGGCAAAGTGAAACTGTTACTAAATCACTTCACTCAACAACCTGAAACACACCCATTCTTAGAAAAGACCCCTGTTCAGTGCAGGCACTGTCGGAAGCTTGAATTATGTGAATTTGTGTTTTGTTTTAAATTCACAGTCAAATTTCCTCAACTTGAGGAAGCGCCCGTGTACCTCTGGAGGGGCGCTAGAACCACATCTGCGTTTTTCTGCTCGCTCTCAGAGCTGTACAGGCCGTGCTCTTTGATGTAGTGAATGACGCTGTCTGCCAGAAGGTATCTGACGCTCTGGCCGCGCCGCAGCGACCGCCGCACATGAGTGGCTGAGATGTCGTTAGTCACCCATTCGCGGACGATATGGATGTTCTTGCGATACTTCCACAGCAAGTCTGACTGGTGGATGAACTTGTGTGGATCGCTGTTGCTGCGGGTGATGCAAACCAAACCGTGGCGGCCCACGATCTCTGCGATATCCTCCTGCTTCCACATGTTGGGAATCCCAAAAGACTCGAGGACGTCAGCCCCGCACAGCAACATCAGCTGAAGCTCATCTGAGCACAGAGAAACAAGTTTGTCAGCACAACACAAGAGTCAACTAATCCACACTGTGCATATGCTTCAGGTCAAAAATTTTAGAACCCCCCAATTCTTCCAGTTTTTTATTGAAATTTAAGCAGTTTAATGTCTCGTTGAGATTAAAGCATAGAACAACCATGGAATCCATTTATAAATCAAAATGTAATCTAAACTTTTCATCAAAGTAGTCACCTTTGGCAGAGAGAACAGCTAAAAACACTCATGGCATTATCTCTACAATGCCATCTATCCATCCGTCCAGCCGCATGAAAGTGAAACTCTCGGTTTACCAGTCAATCGACGTCCCTGTCCTCTACTATGGTCGCGAGCTCTGGGTAGTGACTGAAAGAATGAGATCGCGTATACAAGCGGCGAAAATGAGCTCAGCCACCTGAGAATGGCTCAGAGTAGAGTCACTACTCCTCCACATCAAAAGAAGTCAGTTGAGGTGGTTCAAGCATCTGGCAAGGATGCCTACTGGCCAACTCCAGAATGAGGCCCAGGGGCAGACCCAGGACCTGCTGGAGACACAGAGGCCTAGAAATGCCTCTGTGTTCCTCGGGATAAGCTGGAGGTGGCGGCTGGAGAGAGGGAGGTCTGGGCATCCTTGCTTAGGCTACTGTGCCCACGACCGTGCCATGGATAAGGAGAAGAAAATGGATGGATGGAAGTTTTTCCCAGCTGTGTTGCAGAAGTTCCCATAAATGCATGGCACTTTTAGGATGGAGAGTGTGCTGGCCATTCCATTCTTGTTTCTTTTTCCTACTGTAGTTCCGGCACAGCTTGGACTTATGTTTTGGGTTTTTATCTTGGTGTAGGATGAACCCCTGACCAACTAGGTGCATACCAGAGGGTACTGCATGGCAATGCAGAACCATTTTGGTTCAAGGTGCCTCTAAATCTGTACATGTCACCAACATCCCGAGACCATCACGCTTCCTCCTCATATTTAAAAGTTGATGTCACACTCAACATGTTTTTTCTTGTTCAAAAGTAGGTTGGTAGGACCAACCGTCAAAGCTCGATCAACCTCCTTTGCTGCGGAACAGGTTTAAGTTCTTAATCCATTTCCTGTTCTCTAAAAAAGGCCGTTGTATATTTCTGAAATATGTATTTTTTTAGTTTTAGGTAACATTACACTATTTTAAGCTATTCGTTGGACTTGAGCTGCTTGAATTTCAATTTAAAGAATGGAAGAATTGGGGTCTTCTTAAAGTTTGGACCATTAGTGTATTCACTATCTGTCATGGGGCAGAACAGTGCATATGTGACTGCCTGAAATTGACACACATGAAATCAAATTCTATTTATTTCAGCTTCTACATCAGTTGAGTTTGAAGGTGTGGAATAACAAAGAAGTGCGCTTACTGGAACTTGCCTACATTAGCTGCGAATAAGAACACACCCAAATGTCCTAATGAATTGTCAGTGGTCACGTTGCACTGCAGATCATTGCAGGGTTGAAATTTTGATGAGGAAAGAGGGTGATTCATAGAATAAAGAAGAAGATATTCAGTTCTGCTGCACTGGTTTTAAACTGAACTGCTGACATCTTAACCCTGTAATGCCAAGTGTAACGTATTTGATACATGAGATTTTGTGACCTCTGCATCTTCTGTTTTCCATTTTTTTTCCTGAATAAATTGGACAGTAAGTATTTAAGTAATACATTGCACAAAAATGCCAACTGTAGCTCACATATAACTCATATATGCAAACTGATAAAATTGATATTTAATACATTTTTTGTCAGAATATTCTGGCAATTACACTTCATGGTTCAAGCTTTACAGGGTTAAGCGATGCTAGTAGAACTTAAATGCAAAGCATAGTATGCACTTCAACCTGCCAGGTTTTACAATGCACCTTCAGCAAAAATTCAAGTGCTTCCATAATGCATATTTTTCCCTTCCATCCCCCAGAGGCTCAGCTCGTGCTGTTAACACCACACCTGTGTATCCACACCCTAAACCCATTCTCTTGTCAGTTAAGCTGCAAACAGGAAAATCCTGACAACTACGTTTGTTGCATGGCTCGTTTGATGGACAAGAAAAGTTACAGACAATGACAGGGAGGTAAATGTATGGCATGACATACCTCTGTCTTTGTGATGATTCTCTTCTATGCGCCTCTTTTTTGCATACTTGATCGTGTCCACATCATCGATGTTCTGCTCTGATGCAAGAAGCTCCTCATAGTGATGCCTGTAAATTTACAAATTGGAATCAAAGATTTTTATCAAGCAAAAACCACGCTGAGTGTATACTATATTTACAGTTTGCTATAAAGTGGAAAAAGGCTACTATTGGTAGTTGTCAATCAGCAAAATAATGCTCCAAAATCCAATTCTCGTTATGCTAAATGCATTTGATCTCATTATTAAACTGTTTTTGTGCCTTTTATGGGTTTTTTTCTTCAAGTCTGTGAGGCTGCAGTTTTATTTCAGATTCTTTTCACCATCAGCATTTAATAATTTCAGCCTTCAACTTAAACAATTAAGGAATTTTGATTGACTTTGTCTGATTCTATCTTGTTTGAACTGCACCTGCAAAGTTCTGGGAAGTATTCGGCAAATCATAACATGTATCAAGTATCATACCAGTGAAGGCTCTCACATTTCCTGCCTTGCATTTCTTCCTTTTCCTGCTGCCACAGGAAAACAGATGACAAAGATTCTAAATAATGATTTCATTTATGTGAGGCATAATGATGTTAATTATCTAATATCTAATTAAGCCTGCACAAGTTTAATTTTAATCCCTAAGGTTTAAATCAAACCTCTATAATGGATTTTGTTACTTTAAGAATTAATTTATCTAGAACACACACACACACACACACACACACACACATCAAATCTAAAGCAAAGCAAAAGTACTCAGACGCAAGAAATGTCAACTCACCGAACTACTTTAGCCGTTTCCACCCACTCTGGCTGCAAACTCTCCCAGGAATCCACCATAACCCAGTCTGAGCTTTCGGTAGCCAATCGAGTCATCTCCAGACGGTGGCAGGCTTCAATCAAGCCCTTTTTCTTATATGCATCACCCACTGGAGAGATGATTCCTCTCACCACCTTATACTGACCTTACGCACAAAAGAAGACACGTGTTTAAGTACTGGTCAGGTAAAATATTATATTTGAATTATTAGACTTTATTGGACAGAACAGTAGAGTAGAGAAGAAAGGTGGAAGAGAGCACAAGGGAAATGACACACGGGAAACTAAGCAGAATAGAATCCAGGCAGCCACAGCCGAAACAAAGACAGAATCAAAGAAATCAGCATTTACTGAATAAATAATTGGTTCTAGCTCGATAGTGTAGTGGTTTACACATTAGCCTAACAAACAAAAGATCCCTGGTTTGATCCCAGGTCTGCCAAATCAAAATATGTGGTGAAATGCAAAGTCATTCCAGCTGGAGGGGGCAGGAAGGGGATCTGGCATAAAACTCCCAAATCAAGTATGAGGCACAACCTAATAGTGTCTATTAATAATATAATAATGCAATATTAAAACACTGCCAGCTTTTCTGTACTGTCATATTAATCAATTTACAAAAGCATAATTCCTTCTTGAACTATTTTGTATCTGGGCTTTTGGTATAACAATTTTATCCAAAACACTTGTCTCTCCAATGTACTAATTCACAATCCCTTTTTACGACAAAGCTACCCCTTTCACTTAATTTTTGCACATCTATCCATCTTCTTCCAATTTATCCATTTCAGGATTGCAGGGTACATCCTGGGTAGATTGCAAATATGTTGCAGGGGTAACATATAGAAACAGAGAACCCTTCATGCACACATTTGCACCTACAGTAAGTTTAGAATCATCCCATGCATGTCTCTGCGTTGGGTGACTGTGGGAGAAAGCTGGAGTACCCAGAATTAAAGCTGGAGTATCATTCATTCATTTAAAAAAAAGAAGAAGAATGGATGATAAAGGTGGAGATGCATCACACTAAAAGATCCAATTTTCATGTAACTCAACCTGTGTCTTCCAGGTGATCTCGTGCCAGTTCAAACATCCTCATGTGCATGTTGGTGATGGGGTTGAAGGACCCGCAGGCCAGCAGGACCACTTTGGTTATACTGTGACCCTCCATGGCTCATACTGGAGCTGGGTTTGCACAAACAAGGAGAAGAAACGAAGACTGATTAAGACTTGGCTGATCACATGTCGAGAATCGCTTTGTGGGGGGCGGAAACAGTATATTTGTATCAAGAGAGTAGTTTAACCTCGTAAATACAGTCTGTGAGCTTCATAAAGTGGAACTACAAACGTAAAGAAAACTAAAGCTCGACGCTTTATCTATGTTAAACGTTAGCATTCGACTATAACAAGTAGCTAACTTTAGCTTATCTATTGAGCACACAGCGCGAGCCTCCTTTTACGTCCAAGATTCACGTACGGGACCCTTAAACAGACAAAACATGAACTCGGTGCTTAACTTAAAAGCAAATTATGCGTTTTTAATATAATGTCAAATAATGTAGTCATTGTAGTACCAAGACAAACAGCTACAGATACCATTTGTGTTTCACCCGCTTCCTCCTTTGACGTCACGGACTACGCTGTAAAATCCACTAATCCGATTGGACACAATCGACAAGGAAGCGGTGAGCCGCACCCGCTCTGGTGGTGCTGCGTTCACAATCACAAATTCCCCAAATCCCAAACGTCTCGACTAATAGTAAACGTGTTATAGCCGTATTTTAAGTAATTATTTTTAATTTTCCTCTAGAACGGCTACCTTCTTTAATTTACGATAAACTCTTGAGCAAATGCTAACATTCTACTAAGGCTGATTTGCAGCTGTTTACAAAGAAATTCCCGGTAAGATGTTTTCCTTTAGCATGTACGCTAGCTGTTTAGCTAACAAAACAACTTGGACTGTTTGCATGAACTTCCAACACACAGATACATTTATCTTATCAGTGTAGTCGCCAAAGAGACTGTTAGATCCGATAAAGTGTTGTGTCTTTTTTCACTAACAGCTCTGCTCTCATCGAGTGGAAATAGCACGTTAGGTCATCTTTGAGTTATCTGTGAAGTACATCAGCAACAAAACCTAACGTGACCTGTTGTTTGGTGCCAGTTCTCTCAGTTCCCGTAGGAAAAAATAGGATTTTAACTGAAGATGGCCTCTCGAGGGAAATCAGAAACTGGAAAATTGAGGCAAAATATGGAGGAACAACTTGACAGACTAATGCAGCAGCTTCAGGACCTGGAGGAATGCAGGTGTAGTACAGAAAAAGAAAAACAATAAACTCCTCTTGTGTGCTTTTGTATATGAAAATCTGGCATGCAGTACCTGAAGAATAACAAAGAGAATAAAAAAACAGTGAGTAAATAAATGCTTCTCTATTCTTTTGTTGTGTCTCAGTTTTGATTCCTTCATTTGTTTATTCCAGAGAAGATCTGGATGAGGAAGAGTACGAAGAGACAAAGAAGGAAACTTTGGAGCAGCTGGGTGAATTCAATGACTCCTTGAAGAAAATAATGTCAGGAGATATGACACTTGTGGATGAACTCAGTGGGATGCAACTGGTATGGACAATTAATGTGCTACTACTGTGTATTAGGAGTGCATTAAATAGGTTATAGCACATTGATTAAGAAAACTGTTGATTAGTAAAATGTCAGAACGTTCAGATGTTTCTGTCTTCATCAGGCGATCCAAGCTGCCATCAGCCAAGCCTTCAAAACCCCGGAGGTGATACGACTTTTTGCTAAGAAGCAGCCAGGACAGCTGAGAAGCAGACTGGCAGAGGTTTGCAATGTCAAATATATATTGTATAATATATACACACACACACACACACACACACAGAGTTGTGATAAGAAGTTTACACACCCTCATCATGTGCATGAATATCATGTTAATTTGGGGCATTTAATGATTTCTTTGATGTTTCATTTTTACTTTCTGTATTAATGACTTGGAAAAACATGAATTGTGTGCACAAGATTGAATTTAATTTGGATTTTCTCTAAACCATACAGTCTCAAACATAAACATACATTCCCACTAATATTTGATTAAATTGTCATCTCCACTTTTGCTTAACATCAACAATCTTCTGGCATACTTCTTGCTGCATATCTGACCGATCTTCTCGGCAGTGTTGGCAGAATCCATTTAAATTGGTCGGTTTCCTGGCACAGACACGACTTTTAAATGCAGTCCATACATTTTCAACAAGAATGGGGTCGGGGCTTTGGGAAGGTCATTCCAAAAGCTTAATGTTAGCCTGTTTTATCCAAACTGAAACCAGTTCTGATGTGTGTTTGGGATTATTGCTCTGATCATGTGTTGTGCTCATTTGAGGTGAAGTTGAAGAATTTAGAGGTATTCCTCATCCTTCATTATTCCATCCACTTTGTCCACTTATTGAAAGATTTAAGTGAGTGCATGTCTATATTTAAACCTATTATTTCACCCTGTGTGGATTGGAGGAAATCCCCCAAAAAATTCAAACTTGTTTTAAAATTCTTCTTGCTTAATATCATGAAAGATGTTTGCTGGAAGAACAGTTCAAAGAAATTATCAAAAGCCCCAAATTGCCATGATTGCACACGCATTTCTGACCACAACAGCAGAGTTCAGTCACACCTCAGTGTTTATGTGTGGATTCATTTGCCGACCGGTGTGTGGCATACTGTGCAGATGGACCGCGATGTGATGGTGGGAAAACTGTCACGGGACGTGTACACGCAGCAGAAAATGGAAATCCTCACTGCCTTGAGAAAACTGGGGGAGAAGGTGAGGAGCACTCAGAGCACACATGATTATCCACAGAATTGAGGATGATTCAGCGGCTTGTGCTACGTAAAGTCTGAAATGATTCATTTCAGTCATGCAGCCCTCACTAGCTGCCTCAAATCTTTCCTTTCATTCATGTTGTAATTATGTGACAGCTCACCCCAGAAGACGAGACGTTCCTCACTGAAAACGCCACAGCGACCCTGAGCCAGTTTGAAAAAGTGACTGCAAACCAAGGTGAGCATAAAGATGATTTTACTACAAAACTGATACTTTCTCAGATATTTCTGTTGACCTCATTTTGCTTTCTTTTTTCCAGGGTCCGAAGACAAAATAATGGCTTTAGCTAGCTCCGGTGTGAAAACAAAGTCATAGCAGTTCTGCAAAAAAAAAAAAAGTGTGTTTTTAATGAAGACAAAAATGTGCCATCCGATTATGGATTTTCTAAACAATCAGTGCGCTTTTAAGTGCTACTGCAGACGCTGACACTTTTAACAGTATTGTTTTATATGTACACGTCAATCTTTGTAAATGTCTTTTAATCGTCCAGATAAAGTGTAAAAATGTATTTTAGGTACGAGCGTGTGATTTGCTAAAAGGTGCGTGAATGTAGAGGACGGCGCAGACAGTTTGTTATTATGACCTTGTGGTTTGTGCAGTGATTCTTTATTCCAAAATTTCAATATTCAACAGTGCTGTTTTTAGGATGCAGTTTTCCTTCAGGGTGTATTTTTATTTCAGCTAAAACTGTGCCGTCACTTGTGTGCAGGTGAGATGTAGAGTCTGATATCTTCAGTAAAACTCGATGAGTCTTTCACCAGTTTAGTTGAAATGTGCTGAGTCTGCAGGGTGGATTAGAGCAGCCGTCGTCCAACAATATGAGAATCATAGTTTTATTAATAGTGTGGGTCTTCGGTCTGTTCATCGAGAAAATACAGAGAAAATACAAAGATTTTACAGGATGAAGTAATGAATCGAGACGCTTTACCACTATTCAGTGTCACTTGGGTGTTTCCATTATTTTAATGAGTCCTCTATGCATTTATTATCATGCAACTCAAACTGATGACTGTAGTTTCATGTTGACAGTGATGAAGTTTGATAGTTTTTAAACTCGCATCAGAGTCTGTGTAGAAGTGAATGTCACAATGTTTACAGCATTAATCTTGATATTCTTGCTACTTTTAATGTGAGTAAAAATAAAACTAACAACAGGCTTCATGTTTTATTTCCCACCATGTACACTCACCTGCCACTATGTACACCTGTTCAGCTGCTCATCAGCATTAATATTTTATCAGCCAATCACATTGCATGTAGGCATGTTAGCATGGTCAAACAGAGTACCGTGAACAGTATAAAAGCATGGATCTGATTGGGCTGCTGCTGGTGGTGTAATGGTGTGGGGGATATTTTCTTCACACATTTTGGGCATCAAATAAACACCACAGCTTACCTGAGTGTTACTGCAGGCCATGTCCGTCACTTTATGACCACCGTGTATCCGTCTTGAATCTTTGCCGAAAGAATTAAGGTAATTCTGAAGGCAAGGAGGGTCCAACTTGATACTAGCAAGTCAAATCTAATAAAGTATCTCATGAGTGTATACACTGTTACATTCGTGGATGCTCATTTTAAACATGGGCAAAGTCTGAAATAATGAGATTGGCAAACATACGTGTCGTCCCGGAGTGCCTAAAGCTTCAAACTGCTCTCAAGGTTCACTTCAGACAGTTTTCAAATCTTGTCTCTGTATGATGTCACTGATAGTGGGTATCATAAATATGCTCTGAGCACAGGAGGCCCACCCACCTGCTGTTCAAACCCGTTTTTGAGGGGCAGCCAATTCTAAGAAAGGGAACTGAAAAATATACCCAAGCATTAAGGCCTTACTGGTATTACTGGTGGTTCTACTATACACAGTTTGAAATGTGAATCATGCAAAGCAGCCCTGGTAGAGCGCACGAATAAAAGCATGGAGTTGAAAAGGAGCATAATAAATCCACCAGCTCTATATTTTATCGTGGAGCTGTAGCAGATCTCAGTTTCACCACCAGAGGGCAACAGTGCTCAATATTTACAAAAAAAAAAAAAAGACTCACAGCACCACCCAGGGTGTGTTCCCATGCTGTGCACCGGCACCATGTTTACACTAGAGAATACAATGAAGGAAAACAAGAGCAGACAGAAGTTATACCCCATCTCATCTTCCTTTATTTTGTTTACGAGCAAGCATCAACCTCACTACATTTGCCTTTCAACTGGTAGAAAAGAGAGCAGCTCCAACAAGCACAAAGGAAACATCCAACCACGCTGAAAACACCGTCACCGTCCATTTTGAGCAGATTTTAAAACAAAGAAGAAGAAAAAAAAAATTCTTGAGTGTCATGGATGTGTGAAACAGACAATCTGAGAATCAGTAGTGTATCACGTCTCCTTTCTCACTCCGGTCTCATAGGCCCACGTGGAGCGTACACACACACTTGTGGTTCATGCAAAGTCAATATACCCCCACCCACCTGTCCATCCACCCACCCTTCCTTACTTCATCTTGATGTTGTTACAGTATGGTTGCATTTCAGATTGTTAGGCAGTGACATTCATTGGGGGCGCACCAGAAAGCAAACGAGATGCTAGTGAACCTTTCAACTGTAGCTGAAATGTGGACATGAAGTGTTTGACACAATGAAACCGTGAGAATTGCGTCACCGACAGGCATATATACTCTTGTGAAATTTCATGCTGCCCTAAAAAAAAAAAAAAAATTAAAAAAAAAAAAAATTGTTTCTCAACAGCTCAAGCAACAGGACACTGTTAAAAAGAAGAAAAAAGAAACTCACCTTCCACTATACACAAATAGGTCAGTATACACGCTGTATGCTGCCAAAGCAATTTCATAATGTACATCTTTTAAATGTGGATTCCGTCAATATGATTTTTAAGTACAATATCTATAGAAGATACAATGTGGATCTACTCCTCTACACATCAACAAGGACACGTGACATCTACGTAAAATGTTTTCACCTGTAATAAAACTAGCGTCGGCCTATTATCGCGACAAACTGAGAGAAAACGTCTCCCCAGCTACGAAAGAAATCTAGCATTAAAAATAAAAATAAAAGAGCACGGATAAGTGTGTTTGTTAGACCAGCTAATTACGCTATGATCGGCAAAAGGCACTCCCATCTCAGCCGGCTCAGACCTGGCGCCCCCCCCCCTTTTTATTTTATTTTATTTTTTTTAGTTTTTTCATTTTTTAAAACAAGCCAAAGTCATCATGGAAGGGAGACTGTTCACTAAGTTTCAAATGCACACCTATTAAAGAAAATCAAATAAATCAAATGGATTCACTGAGCTGAAAACAAAAGTAGCCTGGAAACTTTTTACATCAACAATAATAATAAGCGTTGAAGGTGTTTTTAATTAATTTTGGCCTCTGAAAACGGATTTGCACGCATAGACTTTTCCAATCCCGATAATGCCATTTTCTGCACAATCCAAAGCCCCAAACATGGTCGTAATAAATGCAGGTTTGGGAAACGCTTATATTTTACTCTGTACCCTCCCATAAAAGACGAACACTAAAATCGTTCAGTGTGACGGCACGTTTTTATCTGGTCTGGTGAAAGATTATATACAAGTTATGGACAACAGTGTCTGAGAGGAGACAAGAGGTCGGACACACTTTCCCAATCGTAAGCTTCATACTAATACCCGAAGGAAAATAAGTTTACCAAATGTAAACAAATATCTTTGAACAACTCTACAGTACAGTTTCATGTACAATAAAATCTAGTGGTCTACTGCAAAAAAATATCTCACTTTAAGATTCAAAGATTCATTTTTAAAGTGTTTTCCTGCTGAAGCAGCAAACAGTTTAAAATGTACCTCATACAGGCTATGTAGTATTATTTTAGGTAAAATAGCCGTGCCATGAAAAGAAAAAAAAATAAAACATTGCCAGCAATTCAACGATTCAGCCAGTCTCCACTAAAGCTCATAAACATTTTCTTTCAGTAGCTTGAAAGGGTTTCTCCTTGAACCACAACAGGGACTGGGACAGGGACAACGGTTTTAAAGCTGCTGAGGACATTTTAGTACCCTTATTTTCACCACGAACGGCACTACTGCTGAGCCGATCTTTGTGATTCCACACGACATTTTCTGAAACTGAAAGAAGATTCCCTCTGTAGTGTACATCAGTGAGATCTGCTGGGAATGAAACAACACTAAAGCCAGGAGTAGAGCGTTGCCACGCGTGCAAGCGAAGCAAAAGCATCATGTGAAGCTGAAACCGTCAACTAAGCCCTCTGCCTACGAGAAAGCAAAAGAAACTACTTTACTCCTCGCAAAAGATTAAAGAAAAGGGACGAAATGGACACCTTTTTGTCATGGAAACCGCTGAACAGTCCTCGGTTTCGCATCATGAAGCGAGACATTTTGTACAAGCGTGATGGAACAGCTTTTGCAGAAATTCAGCGGCATGCTGCGACAGCCTGTGTGACACAAATAGTCTACATTACATAATCGTAGATATTGGACCCCATTGATTAGGTCTTCACTAACACATTGACTAATTACATGGTTTCATTATATTTACAAAAATCTTTAAAAAGCAATTTATTTCTCTACACATGACTTCCCCAAAATTTCTCCATGCACTAAAAAGAAAAAAAAAAAAAAAAAGAAATGGAAGAGGAAAATGCAGTCTACTTGTTAAAAGCATCATTTTCGATTCACTGTGGACTACAAGTCAAGAAAACCCAAGTCGGAGCTAGTTGTGAGTTTAACGAATTAATCTACAAGCATTAGCAAAGAATATACATCAGGAGAAGCGATTACTCTGCTCTTCAAAGCCGTACATCTGAGAGAAAACAAACAAAGTGCAGGGTTGGCTTCCTCACACAGTTCCAATGTAAGCCAGGTTTTCCTGGGAATTAAAATATAATAAATAAAAAAAAGTCAGCAATCTGGTGATGACTACACTACACTGAGTACCACCACTAAGATAACAACAGGAAAACCTTGACCATATATACGCTGAAGGGACTTTATGTTTCTCCTTTTCTTGATTTTTTTTATTTTTGTTAAGTTTTTACATCATGGCTCCTAGACATGAAACTGCAGGGAGTGCTGTGTTTGTGAGTGTGTGTGTGAGGGAGGGAGTATGAGTGAATTTCTGATGTGTGTGTCAGGAGCTCTTGTTTGGGTGTCTTGTGTGTGTTTAGTAGGTGAGGGTGGAGTCGTCCCACTCCAGCTGCTGCTGTCTGCTGGCCCCCTGCTGGTCCTCCGGCTCGCCGCCCTCCTCGTCTTCGCTGCTCTCTGACTCAGCGCTCGTGATGTCATCTTCTTCCTCGCCGTCCTCGCTCTCCTCCTCCTCTTCCTCCTCCTCCTCGCTGCTGTGCTGGTCCTCGTACGTCTGCATTAGTGACAGCGAGAGAAAAGATGGAGACTGTGACTGTGGGCACTCATTTTGTGATCTTAAATACTCAATTACTTAAATTGGGCGACCAGGGGGGTTCAGGGGGTTGGGAAGCTCATCTTGTAACCGGAAGGTTGCCGGTTCAATCCCCAGCTCTGTCTGTCTTGGTTGTTGTGTCCTTGGGCAAGACACTTCACCTACCGCCTACTGGTGATGGCCAGAGGGGCCGACGGCGCGATATGTCAGTCTGCCCCAGGGCAGCTGTGGCTACAACTGTAGCTTCCCTCCACCAGTGTGTGAATGTGAGAGTGAATGAATAGTGGTATTGTAAATAAATATAAATGCAATCTATTATTATTATTAAATCCGTGTTAGAAAAACTTTATACAGATCATGGCTTTGCTGAGCACCGTGCAGGTTACCTTCCTGTTTCACATCATTTTCATGTATGTAACTGTGTTTGGACAACAACACAGCAGCCTCTGCTAATCTGACAAGTGCAGGCTCCTTTAGATGTTTTCTAGCAAAGACTAATCTGGCCTTCTTATTGCTCCTTGTTGTAAATCCTCTGCATTCCCATTTATGAAGACGTCTCTTGATTATAGACTCTTCACAATAATACGCCTACCTCCTTAAGATTTTGTTAAACACTTGGAATAAGCTCCACGTTTTTCATCTGCAAAACTTGAGCTAAGTCTGCCCTTCAATCACATCTTGTTTGCTTAAAATCCTCTGTGGTGGTGACAAAGGTTTATCACGTCCACTGTTCTGAATTTCACACATTAGAAAACACTGGGGCCATTAGACACAATAAAAAAAAAACCCAACAGTCATAGCAGTGAGCCTTTCAAGGTAAACTCGATGTCATTGAACTGTGCACATGAGACACATTAACCAAACCTAAATAGATTCGGACGTTTCAAGTACACTTTGATGTAAATATGACGGAAGTTCAACACATCAGGTGAAAAGCTAACATGGGATGTAGATTAGCATTAAAAGGCAGCGACATACAATAAAACCACGGGAGAGGATTTAATGCACGTCTCTTATTGCCGAAACGCTGCATTATCTCAATAACTTTCTCCTACGAACCAAATCCACGCAATAAAAATAACAAACCACTTTGAAAGAGTCATTTCCAAGATACTCAGGAAATTGAGCGTCTCGTTTCAGCTCTGTTTAACAAAACAGAGCTACCAAAAAAGGCCATCATCTTTTAACAAATCTGTATGTCTCACTGGCGAGTTTGTATATGATCAGATTATTTTGGTCAAATGTGTAAAGTCTCACTCGGCAGATGTGCTGTGATTTAGTCACAGCAGGATGGGAGTTAAAGCAAATCAAAACGTGGTAAATAATCGGTCCTTTTAACAAACAGTAAAGCAACAACGAGTAATCGAATGACTCAGAAAGACATGAATCTTCTTGTACAAATATATTCAGCCCACGAGCTGACTCATTCGCTTCATTTTGGGCTTTTGGGAAAAGAAGCTGCTTCCTTTCGTTTCATTCTTGTGCGTCAGTCAGGTAATGTGACTTACATATTTGCAACAGAGTCTCTCTCTCGTCCCCACAAGGCTGCTAATTACAAGGGGCTCAGACAAAACTAGGGCACAGTTTTAACATCACCCAGTTCGCATTAGCAGGCGAAAAGCTGTCTGGGCTACAGCCTAACACCAGCAGCGAAATTCTGTTAAACAGCTTTTCACCAGTTAATCACCATCATAATCATGTTTTTTGTTGCTTATTTTGCTTCCCTGCTTCCTCCTCTCGTGTCGTTTTACCTCCATGGGGTTTACGGTGATGGTGAGGGCTGAATCGTCCCAGTCCATCTCGTTCTCCTTGCCGTTTTCCTGGTCCCTCATGGTGCGCTGGTGTGCAGCTCGGATGCGGAACACGCCCAGGATGATCATGAACACCAGGAAGCTGACGCACACCACGATGACGATGGTGGCAGCGCTCGGAACCACTACGAGGAGGTAAACCACATCAGGAAAAACACAGTGATTAGTTAGACGCAAAACAACACTTCACGATCAAATATGTGGAGCCGCAGCTTCCACCGCCGCTTTGGCTTTATGGCGTGCTCCCAGCGATCTGTACACACACGTGCTTTTGGCTGTTCAAGGTGTTGAGGCTGTTTTTCTTTAAATAGCTTAGCCCATCTCGCGCCAACCTGCTCCACTTTCCATATTAGCAGGAAGAGCCCTCTCTGGTGCAGTGGCGAGCTTAGCGAGGCAGTCAGCTTAGAAGAATACAGAAGCCGGAAAATAAAAGGTCGTGCTCAGTGTGCACTGCCTGTACAGATGTCACAAACAGCGCTCAAAAGTAATCCCTAACTTGGTCCATTAAAAAACAGACACACTACTAGTGTTTCATACATGCCCCACTTCTGCTTAGTAGGCTGTAATCCTCCTGCTTCATATCACAAATCTTTTTCTACAGCAACAATTAAGCTGATTACTGCTTTGATTATGATATTTAGTGTTGCATTCAACAGATAAACACGATATTGCAGCCAATACTGAGGAAAAAAATAAACACTACTGCTTAATTTATTTTCCAGGCATCCTTAAATTAATTTTTGCAGGAAAGATTTTTATACTTTGATTTTGTGTCTTTTTCCACGTCGCTGAAACAGATGCATGTTTGATTTTTTCTTCTTTTTTTTTTTTTTTTTGAAACTTTGGTGAATCGATGGCTGCAGATGACTACTGATTTTCTATGCAACCTGCTGAAAAAGGATGAAGCATTCTCCATGTTTCAGTACCTGAGGCCTGATGAGCGTTGACCAAATTATGCCCAGACAGATCCACAGAGGCGTGATGGACAGGGTTGATGAAGTTGGGCTGCACCATGGCATTGTTGGCATGCTCCATGGGACTGGCTGTGTGGATTACATTAACCTAGAGAGAAATAAAGACCACACTTGAAGTGAGGGCGCACAAGTATGTGGATAACACCAGGACAGGCTGGTCACGGTTCAGTGTGCACGTGACAAACGCTCAGACGTACCTCGACCTTAAAGTCGTTGCTGATGTAGCGACCATTGAGTTCAGAGCAGACCAGTTTAAATTTCCTGTCAAAGAGAGCCTCGGTGTGCCAGTTCTTGTAACGGATAAGGTGCAGGACCTGCTCGTAGTTGGCCATGGTGTTCACACCTGGACCACAGAGAGGGGGGGGAAGTGTTAATGACACTAAGTCATTTTTCCTTCTTTAATCTCACAGAACTATTAGAGGTTTTGCAGAAACCAGGGCTATATGCTAGTTAAGGCTTCCTAGCCGAGCACGGTGGTCTGTACCGGTGATGACGAGCCCCACGTTGGATGAGCTCATCTCTAAGCTGCGCTGCTGCAGCTGGGACATGTCCACTTCAAGGCTCTCGTGCTCTCCGTCCAGCTCGTCTCCCACCACAGTCACTTCACACGTGTCCAGGTTGTGCATGATTTCCTCCGACACCACCGTCTCTTGGACTGAAAGAACAAAAGCACAAAAACGATTGAGGAGGAAGATTTGGAGCACTCTTGAAAATCTGAAACAGCACTCCTTCTCTATTTCTTCAAGAACCGGCTGCCCTTTCCAAACAAATAGATACAGATTAAGAACAAGGGAACAAATATTTGTGATTTTATTTCTGTTCAATCAACAAAACAAAGTAATCTAAAGAACTGGAGTAAGAGAGAAAGATCCAGAACTGATGAGACATGCTAAAACGAGTCAACTACTGACATTATAGAATATGCAACGTGCTCTTTAGAAATGCTGGTAAACAGAGAATCCTGGCTCCAACAGTTAGTCCAATAAAACAACTACAGCAGATTTAGCAATGTTATTATACTTGTATATCAGAGAAAGTGATTTTATTATTTAAATCATAATGTTGTAATAGTCGGCATCCTCAGCTTGCTTATGAAACAAATTAATATTTCATGCATCTACTGCCTGTACCATTTGACTCTTCAAAGCTCCATTTTAATGACTCTTAATTATCTACCGTGTCATCTCTTGTTTGCGAGGTGTGTAAGGTGGGGCAGGGTAATGCAGGTGATAGCAGCAGAGCTCTGTAAGCCCTTTTGTCCCTTATGGCCTGCTGCTCACCGCAGGACGTCGTATCTCGTGGTATCTGTGTCAACCTCAGAGCTTGTCTATTGTGTCTCCTCCACTTAACTTATGTGCAAGCTGAACAGATGGCACCCTCCCTCTCGCTGTTTTTCCCAATCCCTTCATCCCCCAAGCGTAATCCTCAACATAGACTGCTACTGTAGTTCTGCACAGACGTCTGTACTGTACACACCCTGTAACTGCAGAATCATTCACTGTCAAAGGTGCAGACAGGTGAGGGTTTAAAGGGAAATCAAACCAGTGAGTGTGTGCGCTCTATTTTTGTTGAGGGGACGACATAGTATGTGCACGGGCCTATGTGTGCAAACGGAAGACCAGCTGCTTTCTTAACAAGCACCTAAAGCTCAGGAGGTACAATGAGAAGGTTGGTGGTTCGATTCCCAGCTCCTCCAGTCCGGATGTGCCTTAAATCACTCCAACACATCATCACTCCGTAATGCCATCAAGGCAATAATTACTATTACATATGCAGCCATGTTTAAATGGACAGGTTCAGGTTAGCTCCTGTGTATATGCTAAATCCTATTAGCATGATAGGAAGTTGCTTCAGAGTCCAGTGTGCACATCTCTTACCTGTAGGGTCATCGTCAGCTCCCTCTGCAGCTTCAGACTCCGTGTCGGCCTCCACTTCACGGGTGATGGTGCTCACAATGCGTAGCTCGGGGAACAGCGTCACTCCTTCCTGGCTCTCAAATTCAGCTGCACTGCGGGCAAAGTGGTCAATGCCGCTCAGGCTGATCTTGGGTTCTTCTGGTTGCAGCACCATCACGTAACCTTCAGCATCTGGCACCGTTACGCAGGACTCCTCGTTAAAGCATCTGTGAAATAGACGATTTTAAATGCTCAGAAATGTGATTTTCCTTCTGTCTTTTTTTTTTTTTTTTAAATCACGTTGCTGCTTCTCCCTATAGAAGAAAAGTGGCATGCTGAATAGTTGGGAAGGTATGTGAACAAATTTGAGCCAACAACAGTGTGCGGCATAAAAGACAAAGGCCTTTATTTGTGCTTGTGTAGAAGCCTAAAGCTCACCTATCTGTACAAATGGCAAAATAAAATTGTTTCATCAGTTCTTGTGGGTATTTGTGTATTTTTATGCATCAAGCTGTTTGATGTGTAACAAATAAAGAACACATTCTTTCTTTTCACTGACATTAAATGTCACTTTGACTGCAACAACATATAAAAAGCTAATTTCAAAAGTTCCTCATCAATTATAAAAATTTAACTGCCATCACAAGAAAAAATAAAAACAATTTAGTCTGATTACTCAGTCCACATCATAAAGCTGGGAGCTGATGCACATTTGTGCATGTGCAAATAAGAACAAATACTAAACGACTTCACCAACTGGAACAAATCTCACACTAGGCTCAGAACAACCACGAGAGCTTTGATATATTCATTTCATACTCGTGTATAAATCAGTAAAACTACTGCTGTTCTTACTGACTTTCCAGTGCTGCAGACATCAAAGAGAATAGAAAAGAAAGGAGAGGGAAAAAATGGATACTGCTCTTCAGTCTGTCATTCTCAAGCAGCAAAACACATTGTGTTTATTCTCTTTGTTATGGGCATCAGGTAAAACTCTTGACCTCCATTTTACCTCAATAAACCATCCTCACATTTTAAGCAGCAGCAGAGAAGCTTTCTGAATGTCTATGAGGCAGAAAGGACCTGCTTTATAAACAACACAGGGCTGCTGCTGCCGGCCAACAGATGAAGTGACAAGACACAGGCCAGGCTGCGAAAACAATAAGTGCTTCTGGCTTCTTCTTCTTCTTCTACTTACTTTACTGTGGTTGAGATACGCAGGTGCCTGATTCCAGGGGTTGGGAACTGGCGGGAGTTTAAGTAGGAGATGTGCTGCATGACCTTGTCAAAGGCATCGATGTCGTCACCTTCCACAGTCAGAGAGGACTGGTTGGGGTTGAATTCCACCTGAGAGAAGAAAACAAGGTGAGGGATTTGTGAATAACATGACCTGTGACTGATGCTGAGCTAACAAACATAAACAATCCTTTCCAGCATCAGTCCTGGAGAACCACTTAAAGTAATTCATTCAGCAAAAATGCAACTTTTGAGGTAAATATTCTCCAAAAGTTGCAGGTTTAAAATTAAAAATTGTTTTTTTTTTTATTTTTTATTTGGTTGGATGTTACGAACCACAGTTCATTACTTGAGCGAGCTGTCAAATGATATAAAAAAGATTCACTTCACAAACTCAAAGCTTTCTTTGCCTCCTCACCTTGATAGCTGAAGCTACCTCCTCAGGCAGCTGCACGTCCAGTCCTTCTTTGCACGTGTACAAACAGTCGATCACCTTCTTGTTCTCCAGCTTGCCGGTGCGGATAATCAGCCCCGCTAGGTTACCGCGGAAAAACTGCGCCATTCGAGCATTTCCACCTGGTTTCCAAGACAACACATAGAAGTTATTTAGGGGGTAGATTTCACAGGCTTCACCTTTTCTGAGCTGGAGCTTCAAGCATGCTGTCGCACTGTACAAAGCTGGCGTGAATGGAGTTCATGCAAGTTAGTATGTGTGCCCTTCAAAAGGCCCGAAGCCCAAAGAGCAAGACAGGCAAATGATTGATGAGCTTATGCACGCCAGCGGCAGCATGCAACGCTTGCATTAAAAGGGTGAACGGCTTACTGTGGGAAAAGAAATGACACCAACAGGGAAAAAAAAAAAAAGAAACTCAAAGGGATTGCGTAAGATAATGATGAATTAATCCTCTTTAGTCACCTCATTTTCACAAAATAACAGAGCCATCTTGAGGGCCGCAAAATGCTCATGATCTGAAATTTGGAGTTGACATTTCGAGAGAGGTACGCCACTCCTGTCTTCCAGCTACATCATAATGAGCATTAGTCTGCACCACTGCGGAGTCAGCGACAAACTACATCTCAAGGTCGCGTATTCATCCACTGATGTGTGTGTGCGCGCTTCTGCTGCAGGTTTGTTATGTGATACAGAGGAGTTACTGCTTCCAGCCTCAAGGTCAAGCTCTGAAAGAAAAGCCAGCATGGCTAAAAGGCTGCAGCTGGATCGGACTCTTGACTCGTTATAGATTTATTTGCGATCTGCTGGTGTATCAAATGCTGGGGGAAAAAATAAACAAATAAGGGGAAAATGAGAAAAAAAACCCAACTGCATAGCTTTTGCAGTTAGAAGAGAAAATAAAATACATGGGAGTCAGGCGCCACTGAACATCAATACTGCAACAAAACAAATTATTTTTGCATCTAGAATGGGTAGGAATCATTCTAGTCTTAATGGAATGAGGATGCAATTAGCATGGTGGGACATTGTGGACACATGGACATATCTGAGTAGTAAGGGAAAGACGTGAGCAACCTGAACTGGGCTCAGAGACTGTCTCAGTGTCATTGTCATGTCCTGAGTTTTCTGTAAAGGACAGAAACAAGAGAGCAGGAAGAGACAGGGAGGAAGGTTGAGGATCTGGAGGAGAGATTCAGATGCTACATACGAGGTCACGTCATTAATATTACAAAGAGTTAATACGCCATTGGCTGAATATAAAGTAACAGTTTATACAAGGTAGTTTATGTCATCTAGCATGAACACAGTTTTAACTCTTTCTAATAGAGTATCAAACACACAAAAGAAGAACTTGTGTTTCAATACAATGCATATAAATGATATAAATGTCAAAAAAGAGAGCTCTCCAAAAATCAGTTACACTGTTTACCTTGCCAGCAGGCACCAATCGTGAGCTGAGTTTCTATCTTGGAGGCGTGCAGTGGGTAGTCCTCTGTAACCAGGAAGGGCTCAAAGGTAGTCCCATCCACAAATACAGAAACAGTGGGGAAATCCACATTAAGCACATAGTGATGCCACTCTTTGTCACACACCTGGAAAGATGACAGCAGGACGAGTGAAAACCTGAACTCTAGACTCTGCAGTACACTGAAACCTGGTTTTTATTATTATTTTTAACTTTATGTGCCGCCTCATGCTGTGCACTGGCACAAAGTTGAGTTTTGGAAGCAGCAGACCTGGTCGAGCTTCCAGTGAAACTCTGCGGGTTTATAGTTCTCTGCCTCAGATGGCTCCTGGCGTAGGAGAAAGATCAGCCTGCAGTTGTGGACGTAGAGCGAGTAATGGTGTCTGTTCATCTCTGCAGAGAAGAAAACGACAGAAGAGATCAGGATGAGAAACTGTAACTCTAAAATATTCAACAATTTCCCTTGTGGGATAAATTAAATATCTGACTATCCATGGAAATGTGTAGCAATGTATTTGTGGAAAATATCACAATCTTCTTAAGAAACCATAACAAATGTGTTTTCGTGATGATTCTCCAGGTAAAACTGAACTCTTGTGCTCCAGCTCAGTGTCGAAATCTGTAATCTGTCAGAACACTAAGTGTTGAGAAGGTGTGGACTGAATACAGGCCCTTTTAGCAGCCTCTCTCTATTAAAAAAAATCGCTATGTGGCTGTAATATGCACAGTGTGGTTTAGCAACGCCTTACTGGAATTAGCAAAACCTCAGGAGAAAACAGAAAACAATGCCTGGATGGGATTTTACAGACTGACGCAATACCTGTGAACATTTAGCATTAATGGTGCCCTCATATGTATGTATGTAGCCATACATCTAAAACATAAGTACAATGAGTGTGCTGATAGAAATGGATGGTCCTTAAATACCCTGATTCATGGATACATAGATTATGCTTTTTTTTTGCGTCTTCACAATCACTCTTAAAACGCTGAACTATTTGCCCACATAGTCTCTCACAGAGTGGGCATCCTCTCCTTGTATCTGATTCTGAAAGATTTAACCTTTATGGGAAGGTTGTTGTTTTTTGGTAACCAATTAACACTTATTAATACACCATCAAACTGACACAAAGGTGGTTGTAGCTAAGGAGGCAGACCAGGTCATCTACTAATCAGAAGTTAGGTGGTTCAGTCCCTCACTGCTCTGCATGCCAAAGTATCCTTGGGCAAGATACTGAACCGTAGGTTGTTCCTAATATATTGATTGTAGTGTGCGCGTTAGATGCAAGTGCTTGCATGAATGCAGTTGTGAATGGTCTACGTTAGAAAAAGTGCCCATGCAGAGTAGAAAAACACCATATAAGAAACAGTCAATTTATCATTAACATGAAGCAAATAAAAATTTTAAAATATGGTTTAAATGATGAAAATACATTTCAGTTTTACGTGGTTCTGTAAAGCTAAAGCAAAATGAGAATCGTCTTTCTGTTCCAGACTCTGCTGAACAAAGGTCACAAATGACCCATGATCTCATGGGTATGGGAGCTTCCTGTCCAGGCCACAGCCCTGATGTAATCCTCCTTATATAAGCAGCTGGGCCGAAGCTGATGAACTGGCTCCCCGTCACTGGCCACGGCAGAGACTTTACAGTCCGTAAGATCAAGGAGCTTGTGACCATGGAGAAAATTTACAACTACTGTCAAAATGGAAAGGTCAGCAAGCGCTCAGCGGGATGTGAGAAAGAAATTAAAAAGGAATCACGTTTCCATGTGTTAGACCACCAGCTGAGCACAAACACTGATTATAGCCTGAAGTTTCAATGGTAGGGTTTTTTTGTTGTTGTTTTTTTTTTTTAATCAGAGGATCTCTTCAGACACCATATGTGCACCAATAATCAGTATCCGCCAGATATTTTAACAGCACAGTTTTGAGATTAATGAGTCCATGTGCCATGCTTATTATATGTATGAAACAAGACGCTCTGTCCTACAGAACTCTTCAAACCTTCTGTTCCAAGATTTTTATTAATATTTCATGCCAGCATTACAGTATTATTTAATCTTATCATGCCACTGGCGAATGGATGCACTTTATTACATTAGGAAAGGTGAAAATTGGGTAGTGCATGTCATTTATATGCTAAAAACAAGGCATTTTTGCCTTTTGCTAGGTGGTTTATATATAATGGTCTAGCATATATAATTAAACTTTTGTGGCTATTAGCATGATTTTACTGGAATTACAGCAATAGGGACATCAAGGTGGCACTGTAGCCTTACAGCAAGAAGGCTCAATTCCACTGTGTGGAGTTTGCATGGGTTTTCTCCGGGTACACTGGCTTTCTCCCACAGTCATGCAGTTAGCGGGGTTATCTTATTATAAAGCTAAATCTTCAATTAAAGTGGACTGACAGGAAGATTTAATCTATACAGTGAGTCAGTTATCTTTTTCCCCCCTTTTTAACAGTTGAATAATAGTTGGAGCCTTTAAATACGCATGTTTATTTTATTCACAATAAGCTGTGACTCCTACCCGTTTTGTCAGAGTTGCAGAGGATTGTCTCCTTCTCGTGGGCCCCAGGGCCGTGTCTCATCCACACAGAAATGGTGAAGGGGTCCTTCAGGCTGGTGCTCACCATACCATTAGGAACCTTGATGGCCTGGGTGCCATTAAATTCAAACACCTGATCGCTGTCGTGGCCGTTATCGGTTGGCAGCCCTACGGTCCAGTTAGCAGAGCTGCTGGGAGCAGGAAGGAGCTCCACAGTGCCGGAGCTGGCTCCTAATAAAGAAAGATGGTATACTTACTTGTATGTGGCTCACAGAGTTATAAAACAACTACTGACAAGGACCATTTCCAGTTCCTTACCACACAACTTATGCAGAGACTTCTCAGAGTAGGTGTCACGATCACAGCCCTTTCCAATATGGTTGGTTTCCAGTTCAATACTGGCCCGGATGGACGTGATTGGCTCATCACAGGTCTCCAAGTGCATGCTGGGGAAGAGGGCCAAACTACCAGTGCCAGGCTCGTATTCAATCCTCTTATTGAAGCCTGAAAAAGAAGCAGAGAGAGTAAAAAGCATTAAAAGATGTTATTTAATTAAAAGCCTTTTTAATACTAATCACTCATTAAGAAGTATTCCTCTTCTTTTGAGCTTGAATGAGGCCTTATAGTTTAAAGGAGTTCAATTATCCTTCTCAGCCTGTTTGGACTGCGTCAGTGATCGTTTACATTCAACACAAAAGACACAACTTAACAGTGATGGCTGGCGAGCTACAACAAAGGAGGAGAACTTTCATACCTTGCCAGCTGGGCTTGCAGGTGGGCTTGACGCTGATCTTCACCAGCACGTCCTCAGAGGCTCGGTTCTTTCCGCAGTCGTAGGCGGTCACGGTCAGTTTATACATGCGCTCTTTGCCATAGCTCAGTTTTTCTGTGTTCTTGATAAAGCCTGAACAGAGCAGGTGGGGGGGAAAATGTAATTTTAATAGAAGGACCATTCTTTAACTTCAAAGCTGTGGCTGTGCTAAAATTGGCAGAGGTATCGGTAGGTGTAGAAATCCTCAAAGCACTAAAACATTAAGCGTTTCAAACAGAATTATAGAGTAAAGACTATTTAAAAAACAAAACAAAAGGGATTTATCGACAAGCCAAACAAACTGATGGACCACTCTTAGGATTCATAACATTTTGAATTGAGACGCTGTACTGAGAGTTATTTTCAAAGCTTTTGTGTATGCAGAGTCTCACAATTAAAGTGAAATTAAAGTGTCACATGACCGGTTCTCACTGATCTCCTCATATTATCACCCATCCTTATTTATTTTTTTAGTTAGGCAATATAATCGTCAGAGTTTGAAAACTGGGTCTTGACTTTTTCTATTTATTTTTTGTTAAAGATAAAAAGAAATCCTCTTAAAATCCAGCACTAATCACTGACCAGCTCGGTGACGTTCAAAGAACGCCGTCATTGTCTTGCAAACCGACAAGTTTGTGCTGAATTTTGAATGACGGCCCTGCAGCATCATCATTTAAACTAATCAACAGGCACTGTGAAGCGTGTCATTGCACTCATGAGTCTTGGGCGTGGGCTGCGGCTTTTTTCCAGTGGGCACAAAGACAAAGGCGCTATGTGAACATCCGTACCATCCTTGTCGATGGTGAAGGGCACATCAGGGGTCACAATCTCGTAGTTGCAGATTTGGCTAAACTGGAACGAGCAGTCGGCATCCACCGCCTCCACCTTCAGGATGCTGTCGTACTTCTTTCCCTCAATGACGGTGGCTTTGTAGGACTTCTCCTTGAACACTGGTGAATACTCGTTGATGTCGTTCACCTGGATGTGGACAGTGGCCCTGATAGAGAGATATTCAAGTTAGGACACTTTATCAGTTGGATAGTCGATGGTTTATTTATTTATGTTATTTTATTATGAAAATGAGACCTTACATGATCATCCTCATTCATGGATAACTAAGACTGATCTCAAATCCTGGAGTGGTTAAAATAAAATAAATTCTTGACTTTAAGCCCTGGCCTGGCTTTTGCTTGATTACTGCAGATGGAAAGAATAATCTTCTTGTGTTGAGTCGACTCTATTTGTAATCATTACTTCATCACTACTGATCTTTTTTGTTTTTTTGAAAAGGTGCAGCTTAATTTTCTGTTGACAGACAAATCAAATAACCATCTAATCATGACCCTTATTCCATTCATTCAAGATTGGAAATCCTCACAATCCAGATGTGCATTCATGTCACCAAATGTTCATGGATAATTACACGGCTCATTCGGGAAAGGATTCCCTTGACAGTTCCCACAATCAGCATAAAGACTTAACAAAACGCAGCTTTTGATTTTACGCCAAAACCACATATTTATATTTGCACACTTGTGTGCTTGCTCTGCTTTGCTTTCATAACCCATTCGTCAGGGCAAATGCATCAGATTTGATGATGCATTTGAACCACAATCAGGATTTTTTTACTTAGGAGACCTAAAATGATTTTTCTTTTTGTATTCCTTTATAGTAGCGTATGAACAAGTGATCACTGTGAGCCAAAATCTGAGGCTTCCCACTGCTCTGTCATATTTTTTTTAGATAGTTAAAAACATTTTATCTCAAAGAAAATGTGCTCAAAGATAATTGTGCAACACTTTTAGTGCAGGGGTTAACTCACTTATGAGACTTCTTCATGTTGGCACCATCAGGACCCTCTCCACAGTCGTAGGCTTGGATGGTGAAGGTGTGCTCCTTCTGCAGCTCACAGTCCAGCTTGTCCTTTGCCCTGATAACCCCCTCTCCAGTGGACTTGTCCAGGACCACTGCCTCAAAAGGGACATTCTGCCCGTGGATCCTGAAGCCGCAAATCTCACCTGAACATGTTAAGAGCCAAAACAGAGCTTGCTCAGAATAACTGGTGACCGCTGTGAAATTTAAACGTCTAATGAAGCGATTAAGCAATTATATTAACCACAAAACAAATTAATTAAACGCCTCAAAAATAAACAAAATCAAATCAAAGTCAGCCACAGGTTTTGGGAGCCAGGGACTTGTAGATTGAGGTGCGTGGGGTCTGTGGAGGAAGCCCGTGTGGGTGAGTAGTTTGGGGGTGGGTGACATTACGTATCAGTACAGAGAGTGTATTTTCCAAGCCACTTGAAAACATTGCATCCAGTCATGCAGGCAGAAACTGAAAAAATGTGGACAGGCATTTCACAGGAGTACTTAAGATATTAAAAAAGTAAGTCATGAAACAAAGTTTAAAAGTAAGCATATAGAGCACAGTATATTTGTTGAGAATAAAAAAAACAAAAACGTTACATCCTATCTCATGAGACAAACAATATATAACACAAATTATAGGAACAAAAATTGAAATCCTTAACAATAGAGACCATTGAGATTCAGCCATCCTGGCTTAAATGTCTGCAAAAGAAAAGGGGGAAAAAAAGCCCAGACAACGCTTAATATTTTGGCACAATTTGAGAAAAGTCTTCCTGTGTAATTTTGCCTCTGACCCAAAACTACTGCAAAATGAACTGAAAAGAAAACCATGAAATCATAGAGAACTAAACCAGTACAAAAACAGTTTTCAAACAAAAACAAAAGTACTGGATGAGAACTGGGGTTAGAAATATCAACTTGCTTGACATCCACATCAAATGACAACTGCAGCCATGCTAATGGTAGAGGTTAGTGGTGGAGAATTAGAAATCAAGAGATCCACTGAGGCAAAGATGCGATAACAGAAACTTTGCAGCAGAGAGAGTTTGCATTAGTTAACAATCTCAGCAATCTCACGTGAAGACTTAAAATGTCAGAAAGGTTCACAGGAGTCACTGGAATTGCGCAGCTATCACGAGGTCATTAACGGCCACAACCGAGCATGCTCGGTGCCTTTAAGATGGTTACACTTTAAGGTTCAGCTTCTTAAAATACCAATTAGAGTTTCAATTTCTGCTCCAATTGCCGCATGTTAAAGAGGTTATAAAATAATCCTACACAGACTTTTAAATTGGAGTTGTGTAGAAAATTGCTTTAGCCTTCTGCTTTCCCCCCCCCCCCCCCTTTCTTTTTTTTCTTCGGGGAATTAAAAGGACCGAATTGGACAAAACGGCAAAGAGACTCAGAACTCCTGTTTTTTGTTGTTGTGTTATTTTAAAGCGGCTTCTGTTTCCTGCTGACAGCTGAAAAACTGTTAGGGTCTGCAAACTGCAATGGATGTCTCATGCACAGATATTTCTAAGAACAGTCAGCCCCCACATCACACTTTTCATCCAGCTGTTGGAACGGCAAAAACTTCAGGGTGAGAAAATAAAACGCAAGGTCAAGAAAACCAAATGGGGAGTTTACAGAGCATGAGCACGAGGAGTTTCTGTGTAAAAGTGTGGATGCTGGTTTTAGCGTTAGTGGGTTAATAGTAACAAGTAAGCACAAGGCAGAAGAAAGAGCCCAAGATCACCTTCTTCAGTGAGGGTCACCTCAAAACTCTCTACAAGGAAGGGAGACAAGATAAACCCAGATCAGTTCAGAGAAGAGTTAGAAGCTGAGAGATAACACACACAGAGGACAGGAAGATAATACACGCTAGCTAAAGGCTTACAATACCTCCCTCAGAGAAACAAAAAACATACTGCGAGTGGGGAATAAGGGCTACACCAGAGTAAACAAGTACTAAACAAGTTAAAAAAGAAAAAGAATATATAATTAGAGGATAGTTTAGACAGTCCGTTTTAGACAAGTGTGGAAAGTCAGTCCCGTCACATTGAAATCATATTTCTCAAAGCGTCACATTTACCATTTTCATTCATTTTTTAATATATTTTATATATTAAACTTTAAGACATGAAGATAAAGTAGCTTAGGAAAAACAAAACGACAACTTCTTTTGTTGCTTAGCTGACGTTTTCAATCTCTTTAACAGGTGAGCTGGGCCTTTGTTTGTACCTACTGAACAATTAGAAATGGATTTCACATTAGCCAGTGCAAGCTGGTATAGTGGATGGATGGAGGTGCTGCTAAAGTCTGACATGCAGTCGGCACTGTGGCTGCTGAGTTTAACACGCTTCTAACGACCAGCTCACATCAGGAGTTTAGGATTTCCTTAGCTTTTCATTTATCTCACAGGCCTCTCAGTTCGGATCAGGTCAGCAATCACAAGGATAGTTAAACATTTATCCTCAGCCTGCCTAGTACTAATTAAATACAGTGAGTAATGTTCTCAATACATTCACACACTCACAAAAGGTTAATATCTTAACCCATTTTCCAGGAGCTGTGTGGCAGAAACAAGATTCTTCCTCCTTTCGCCTTGTCTATTACTTCTCAGGGAATGAAATAACCAGATCTGGTGGGTGGGCCATTCTTGCTTTGTGTTTCACACTTGTGTTACAGCACAGTCATCCATGAGCACTGAGCTTGTGTTCAAAGGCTTTAGTCTCAGCCATTTCAGTTCCAATTACCCTGCCCGTCCCACAGCGAATCAGCCTTACAGACAACTTATATAGCAACTCCTCGTTCGTGGTGAAGCTTCTGTTCCTCAGACTGACTTAAGAACCTGGGATTGGGCTTCTGAATGATCTGCAGGCTGGCTTAAAGTGAACCCTGCTTGCTGGCACAGAAGAACCGACTAAAAAGGAGGCTGCATGACAGAGTAGGTCACCCCTGCTGCCACGTGAAGCCGGACTGCTTGCTCTGTCTCAAAAGAGCAAGTTCACAAGGACACACAGTCCAATCGCAAAAGGCCTGCTCATCAAAAGAGCTGAAACAAACAGGACTCCCCTCCCCAAAGCTCTGCATTCAAAACAATTTTTATGTGAAGGGAGACAAACATCATGCAGAGAGTTGGGCATATTACTCTAATCATGGCTCTCTTGGTGCAGTTGTCCACCTTAAAAAGCTGCCAAGCCAATCAGCTCAGGAGAAATTTCACATAACTTTGTCAAGAAGATTACATTTGGCATGTCCTGTGGCGTGCACGTGGATGCTAAAGCCTCACATTCTAAATCAGGGGGAGTAATCTGTGATTAAAACAGTCATATAAAGCCTGGTGAGAGCACCGAGTGTGAAGAGAGCCGCAGACAAGAGATCACACAACTCATGTGATGTGAGATGGTGGGAAACCATTTCCAGTGCTGTGGTGCTTTGAATCATGGCCAAAGTCAAGCCTGATGTGATTAAAAACCCCAGAGCTAATGCTGCCTTGGTACATAAAGCACACTAATTGTGCCTCTACAGTGGGAGAGAGGGAGGGGGGGAAAAAAACTTGAAAAAAGTTTTTGATCTGAATATCAAAAGGTTCAGCCTGGAGGATATGGTAAGAAACTGTACATCAGTATGGCAGGCAAGTCATAAAAAACTAATGTGCAGAAATGTGTTAGCAGAACTTATTCAAGAGTGAGCTGACAATTAAGACCTGACAGTTACTGTCTTCTTTCTTCACTGCAGACTCACTGCTTTGATTTGTATCCGTGTGCATAGCTAATCTAAGATTACAACCTGTATCACAGAAAGAATTACGAGCAATGTATAATGAGACACCCTGCAGGGAAAGAGACCTCCACACATTAACCATGACATAGATGTAATTTTTTAAAGAATCAAGTGTTAAACAAGCTTTATTCTATTTCATTTATCAAGAAGAATAAGATTTTAGCAAGTGGATGGACTCTTTTTCTTCTTCAAGTCTATAAACTATTCCTGCAGTTTTTCCTGCATCCATAATACTTGATAATGTCACAAAGCTCAAAAGGTACAAACTAATTAGTGGATGTTTTCTGTAATTTGGTGCGAAAAGAAGAATTCTTGTTAAGGAACAGATGCAGCAGCATTAAACGCTCTCTCTCACCTGCGTAGCGTAGAGGAGCATCTTTGTCCAGTGCAATCAGAGGAGGGTCCAGAAGAACTTTGTCGTCATTTTCTGTTACGATCCCATGGTACGTTGTCTCAATCCATGGTTTGTGCTTATTAACTGTCAGAGGGAGAGCGAGACAGAAAATGTATGAGTATGTAAAAAGTAAAAACACTAAATATCTGTCCACAATCGAGCTGGCAACTTGTTTTTCCTCTCACCAATGCTGAATAACAAACTGACACTGTGTGTGTGTGTGATCTCATTGCTGGCCTGACTTTTCTTTCCCCTCACCAGTGAAGCTTAAATACATTTTTAATGAGGTTTTGGATGCTTTTAATGGTATTTTTAGAAACGACATTAGAAGCAACACAAAACAAGAAAAGATCACATACAACAGCAACTGGCAACCATGAGCCCTGAAGGAATGAGAACATGCATTGTTTACAGAAGGAAGGAGCAGGTCCAACACTGATGTGCCGCCAAGCATGTGTATCAATACTGGCACATTTTTCAGACAGCATCAGCGAGGAAAAATTAATCTCACAAGCTTCAATTAAAAATAAAAGAATTTTTGGTTCAGGATTTAAAGGGTTAAAACTGATGACAAATGCATAGGAATATCAATAATATCAATATTCATCACTAATAAAAACCCTGTATTGAACATCCTTCTATAGCTTCAGTTTTAAGATGTACAAGTTACAAAGCATGATCCACAGTTTGCATGAGTTAATTTGTCCTGACAGTAGATTCAGGGGTGATAAAGACTTTCAGGCCAGTTTTTGGAGCGGCAGTCGAGCCGTTTACATCACTGCGTGCTCATCGGCCTGAGACGAAGCCCAGCTGCAGACGGGACTCGGCTGTAGCTGGCGGCTGTAGCTGGCGGCTGCAGTAAAAAGCTGCAGTGAGTGACATATTTGGGATGGTGCAGAACATGGCGCTGATGCGGGGAGATACAGCTCTCTTACAGCCAATATGCGAGCACTTCAGAATGCGAGGGAGGGCGGTATTCCTGTGCTACTGATCTGCAAAGGTGACGCTGACGCTGGCTGACAGCACGCCGTGGGGGACAGATACGGTCGAAAAGGTAACCAGACGAGGCACAACAACACATAAATACGTCCAAATCGCTCTGACGCTGATTCACTGCATTTTGGAATTGTAGCTTTAGTTCAGGCATAATATCACATTAAGAAAATATTATATAACAGCTCTACTTTTTATACTGTGATGACACAAACAAACAGAGCTTGCCGAAATCCGTTCAGACACGCTGCCTCTACCCCGACCAACCGCAGTTCTTATTCAGATGGTAAATTTGAATAGAAACAATCTAATCCCTGCTAACAATGAAGTGCTGCAATAGCCTAAACAATCAATGGCAGGAAATCATTGATCACAGCATAATTAGGAGGCTCACAAATAGGAAACATTTCCAGTTATATAACAGGTAGGATTGAGAGTGATCTCTTTTAATAATCAATAAGATGAGAAAAACTCCCAGTGTTAATACAGGCACTTTTGGGGGGTTTATTGATAAGAATGCTACAGCTGTTAAAGCACACGTGAAGTGACCTCAGGCTGCTGTTGGATGTAAATAAGCCTTTTCTGTAACATTCGATTTTCTAAGATGAGACAAAAAGCAATAGGGCAGATACAGACTTTCCACAAACAAGTTAAACATCAATTACCTGCTTCATGAGCTTTTTCCACTTTTAATCACAACACTGCAGGGAAACATTGCAGTGCTGAACTGCTTAAATAATAGCCTCTAAAAGCCTGGTTTGCTATTAAAAGGACCATTTTGAGAGTGTCAGACACAAACTGGATTTAAAGAAAAGACAGTGGGAGGGTCCATTATCAATGCTTTGTATCTGTCCACACACACTTTGGCATTTTTCACACAATATAAAAACTTTGGCATAACATCAAACTGTAATTATAATCAAACACTCTTTGCACAGTACTAAACATAACTGGCAGTTACTCAAATACGCTTATAGCTCAGCATGATAATTATTTCATGAGCCATATTCTCCTTTAATCACCTTGTTTAAAAGCTCAAAATTGCATTTTTACATTTCTGGTTGCTTTACATCAATAACAAAGAAAAAAAATGATAAAAGGTTACATGAACAGAAATCTTAAAATCGACCAATTAATTGCACATGATAATGCTGATCCTATGCACAAAATTCATTAACAAGACAACAAACAGCTTTACGATTAATTACCGGATCTGTGCTTCAAAATGTTCACGGATATTCTCACGAATGTACACATGAATGTGTGTATTGTTAAACTTTTACACTCAATAACTGATAACTAATTGTTCCAGAAACGCTTTTAGTAAGCAAACTGACCCAAAGGATATCCAGACCTTCATAAATGTGTGTCGTTCCACTAAGACTTACACAAAACGCACACATTTTCAGATGTTTTTCCTACCTGACTTTTTACAGTTACATAGCAATTGCAATATGGCATGCAGTGAAATTACTTTACTAATAGGAAGGTGCCTGATGTTCTCCAAGAGAGTCTGGGCTACAATTACATTATGAGCTTTAAATAGTAGCCACAGATGTAAACAGAAAACCCACACAAGCATAAACGCACAATGTAAATGTTTTCAGATGACATTTGGTGACAGCCTGTCAAATCCAATTTCAGTGAAGCAAATGAATTGCATTTGTGTCATTGCATAATTAAGTGTAATTCTCAGTTATTGCACAATCAATGGAAATTAATTACAAGCTACTTGCACGGGATTTGTACGACACACGCATCACCAAGCATTAGCAGTATTACCCAGAAATTAGTTAGATAGCCTTACAGCGAAGGAATTTGGCACAATCTACCAAGCAAGGATTTTCAATCATGACTTACAACAATTATACACTTTATACAGGCTGTGACATTAAATAATCATTATGAAACAGTTGATAACCCGTTAAAAGTGTGTCTGAACCGTACAATATGTAATAACCTCAAGTCTAGTCTTAGCAAGGACAAAAATACTGCACAGCTATGACAACAAACTGAGTTTAAACGTCACTATGTTAACTCAAATTGAGTCTTTAACAATATAAAAAACATTTTATTTGACACAACTTTACACCAGTGCCTTGATTGAAGGCGCTGCTTTGCCTGCCAGTAATTTTTGATTTGATCGAGCCTAACGAATAGTCTTTGCATCTCGTGACCCTGAAGTGAAGTGGATATCTTCAGACAGATTGCCAGAACAGACCAGTACTACAATAATCAGCTCTAGCTTCTTCAGACTCACACTTACTGTGAGCTAGGTCACATGATCACATTTGTTCACGAGTCCTTTATGGCCTTCAGGACTAATACTAAATGGCAAGAGGTCATGCAGTATCCTCCAAGACTCTGAAATGTTTTGTATAAACCTGCAATCTTGCCTGTATTTGTATGGCACTTTACATATCCAGTCATCCACCCATTCACACACTGGTGATGACAAGCTACATTGTAGCCACAGTTGCCCTGGGGTGCACTGACAGAGGCAAGGCTGCCGGACACTGGCGCCACCGGGCCACACTGGCGCCACCGGGCCCTCTGACCACCACCAGTAGGCAACGGGTGAAGTGTCTTGCCCAAGGACACAACGACTGAGACTGTCCAAGCCGGGGCTCGAACCGGCAACCTTCCGATTACAAGGCGAACTCTCAACTCTTGAGCCACGATTGCCCATGAGATGAACCAAACAGGACATCTCTCAGATAGAATAGCAATGAATTGCACTAGTTAAGAGTTATTTGCCCCAATATATTAAACACAATGCCCATTTACTTATCAATGCTAGGTGACAGATACCATTTTTCTACTGGCAACTATTGATCCAGTTGGAGATATATTCACAGAGGTGTATGTGTTTTGTGCATCAGAAGTTCGTGAGGGTGATCTCTGCCTATAATGCTTACTAGGACTAGAAAACCTTGGAAAAACCTGGTAGCTAGTCTAATGGTGGTCAACCCACATCTTTACTGATATATAATGAGGTTTTAAAATTCAACACTGAGGATACAGAGGACGTCCCCGAATGCTGTCTTTGCTCTGTAAAAGAAGGAAATCAGTGAAAAAAGGATGTGCAGAATGGAGCTCAACCCCAAATGATAGCTTCAATGAGCCATTTAAATTATGTATAGCTGTACAGGCTTTTATTCTCAAGGAGACAACCCACTGAGACAGCAAAAATGCCAAGTGGAATGCCTCCATTCCCCTCAAGAAAAAGAAAATAAAATAAAAATAGCTAGATGAAGAAAATACTCTCAGACAGACAGGTGTATAGCACGGAACATCTTGCCATGTGACAACGCTACTTCTTTTGGGCAACCTTGAGTCCTGAGATTCCTAAAGATGTTACGTTGATCCGTTTCGCCTGCCCTAATCAAAAAGGTTTTGCTGCCAACAATCTAGGGTGCCAGACACCACAGGACACCTCAAGACGTCCTGTGTGAATACTCTAACTGGCTGGAGTTACTCACAGATATTGTAGCTTATAAATGTGTTTGTCTAATTGTGCAAACCTATTGTGCTATAAGTTTTAGTTTGAAGCATGCTTTTTGTATAACACAAAACTAATGAAAAATAATTAATAGTGATGTATACGCCTGCGAAAAAATGTTAACATGTCTGAGAAAACAGATGGCACACCTTTGACAGATTACCGCTACCGTACTGCTGTCAAAAAACACAGCCCAAATCAAACAGACACTTCCCAGGAAATCAAATCTAAAACATTATTTTATTTAAAGTGGGAAATCTCACATGGATTGCATGAAATTGCCAACAAAGCCTTTTTGACAAGATCGCTTCATCAAGCCTGCAGTGAGTAGTGAGAACATTTGTTGTGCTTTGACAACATTTGACACAGAGGAACATGAGCAAATCTGAATAATTTACTTACTTAATAATAATAATAATAATAATAATAATAATAAGCTGATTATAAGGGGAGAAGATGTGTTTTAAGGGATGGACTGGCTGCTTTTAATAAATAAAAAAATAAAAAATAAAAAATAAAAAAAAGGGGGAGACTTTGGGATGAGATTAGAAGTAAGGCCTTTGAAACAAGGCAGCCTGTTAAAGGCCTGCTGCTGCAGCACTGAGGATTTTCAACCTGGACGAGTGCCATTTCTTTAATTTAACTTAATCAGGAAATGAATCCATCTAATGCAGTGCATAGGCCCAACCAGCACAATTATAACCTGCAGACTCAAGTCTTCATACAAATCAAAGCATATAATTCAGCGGAAAGCTGAGTGATTAACATTAAACTGAAACTGGCCTTACTGTGTCTTGTGTTAGCAAAAAACAAATAAAATAAATCAGATTTACACTAGTTATATTAACCACCAACTAATCTTAATTGTATTTTTTAATGCCAAAAATGACCATGTTAAAAATGATAAGCAGCTAATCCTAAAATTTGTTAAACTGAATTTTTTATTTGATCATCAAAATCACTGAAAATTAATCAGAATAGTTTTTCACATGTGAAAGAGCAGAAAAGAAAACTGGAAGCCGAAATTGGAGACAGAGAAAGAAAAAGCACTTAAATAACCGTAATCATAAATATATTCTATGATACCAAAAGTAGTGGATATGCTGCACCTCTCTCCCAAAGAGCCCCTCAGTAATTTTATATTACATTTACAATTGTTTTGCTGCACTGCCGCAAGTGCAAAGAGGAGGTCCACCACAGTTCTAACTGTGTAGTGATACATCTACTCAATACTGTCATATAAATGTAACCAAGTATACGTGAATTATGATGTGATTTTTCTTGAAGTGCTCCAGTGGAACACACCAGAAATCTCGATTGTGCCGCCACTCTTGATTTTAGCCGTACATAAACCTGTAATGTCAAACTATCAAACTGAAAAAAAAAAACAAAAACCTCCCCATAATTTTAAGCAAAGTCAACAAACTTCAAGCATTTACTGGCTGGTGATTCTATACATGAAGTTTTTAAGTCCTGGTCATAAAATAACTGCCCGCAGGAGCTGCCAAGATGCTCTCTGAGTTAAAAGGCTCAAAAGAGGTCACAGCAACAAGGAACAAAGTAGTTTCACGTTAAATCCATTTTTAACGGGATGCAAAATAAAGCTTTTTTTTTTTTTTTTTTTTTTAAAGTATCTGGCCCCATTATCACTGCGACAGACTGAAAAGAAACACGCTCATTTTTAAGATGCCTAGAGAAATAAACAGTAGGGATGGTGCATCATTAACCACATTTAATGTGTCATTTAAATTCTGTGGTGCAGACTTATCAGGTAAAAGGTGAACAGAAAAGGAAAGCCATTTTTAACCACTGCACACACATGCATATATTTAAAGATTAAGAGAAAAATGGACTAGTTATTCACCATCCTATTTTTAACACAAGCAAGTCTTTGTACTCAGTATAAATGTTATATGCAGAGCTGGGCCATAAATACACAGACATTTGAAACCAATCTTGGCATTTTGCGGTGTAATAAAGTCTTTTCAGGCAGCATTATCCCCCCGCCAATAACCATGAATACAAATAAGTTCACAAAACACAGAAAGATAGACACGGGAAAAATGAAAATATACAAGAAGCCTCTGAGGGATGAATGTGTCAGAAGCTGGAGACAAACACACATATCGAGATATTATTACTAAATGTGCACAGATGGTGGGCCACTGGATGCACTTCCAGGCCGGCAACCACACAGCGCCATGCAATCCTGTTACACAGCAAATAAGGCCAATGTCATTTAATCCTATAATGGGATGCGTCTATTTCATTCAACGACAAGGTCGTGCAACGAGCGAGATATAAAGACATCAAAGAAACCTGGAGAAAACAAATTCCTGCCAAATTCTGATCGTGTACATGTAGAGGTCGGCATGGAGCTACTTTCATCGGGCTCCCTTATTCACAAGGGTGAGGGGGGGCACGACAACAGGTAGAGTCACATGTTTGATTTGGCAGATTTTTAAGCCAGATGCCCTTCTTGATGCAATTCCAAAGGGACTTGTGTCTCTTCCCAGGATTGAAACCAGCATCTTTCAATTCTTAGATGATTTTTAAACCAATATACTATTTGTACAGAGGTGACCATGATACCAGTTGTGGATATGGACAAGTACACATGGAGACCCGACAGCCGGGTAGCCATTCCTACACTTCTTTGAAGTCTGCTGCTTGGGCACAAGCATAAGTGGTTTATTGTAATGTAAATTATCTGTTCACTGGTCCCTCCAGATCCACACCGTTTGATGCTGAAATGTACATCATAGGAACCAAAGCAGATCCTAGTGGACGCTGAAAGCATAGAATGGCACCAGTATGCCCTCCACGTTGGCCACTTTGCGTAACGCCACATCTTTATCACACAGTCAGTTCTATTTATGTCCGCCATTAAAGCGCAGGTAGCTGCCACAGTATTCTCCTGAACGATAAGTGTCGCCACTCAGACAATACTGCCACACCAGTGCTGATATAACGGATGGACATGGTTTTCAGCGTGCGCTACCATGAGACAGGGTTAAGCTGTGAGCATAAAAGATGCTCAAATGACAGGAAGAACTACAGAGATCGAGAACATTTTGGAGAGCAAAGTTGAAACACAGCTGACTGATGACACAGATGGACCAGGATCAAGTACTCGATTTGTCTGTGTGCGCCAAGCTGTGCTGTGGCATGCCTTCGACTAATCAGCTCTGCGTCTCTGCCACCTGCACTGAGCTCCCATGAAGCAGAGGGGCATTTGAGGACTTGAAATGAAGATTTGTGTTTTCCTTTTCAGCATTTTAGGTTTCAATTTTCATATATACTAAATCACGATTGGCAAGTGCTGCAGCTAGATAGAGATCAAATCTGCTCAAAAGAAATAAAGTAAACAACAGAAAACCTCAAATCTGTGGTGGAGTTGCACTGGGTTACATGCTGTCCATTCACTTGGACACAAAGACAAAGTCCCGACTATGGTTGCCTTGCTCTTTTATAGAAGCCTAACCTATACAGTTTGGCCTATTAACCGTGATGAAATACTTCCCGCGAGAACGTTAGAGTCACAATAGGTGCTGGTAATCCTGAGATTCAATAGGCAGCCTTTACACTCGTTCTCCATCTATGCCAGGACTGTGAATCCTCCTCCCCAACACCAACACTCTGGCAGCAACTCTGAGCCCACAACATATTTCCCCTAAGGGAAACACAAGGATAAAAATCTTAATCTCAAACCACTTGCCAAAAGTTTTCACTTCATTGTATAATCCTCCCTAACAGTACAGATTAAACCAAACACAATAAGAACACGGCTCACTCGTCCTTACTCTAGAAGAACCAGAGAAAAATGCCACAGCTGTCCAGATTGTAGCTGCATGATAGCAGCAGATGATCAGTCTGTAATTATCAGATCAAGCCTCGTAATGCCGGTGAACCTCCGAGGACCTGTTGTGTAATGATGATGCTGCAGTCACACGTGAGGCCTGTGACATTCAGTGGAGGTCTGCTTCGTCGATTTTATATTTGACAGGCCGGCAGCCTGCAAGTCTTGAAATCTTGTTTGATTACATGCAAATGCAGAGCTATGGCTGGTCACACCAGAGCAACACTTACCCTTTGTGCAGCAACAATTAGAGCATTCATTCATGCCTATCACATACATCCAAGTATATGGAAATTTTATTTATGATATACCACACACACACACACACACACACACACACACACACACACACACACACACAGAATAATCAGCCTCATTCCACTGATTGATTAACCAGACTGAGAAATATAATAAACTTAGTAGGAAAATTGGCCAATCAAGGGAATACAAGTGGCTGAATGGTCTACAACAGGGGTCACCAACACGGTGCCCGCGGGCACCAGGTCGCCCGCAAGGACCACATGAGTCGCCCGCGGGCCTGTTCTAAAAAATAGCTCACCATAACAACTTACCAGTAAGCTGCATCTATTTTTATTTTTTCTTGCTATTTTTTTTTATCACAATTGCATTGGCGTTAATTTGTTAGAGATAATATATTAAAAAAATGTTTATTATTAAATATTAGATCATGATCTAATATTTAGTGCTAGCTGGTCTCCACGGAAACAGTTGCCGTGAAGACCAGCAAAGGCAAAGGTGAGGAGATGAGGAAAACATGGCGGAAAAAAGGAAGAAAACATATAATTTTCACAGTGAATGGGAGGAAGAGTTTTTTTTTACCACTGTGAAAGATTCATGCGTGTGTCTCATTTGCGGGGCAACTGTGGCAACGGCAAAGCGGCACAACGTGGAGAGACATTTCCGAACGTGTCACACAAGCTACCATGCTAACTACCCAAAGGGCAGCACACTGCGAGCGGAAAAGGCCCGCGAATTAAAGGCAGGTTTGAGCAAACAGCAGTCTTTTTTCACGAGACCGGTGAAAAACTCTCAAAAAGCAACCGAAGCCTCATTTAGAGCTACACATTTCATGATTAAGAAAAAGAAGGCATTTTTAGACGGGGAGTATTTCAAAGAAGCAATGATGATAATTGCAAAAACTGTGCTTAAAGACGAGAAATATGGAAACGATGTAATCTCCACTCTCTCTGATGTCCAGCTGGGGGCAACTACAATTGTTAGAAGAGTGTCGGCTATGTCCGGGAACTTGGCCGATCAGTTGGATCAGGATCTGGCAAAGTGCAGTTGGTTTAGCATCCAGTGTGACGAGTCCGTCGACAGCAGCAGTACAGCACAGCTGATGGTCTTTATCCGGATGGTATTTGATGGTTTCTCCACAAAAGAAGAACTTCTGACACTACTGCCGCTAAAGACAACAACGAAGGGAGTTGACATCTATAACGCGGTGAAGGAGTTTTTCGCGAAGAAAAAGGTACCGTTGGAAAAGCTGGTATCAGTGACTACCGACGGGGCTCCTGCTATGATCGGCCGACATACGGGATTCATCGCTCACTGTAAAGGTGACACAGAGTTCCCAAACTTCATGCATTACCACTGCATCATTCACCAGCAGGCGTTATGCCCAAACGTGATCGGCTTCGAGCACGTCATGACTCCCGTCGTGAAGATCATAAACAGCATCCGCTCCAGAGCTAAACAGCACAGAACATTCAAGGTGCTATTGGAGGAGCTGTCAGCTGAATATGGTGACCTGCTACTACATACGGAAATCCGATGGCTCAGCAGGGGACGGATTTTGCTTCGTTTTTTGTCACTTTTGGGTGAAATCAAGGAGTTCATGCAATCCAAAGGGGAAGACACATCTCTGCTGGAGGACACTGAGTGGACACTTGACCTTGCGTTTTTAACAGACATTACTGGGAAACTGAACCATTTGAACTGTGAGCTGCAAGGCAAAGGTAAGACTGTTGCTGACATGATAAGTGCTTTAAATGGATTTAAAGCCCAGATGAACATTTTCTCTGTGCATTTACAGAGAAAAAAGGTGCTGCACTTTCCCTCTGTGCAGATGGTGCTGAAAGACAATGCTTCTGCATCTGAGACTTTTGACAAAGTTGCAGAAAAGTACACTCAAGTCATAAACCGACTTGGTCAAGAGTTTGAGAACAGTTCTCAGTGGCAACATTACAGTGTCATGTCAAAGTTTAATTTAATTATTGAAAAACAAATGTGTTTGTTAAGTGTAACATGTGACAATTTGCTTTAAAATGCTGCCAATTTGGTGAAAAGTTCTGTAAAATTTGAAAGTTGATTTTTTGTATGTTACATACATACAAAAATAATGTATGTAACAGTGCATGATTTGTTAAAATTTGTTAGTGGTAAGTGAAAATGTTGTAGAAGTGATCACTTCAAAATGTAAATACTTGCAGAGATATATAGAAATAAAGCGTTGCATATTGATATTTATGTTTCCTACCTTGTTTCCTAATTGCATTCTTTATAATTATGGTGAAAAATAATTAACATAATTAGTGTCCGTACATAGATGAATATCATTAATTATTAATGATAACACATAATTAAGTTAAACTGAGGAAATTTGTTATTTGAGAAGTGGGTGTCAAACTGGTAGCCCTTCACATTAATCGGTACCCAAGAAGTAGCTCTCACTTTCAAAAAGGTTGGTGACCCCTGGTCTACAAGCAGCGCGTGCAGAGTGTGTTGTCTGAGACTAAATAAAGCCTGTTGTTGCCAGGTTGATCACATTTGTCCCATTAGCTGCACTGAGAAAAGAAGGAGGGAGTGTGTGCACTGAGGCAATAGTCAGACCTTATGGGTTTTTCATGGAGAGTCTAGAAACTTAAACATTATTCTAACAGAAGAATATGCTGAATGCCCCAGCTATATCCCCTGCCTCAGCATATGCATTTTAACTATGTAAAATTATTCAATAATTTTGTGCTAGCCAGAAGAAAAGTTTGCCTCATAGACAGGTGTGCCTTCGTTGCAAATTAGATGACAACTTCAGGGATTTAAGGCAGCACAGTGAAACAGAAGCTGTGGCCAAACAGCTTAAGGTATGTGATGCTTGCAAATGTGAGCCAAGGAATGACTTGAACTATTTAGTCCATTTTTGTGGACCAGAAATAATCAAAGAATAATCTGCTCACGGTGTGAAAAAGCAGGCACACTTCTCTGTTTGCCTTGCCTTAAAAGCTCTGGAGCTTGTTGACGTAAGCTACTTCCATCACAGACTGTGGACTGTTCACAGAACCCCGAAGACCCTTAACGCAGCCCAGACTTCAGGCCCCCTTCACTCCTTAAACACTCGGCTCACACAGGAGAGCCTCTCAGTTTCCCTGCCAGGCAACAACATTTGTTTGTCCTCCGTGCAGTCACAACCACCCAACAGAGTGAACACACCCCGGACGACACGGCGGTCCTCTGAAGCGGGGGTGGGGAGCTGCGGGGCCTTGAACGCAACTCAATCACCTCTCTGTGCGAGCTGCACAAAAGGGGCCAGTGAGAGTGAAAACACAAGAGAAAAACAGACGAAAATAACCAGATGCCCGGGTGTAGCCGACCTGCGGCAGGTGATGTGCTCTCTGGTTACCTGCTTCTCGGGGAAACCAAATCTTAATGAGAACACGCCTAAATGTGAATAGCTGAGCGGGTTAATATCTTCGCCCGGCAGCAATGGTAGGAGGTAACAGCCAGATAAGCTGCTGAACTCAGTTAAACCCTGTTCGCTCTGGTTTTTATTACACTTTTATAGAAATAACACAATAGGATAATCATCACTGGCTATTACTTTACGGCATTCTATGCATTCGGTTTCACTTTTGACATTTTTATGAGGAAAGGGGATATTTTTATTACATTCTCTGCAGACCTGGGTAGTTTATTGCAGTGTTAGTTTCAAATGCAGAAAGAGATATGAAAAAAAAAAAGATTTAAGGCAGATTTAAGCGGGGAAATTAATGAAAAAGCACTTTCTCACGTTGTTATTTTTATATCTCACGCAAAAGTTAACAACCACAGGCTGACTTGACTCCAGACTCCTTTCTTGGTGGTCGACACAACTTCCCAGTATTCTGGCCGGCTTAATATTCACAACTGAATGACCCATTCTTGACAGTTCACTGACTCCTTTCAGCTCCTGAAGGCACCAATGAGAGGAAAGTCATCACAGACACAAATTGAGTCCAGTATTGTCGTGGCCTAAGTGGCAAACTACCAAATGGAAATGCTTAGCACTCTCGGGGGATTAACTCATACACACATTCTTCAGGGGCTTGAGGCGCAACTCCATGAACAGTGACCGCACTGTGACGTGATCAGTCGAGATCCCGACCCCCCCCAAACATCTAGCCAATAAAAGCCCTTTGTTCCTCTGAGAAATCTCTGAATAAATACTGAAAAATGTTAAGAGGTAACGAGTGTGACTGGAGCTTCCCTTCAGGGCAAGCAAACTGTTATTCAGGCCAAAAGAGGGCAACTTTTTTGTAATGCTTCTTGTGAGTCTCCACAGAAGAAACATTCAATATTAAATCCAGCTTGGACATGATGTTCTAAATATGTAATCAGTTTTTCACGGCATGCACCCAAAACATTTTCGCAGCAAGTGGTGCACCAGCATAACAAAGAAACATTAAGCGCGCAAAGTTTCTGAAAACAAGGCAGTAATTGCACTGAAAGCATCCACCTTCCTGTAGCCCTGTGGAGCTGTTCACACCTAGTTCAAACATGCTTTTCTGATGAAAGGATTAATGGGTGAATGGGAAATTAAGAATAAATGACAGAGCGAGTCACAATCAGGTTTGTATTTTTGTTATTCAAACAGTTTAAAGAAAAAAAGGGGTATGCGTTTCATATTTTTAATCATGTTTCAGGAAAGCTACGTGTGTTCCCCCCTCCCACAAGTTCTTTCTAGATGCTTCCTTCTTCAACAACTTAAAATAATGTTGAAGCAATCCATCTTTTATGCAACACACGTACCAGCTAATTAAGTGAGCTCAGTTTTAATTTCAGCGCTACATCACACTTTTGGATCTTAAGCTGCTGCCATGCCATCTAACTAATATCACTGTATGCTAAGACCATGATAACGCCTCAATGAGCGACTCTGAGACAAAACTGCCTACAATACATCACAATATTTGCATAATTAAAGACAAAAAACAAAGCAAAAAGCAAGAGTGATGCATTAACTCACTGCAGTGTGGTCTGTGCATATTTATTATAATTTGCATTCAGTTTCAAGAATGTGTGAAATTAAATGTGCGATTTGTCTTTTTTCCCCCTTAAATTTCTTTTTCACTGCAGCCTCGGTTCAGTTTACCATCAATCATTTGATAAGCACCACGAGGAGGAGTCATAAAGCGGTGACTCTACTAAGACAAACTATCAGGGGAAACTGTTTAGAGCCGCTGCTGCACGTTTTATTAAAAGATCGACATTTTCACCCGATAATTGCATCTCGAGAGCAAACAGCGAGATATGACTTTATCAATGTTTTGTCCCAACCCCATACTTACTGGCATACTTTCTAAGGAAAAACACAAGTCTCTGGACTGACTCTGAATAGCAGGACGCCACAGTGGTTCTCGAGCTGCATGGAAGAGGCAAACAATGCAGTCATTGTCAGCTGTGTGCATCCACATAGTTTCTGCTTGCCATAACACGGCAAGATAACATACGTCAGCCGGATCGCTGCTAGTTTGAAGGCTTGAAATGGGCTCCATTGAGACAGTCGGCAGCATGTAGAAAATGTAAGAGTATATATTTCCTTCAAGGTCAGCAAAGTCACAAATGGCAATCATCCATCACTTGGTGTCTGGGATGCTCTGATCCCTGGAATGAGGGGCTTTTTATAAGCCTGGCAAGCAGTTTCAATCAGTGCAGCATTTTTGCAATGAAGCTTTTGTTTAACCATGAAAAAGCACGAGATAAGTGATTAGATTACAAATGAAATTATTAGTAATTTGAGCAAAATGTTGATGTAATAACTAATTAATTGAGCTAATTACACCATTGAAGAATGTTTTAATGAGGTTGCCATAAGACACCTCAGAGCTGAGCTGTTAAATAAATAGTTTATTTACATTGTTTTAACTGTAACTATTGATTGGTGATGGGCTTCTGCAGCTAATGCAGGGCTAGGAAGCTTTTTTTGGGCAGCGTGCGGGGGGGGGGGGTGTCTCTGACTTGAAAAAGCCCCAGCAATGCGAGAAGAACGCACATGTTAACTCTGCACCCCACAAAGCAGGGCATCCAATTTGTTCAACTACAATTGCTTAATTCAATGATGAATGAAGGAACTTCCCAACAAGCCGGCCTCTCTTTTGTCTGACCCTGTGTGCACAGAACAAACTCAGGCATCCCAGCAGACCTAATGTTTTGACTCTGGAGCATGGGAGACACACAGCCGCTGCTCACAGTATACAGAAAACTAAATAAGTTACACGGGTGAGACCTCGGAAAAACAAGTGATGTGTCTGTTTGGCTCTTGACTTTATTGGTACACACACCAATCGGATGGATCATATGATCATAGGTGGAGCCAAAAAGATAGCGTTTCAACACATCCTTAACGTCTTACGGCTGTGTTATCGGTCTGAGTTGTGGGTCAGAGTTTGCCAAATCACCTGTTTGTGCCAAGCTTTTCAGCTCAATCAGTTTCCATAGTGCTAATATTTGCTAACACCGAGAGAAGGGAACAAGAACCACTACCCAAGGACTGTCTGGTTTCTTCATGTGCTGCGAGATGGCTGGTAATGAGAAGGGAAAAAAGCAATGAAAACAAAGCTGTAGGGAAGAGTGCAAACAAACAAGCAAGTAATCTTTGGTTAATAAAAGATAAGCCAACATCAAGATGCCCAGTTCACAGGTATTGTCCGCTGATAAGCACAGGAAAGGCAGCAGGTGCACTTTGCACGCATGCATTCACGCACGCACGCTCTTTAGTAGATCATTAAAAGGCAGCCACACTATCCAGGCCTAGGTGCTACAGGCCTTTTCTTTCTTTTGATGGATGGAAAAAGAAATGAAGTTACTGCTGTACAAGCGGTGCATTCCCAGCTGCTTAACCTGGAAACAACTGAATTACGACTAGAATAATCCCCCCACCCCACCCTTTATTTGTGCAGACATTTTTTAAAATCTGTGTCTATTTCACCGCCTGTATTCTCATCACAATAACTGTCAAAGACAAAAGCACACCCTGGCTTCTGTAGCCCTGCCTGGGCATGCCGATATGGCCGGTGATTAAGTCGCACCTGCCTCTACACACCCTGAAACAGGAAGCTCACGCTAGGGAGTGTGCCGATTGGGAGTTTAACGATGAAACACGATGTGTAAATCACGCATCGACGGTGGTCAGATTGGAGCCACTGTAGAGCAGGAGAGGTGGACCGCCCTGCAGCAAATGCCCACCGGTGACGTTGCACAAGAAGAGGGCAGATGCACTTTCGGGTCTTGCATAGTTTCTGCACAAAAGTAGGCCCAGACCTACTGAGCGTGTGTGTGTTTTCCCCCCACTTTAAGCCCGTGATCACACCACATAAAATTTTTAAATCTACCAACGAAACAGGGACAGGGTGAAGAGGATCTGCAATGCGCAGCCAACCAAGCCACTCGATCCTGGTGCGAACACAACGTTGCCAAACCCCAAGTATTAAACCCACTAATGGAAAAATAAACCTGCGTGGTTTTAACAGCATGGCCATAAAACAGACACACACACACAAAAAAAAACTGGGTGGGTTGGGGGTAAAGAAACATATCACCACTAGCCCTAATCCAGATGTACTCAAACGTATTTAAAAACAAGATTAGTACAGGGAGTGCCAGCCACGGGCAATATTACAAAGCATGCAGCGGCTGAAGCGGATTTTTAATCCTAATAATACAAAACACAAAGATAAAAAAAAGGAGTTTAAAGAAGTGACTAGATGCCAAAAATAGAATCGATGCGGATGACAGAAGGGGGTCATTCACAGCCTCGATATTATCTCATAAAGCGGCACACTTCTTGCACTAAGGAGGCAATGTTAAGCAGGACAGGGAATAAGTGCAGTTGGACCATAATGGCTAATTTCCCTCTGCTTCAGGCTGCACTGGACAAAGCATCGCGGGATGCACTTGTCCACCGGCGGGATACTTCGCCACATCCATCCGCTGCGGCTCCGGGGCTGGCAATCCCGGAGCAGGTTACTGGACACGCATCCCCCCTCAGGACCGCACAGCCCCTGTCTGCTAACCGCTCTTTGTAACCTTCAGCGTCCTGGAGCGACTAAGTGGCTTCAGACAGCCGCAAACAAACAATAAAATGAAATAAAAGACTGTCTGCCTCTGACACTCACGAGACACAACGGGATCTAAATCCCAGCTTAGTTACCTTTAGCTGCCTCCACCGCACATAATAGTCCGAGGACCAGTCCGACTGCGGATGCAAATTGCTTGTTCCCTCGGAACCGCATCCCGACTTCGAGTTCAACCGCGGCGAAGTTAAAAACAGCCGTCTTCTTCTTCCTCTTCCCTTCGTCAGTCAGGCGGAGTGTTTGTCTCACATGAAAAATTAAATCCAGGAGATGAGTGTGTCGGTTACCACGGTAGCTCTAAGATGGCCGTCGTCGTCGCCACCGCCGCTCTGCTATCCTCTTCAATCACCGCTTCTCTCGCAGTTTTGCAGCTCGAGGCGTTCAAGGACTGTCGGAAAGAATTCCCAGACCTGTCCGGATGTACCAAAATACACACAGACCTAAATCTTACTCATGGGTGTGCGCCCGATGACACCGTTTGTGTATTAAGCAACCACCTAGTCACAGTGTAAATACAAAAAGGAGGCGTGTATTGAGATTGTTTCACCTAATGTAATGTTAAATGTATCAAAACAGACTCGTACGTATCAAATGTATCAATGAAGCTGGGATTCCCGATATTAAACGAAGAAGGACAGCCTAAATAAAACTGTATTTAATTAACTTTATCGTATGAGAGCAAAATTCAATATTATCTATTAGGAAAACCGCATCTGTCACAGCATCTGTCTAATTTTTACATTTGGGGGAGAAGTACCAAACCTGAAGTAAAATAAATGCTGCGCTGTTACAGGGAAGATTACTTATAGTTATGTGTTAAAGTTTAGTTTAAATATTGAATCGAGTGTTCTGGGTGCCAATCAAATGTAAGGCTGTGTGTAGGGAAAGGAAATATTAGTTTATCAGTCCCCATAGCAGGTAAACACATTCATGTATGAGAAGCGCCGGAATGCATGGCACATCGTACATTTTAAATGCATCCATATTTAAGTATCAGAAAACATCCATATTAGGCCAGTTGCTTAAATAACCATAACTCACATGCACTAGGATCAAATTAATACTGTTAGATGTTTAATGAAGCCTACTGGGTTGCATTTTATCTGTTTTATTTATCTATTTATTTATTTTGTCTCTTCTTTCCATCTCTATCCATTCTATGTCAGCTCTCCAAATATCCAAAATCTGAGTTTAAAATGAGCACCTGAAGGCAGCACGTGTCCAATGATGGTCAGTGACGTCAATACTGTTATTGTGGGAGCGTGCAGCTAGTTTAGCACGGGCGGCTAAACTAAGACTGAGGTCCAGGGTCAGATGCTTTCCGGTGCTATGTGGGGATCTGTGGGGATAGCAGGCTCTAAGTGGTCGCCATGATTTAAAGTGCATGGCTGATTTGAACAGAGTACTTAACACATGAAACATAGGGGCCAACAAAGGGCAGCTTGACAAATTTCCAGTTTACTTGCAAATTTGTGTTTGGCCCATGGTCACTCAGGCTGTCATCACTAGCTGCAGATCTCAGTTCCCTCAGTTATCTCAAAGGATTCCACTGGACAGGACAGAGAACATTGCTGGCAGAGAGTAGATTAAACACATAAGTGCCCGATGCGTTAAGGCCCTGGATGGATAATCCAGACGTGGTAAAAATTGATATTTCAACAAGACGTCTGTACCAGAATGTGACAAAATGCATGAAACTGTTTATGTGCGAAGCTTAAAAAGCTGTTTTTAATCCTTTAGTCCTGACAGGCAAGATGGGAATTGTAAATCAAAAGTACATCCATGCATTTCACCCCGTCTCTATTCCACAGAGGGACATTCAGAAAGCTCACTCTCTGTGAAAGAGGCTTGTATGGCATATTGATCATTTATGAGTTAACTACAGTCTTCACCCTGCGGAACAACCACACGGCGGTGCGCATAGCAATGTGAGAATAGCAATTCCTTGAATTGCAAATGTGGGTGGAGACTGCTATCTAATCAACACCCTCAGATATAGATAGCACCCCTAAGGAGAGGAGGATGCGAAGCAATCAAAGAATTACTTCAAATGCGTCTGCATCGCTAAATTTGCATCACACTGAGAACTTTGCTACGGCTGCTGCTCATGCAAATTCAGACACATGTAGCTTCAATTATTTTACTTGGGAAATCAGAAAGAAAAGGTCAGCAGCCCATGATGCAAACTCTCGCTGTGAAGCAAGGAATCTTGTTACATATCTGTTGATTTTTACTTCAAAAACTGTCCCAAACAAATCATATATAGATGTTGGAAGGATAGAGGCCCTCCATTAGACCTCAGCAAAGCCGCACTGGCTACAGTATTCACAGGGAAACAGCAGATAATGGGCATAGTTGTGTGAGGCCACAATTAAGTGATGGGTCCATAAAGAGGAACTTCAGGGCCACCGCCGCAGAACTGGAGCACAATGCCTGTTTGTTTCCAGTTTGGCAACACATGAAGTGAACGAGAGAAAGTGGACACCCAGCACCACACACACATGCACACACATGCACGCACACAAGGCTTCTCTCACAGATCCCCGCCACTCTGGAAGAAAGACAGAGTGGCCATTATCATTTCTTTAGGATACAATGACAGTCAATAGGAAGGCTTAGTGAATAGGTGTGAGACAACAACAAAAGCTCAGGTAGGTGCAACTTCCTCAGGAGCATTTTACCCACTGTGAGAGAAACACTGTGCTCTTCAGGGGTTTTCACAACTGCTGATAGTTTAATGTCTGCTACAAATGCATTCTTACTAAGAGTAACTTAGTAGTCTGTCTCATTTGGAGCAGTGGTTTGGCTCCATAAGCAGAGCTGTACCTGTCAGCCTCACTAATATCCACACATGAGTGTTGGTAGGTAACGGATTTTTTGCTTAGTCCAAGCAGTGTTTTGGGGAAAAAAGGTTTCAGGATATCTGTCCTTTGTTATTTCTAAACAATGAAGGTGAGTCAAGCTATGGCAATGAAGACGAGCATTAAAAAAAAACAGTGACTCAACAGTGACTTCGGATTATTTGCAAGAAATCAGTGTAAGTCAACAGAGAAGTCACGAGAGATGATTGTGATGGAGTATATTATGGGGCAGCAGGGGTGTGTTGGGCAAATTTGCCTGCATGCAGACTGACCCAACCCCCACCCATCACCACCACAGTCTAAAGATATGCATGTCAGGTTAATTGGTGATTTTAAAGTAGCCGTAGGTGTGAATGGTTGTCTGTCTCTTTGTGTACCCTGACTTTTACCCTATGAGAGCTGGAATATGCTCCAGCCCACCCGCCACTTTGATTTGGATAAGAGGGAGAAAATGAATGACTGGAATATGATAGATCAACAAAGGGAAGCTGCAATAACATATGACATTTTGGATTTTGTACAGTGTTGTGCAAAAGTCTTGAGCCACCCTTGATTGCTTTAAATGTTGCTTCCAAGCACCAAACCTGAGCAACAACTTCCAGGTGAAGATCTTTCATATTGTTCTTTGAATGTTGGCAACCGTTTTCCTCATTTTCAGTCCAGACCTTGTTTGTTTGCTAACACACTCAACCCTGAAGTGCAAATCATTAAAAAAAAAACATAACTCGGGAGATGAAACAGTGTTGTGTTTACACACAACAGACAATTGAGCAAAGTACTGATTTTAAACTGTATGCTTAGGGGCAAGAACAAATAATTTTTTCCCCCAATTTCTTTCGTTGAATGTGGAAAAAATACCAAAGATAACACAGTTTGACAGGCATGAAATTGTATTTTTGAACCAGTAAGGTGAGTCCCACAGAACTATTAGCTAAAAACTCAGCATATCTCAATACAGTGTTTACTGTGTCCTTAAAAAAATTAAGGAAACTGGATAATTGGAGGACAAAAGAAGTGGCAGCCATACAAACTAATCTACATCCGATGAACAGCATTTAAAAGTCAGGTTCCTTAACAAAAAGGGAAAAATCGTGCAAACACCTGACACACTACCTGACAGAATTCTGAGCCTGTTTACTGAAGCCTCATCAGAAATGGTTTCAGTAGAAGCCTGGAGAAGTATTATCTATTAAATGACAAGAAAGCTTGGCTAAAAGAATTCAGGCTGTGTGGAAGAATCAAGGCTAAGAAGAGTTTCTAGCTTCTAAAATGTAAGAATTTGCTGCTTCCCTCTCGTTTCTTGGTCAGAAACGAAAAGAAGAAGAAAAAAGAAGACATCAACAGTTTTTTCCCCTCCACTGCCGAGCTCCTCAGCATGAAATAGAATATGAAATAGCTATCCATCACAGAGAGCGACCACACTTCTTCATCTTCCAGGCAAGGATTTGGAGTTTAGATACATTACAAGGCTATCATGGTTGAAGGTCATGAATGCCTCATGGATGCTCACATTCTTTAAAAACCTTTCCACCTCAGTTGCCATCCTTCTGCCCGCGCTGCACACACAGCATGGACAGCAGGGGTTGAACGTGTTTAGTCACTGACCGTAGGAATCGCACCATCAGAGACGTTACTGTGGGCTGCAATCATGGTGGGCGGCTGGCAGCAAACAGAGCATGAAAAAGACTCGACTGCTACCATGGGAATCAAAGTGGCCGTGACCATTAAAGACTACGGCTTCTCAATATTCTGTTTCCTGTTTCATGTCTAGACTGCGGCTTGTGTCATTAAAGATCACAAAGTTTTGGCTTTTCCTCCCAGGAGAATTTGGACTTCTGTTATCTGTCCTACTTTTTTGATAACAGGCACCGGCTTTACCGAGAATAATTATTCAGAAGGTGATTGTTTGGCACAACAGAAACATTAAGTAATGACTTCCTAGATGGGAATTTATATTAATGATGTGTACAGACTAGAGATGGACCGATCCGATATTACGTATCGGTATCGGTCCGATACTGACCTAAATTACTGGATCGGATATCGGAGAAAAATAAAAAATGTAATCCGATCCATTAAATATCACGAAAGCACCTCACAAAACTTGCAACACGCCGTAACTCACCTCAGAACGTCGGAGCAGTATGCATCACGTGATAGAGCAGCTGTGGCATGCGGGACCTGTTGGTGGTCTGGATAGCATTTGGAGCTTCGCTAGCAACCCGGCATTTCATCTCCGACAAAGTTATCCCCGAGAGAAGTAAAGCAAGTGTGTAAGTCCATCTCTGAATGTTTGTAAAGCATTCCCACGTTAAGCTTAACGAGCGACTGCCTCTCGCTCTCCGGCTGCTACTTCAATCGTGAAACTGCTAATGATCAGCTGATCGGCTTTTCTGTTGTGAGTCTCTCTTGTTTGTTTTTGGTCCACTTTGCGCCAGAAAGAGGAAACCAGCGGCTGAACAACAGCAGCACGTTTAAGCTTGATAAGCTGTTGTTAGAATTTATTTAATATTACTTTCTACACCAGGATCTTTTTCTACGTAGCTGACGGCTGGTAACTGTGCAGGTAGGGTTGCCAACTCCCTGAAAAATAAATAAGGGACACCTCGTGGCCAGGGCCGGGCGACCCAGTTGTCTTCACCCTTCCCAGTGTGGTGAATTTTCTAGCTCTTTTTTTGTGTGTGAAATTATTTTTTTTAACCCTTTGACTTGAATTTGATTTAAGTAGATGTGTATTCTTTGTGATATGAACACATGTGAAACAAATGATCATTTAGCCATTTATTTTTAGCTCAAAATGACAACATTAACACATAAAACAGGTCTCTTTCTCAAACAGAAGCCTGTCATGCTTAACTTTTGAGAATATAAGTAAATCTTTCTTTAAAAGAACTCTGTCCTGCTTAACTTAAAATAATAGAAAACAATAGAAAGAAAAATATTCTTGTAACTGTGCACATTTAGTGCATTTAGTACAATTGGCTTCAGCTGAGGTATTATTTCAGCTTTTCTAATGCTAATCAGCTGCTCCCGTTTGAAAACCCGCTTGTTCCCATGATTACGCATCTTAACTCATCATCATTATTCATCTGTGTATTACTTTTATGTATTAGTGATCTATTTGTTGTAATCATCTATCCTTGCAGTTGTTTATTACACAAAATAAGTTATATTATCACACTTCTGGCCACATAGCGCTGATATTCACTGCACATGCCCATATTAACTTTTTCCAGCCAGGTGTTTTCCTTTTCCCATTCTTCCCTTTCTCTGAGGGGAACAAACATTGCTGCTCTAACGCTGGGCTCACACTGTGCGGTTTTAGGCCCATTTTGAGCCGATTTTTGAGTGATCGGACCGATTTTGGCCTTCATCGTGTAGTATACGTGGGGTAACGAGAAGTGATTAACACCTCACGACCAGCTCCCGATCATCAATCGCTCGTGAGCCGCTCACACTGCTCGCGCGCAAACACGTAAACGTTGGTGTAAAAGACGGAGCAGCTCGGCTGTGCAGCCTGTGATCTGGACACAAGCGATGGAGGCACAACTTGGAGAACTTTGGAAAGCTCATCCGAGCCTTTTCGATGTGGCCTCACAAAATTATCACGACCACAACAACCGTGAAAACAGTTGGATTTACACTGCTGCTAAATCACAGCTGCCTGATCATGTTTTTCATTAGCAATTTAGCAAAGTTGATGGTAGTGGTGTGTCTGTGTGAGTGAGAGACAGAGAGAGCGAGCGACAGATTTTCTGTTATAACCTTAATTTTATGGACGCACAGTGTGAGCACTCAGGTCGCATCAGAGCATCGGGCGGTATAGTGTGAGACCTGCATCGTGACCTATGAACGTCTAACCCCTGCGAGTCAATCGTGCAGTTTGAGCAGGAGCTGAATAACGCGACTGAAAAAATCGCACAGTGTCTGCCCAGCTTTAGGTGTACTGTCGTCCGAGACTTGCACCGCAGTGACGGCGTTTGTTTCCCTGTTGGCCATGCTTCTTGTTGTGGTCATCTGTTGTCTTCCGGTATTTTCTCCGTAAGCGACCTTTCCTCGACCAATGAGATGAGCGGTAATCTGAATTGTCATACTCGAATTGTCATAAGTGTGCTGTCAGCTCATTGGTCACAAAGCAGGAGAGGGGCTGGGAATTATGTTTTCAAACAAAGCGTTAATTCCATAAACATTTATAGACTACTTTTGATTCTCACTGTATTACGGGACAAAGTGCGTCCCTTATTAGCTCAATACGGGACGTGTACTTTTGTTTCTAAATACGGGACGATTCCGTATTTTAAGGGACGGTTGGCAACCCTATGTGCAGGGGCGGATCTAGCAAAGTTTAGCCAGGGGGGCCGATAGGGCATTAACTGGGAAAAGGGGGCACAAAGACATACTTTTCTTTCTTATTCTCATTTAAAATGTCTAGCTTTTAATAAATAATTATCTGACACCCAAAGTTTTAATTTGATGTAAAATGAATAGAAGTCAATTACTGTATATAGTGACTATTAAGTCTAATATATATACCCTAGTAAGCTATAGTACATTTTCCTTTGGGAAGGTACCATCTGTGCAGTCTGCAATTTTGTTGAAGAAAGATGTTGAATCTATTTAATATTTCTTGAAAAATAATTGATTTCTGTGCATTTTTTTTTCCACACTGCATCAAATTAAGGTTGATTACGTTGATTAAGCATCATGAGGTGGAGCGTGAGGGGTGGTTCCCTATTTTTTATTTATTTATTTTTGTTGTTGCTGGGAGTTGGAACCCTATTAGTTAGGTTGCTTAATATTTACGCTAAGTACTCTTTAAAATACCAGAATAGGGAGGATGGTGTAGGTCTAAGTTTATTAGATTGATCAGTATTGCTGAACTATGAAATATTTTTTTTGTATACAGGTATAACAGAATAGCTTTAGTGTAGTTGTTGTTTTAAACTTGAGTATGAACTTGCAGACTTGCAAAATGCAGCAAGATATTTTAAAAAACAGTTTTGTTGATTAAAAAACACTATATCGGATTCATATCGGTATCGGCAGATATCCAAATTTATGATATCGGTATCGGTATCGGACATAAAAAAGTGGTATCGTGCCATCTCTAGTACAGACCAAATTATTTGTTTTTGTTAGTATTTCTTTCACAAAGGAGCAGCATATTCGTCCCAGGATTTAATTGGCCCCAGGAAAACAAAGCTCAGCAAAGTTATTTTAGTGGATTAAAGTTTTTCATGCCAATTTCCCTCCATTTTTAAAAAAATTTAAAGTCACATTCTCTTTCTATATCTGAAGATCAAAATGTATCCCACGCATGCTGAATTTGTGTCGCCTCATCCATTTGTAATCCTCAATTTTCTGAGAACATTTTCATTGAAAGATTCATTTTCTATAAACCGAGGCTTTTTTTTTTCTGCTTCGGTACGGGTGTCTCCTTGACTTTGCTCATGACTGCAGTTTTTAAAAAACCCTCAGCTGGGGAGAAATTAAATCTCACTTTAGAAATTCGGGACAATATCAAGTTCTTCCAAAGGAAATTTTAAAGCCGATGGCTATACGTGCAGGAGCCCGGCAACAAATCACACAAAGAACCTAAGCTGTGCACCTTTAAGCTGCCTTTGCCATCTAATTCAAACATTTCCCACAGGGAACGTTTAAAACATACCCGTGGTGACTGATTCCTCTCCACTTAAGAAGCTCTCATTTATCTTGCTGCCTTGGGCTGTCACTTGTGGTCATTTATTAAACATATGCTCTTCCTTAATGTTTACAAACTCTGTCTACAAATGGCCTGAAAATGCACTGTCAGTGGTCCTTTTATTTTATTTTTTTTAAACAGTCCCACCGTCATTAATCAGGAGCCAATACAAATCCTGTCAGTGCACGGAGCCGACGTGATGAGACACAGAAATCTGTGCATTTCTCTTTTTGTTTTCATTTTCCACAGTGACGCAATGCAGAATTCCAGCTGCCCAGTTTATTTTAGGGGTGATATATGTGGAGTAATATGCACACTGATCAAAACCTGATCAAGCACTTTGTCCCTCTGTGCTATTGCAGTTTTAGCGGTGCCTCAGGTCTCATTGTTACTGATTAAAGACACGGAGTGAGTGGGAATGTAGCAGATGGAGGCGTGATAACCTAACAGAGCACTGTGGTCCACTCAACAGGGTTCAAGGATCTTGCAGATTAAACTTTCACTCAGCACGTTCAGGAATATTCATGAGAGCTGCATTTTAGGTTAACGCTGGTACCAGACATCACATGTGTTTGATTTCATTTTGAAGGCAGAGCTTAAACATAATTCTTAGCCATCTTTGTGTTAATATGTGGTGGATTCCAGATGGGCATCAGGTTGCTCAGAAGGGGGCGGGTGCAATGATTGTTATATTATTGTTTTAGGACCTTCACCCCTGAACCCTACAGAAGGTCACCTCTGACACGCCATGGAGACTGTTCATAGGGGGTCAAGCTGGTGTGAAACTCTCACCTCCTTGGCTTTATTGCCTTGGAGAGTTTAGGGAGGGGGCACTAACATGGCTGTCACCCCAACTCCAATCAGTCATTTGTGATATGCAAGGTCTCTTGACTCCCCAGAGTCTTTCATTTTAAGCGCTGAATATTAGGAGCCTGGGGATGGCAGCTGATGAATACAGACATGCCGGACAAAGTTGGAGTGTTCAGATGTAAATGAAGTACCAGCGATTTCCAACCACAGACACTAAAAATGCCAAGGTGGTACTCAGAACTTGACTTATAAGAGCAGAGCACCTGCTCAGCAAATATAAAGCAGGACTTGATCCAACAGTGTGCGCTGTGGCAGTGCATGAAAAGTGGAAATCGAGGGGAGAAGTTTAAACGCTGATGATAAGTGATGGAAAAAATGGTTCACACTGATAATTTCATAAATTAGAGTAGAAATGATTAAAGCATTAAAACAGCTGCTGGAATAATAGCTGACAATTGAAATAAACCATAAAGTAGATAAGTAAAAGAAACAATTTGCTAGATTTACTGAGTAAATGAGATAAAAACACTGCAGCTTCTGGCCACTTGAGGCAAGTCGGTCACCTTAGGCCTCAGTCACACAGGCCTAGAGGCCTTCTGGCAGTTGCTAGGGTAAAATGTGTATGCCCCAGTTCATTGGCAAGTGGTTCCTGGAAATTGCTGAGTGTCTGAGTTTGCAAACAAATCACCACCTTCCATAGAAATTACCAGTCACTGTGGCAATCTGCAAGCGACCAAAACATTTGCAAGGTAGTTTTCGATGCACCACCACACATCACTTTGTGACCAGTTTCTTGCCCATTGATACGCTTATTGATTCCGCTTACACTTGTGCTACAATCAGCTGATTTCAGTTCCTGTGCAAGAGGAGAAAATTAGAGGCTCAGAAAGGATGAGAAGGTGATGGTAAAGTGGAAACTGTATCCAGGACAAGTGCAAAACAGCATTATGCTGCTAACACCACTTTGGCTGTTTACAAGCACCTGCACAGACAGTATGCTAATGCTAAGCTAGACAAGGACCCAAAGTGTCTGCTGACTGCAGCCCAGCAGCCAGACCCTTAACTTCAACAGGCTTCTGGCTACAAAGAAAAAAACATTTTACAGGCCAAAAAGTTAACAATGAGGTTTTAAAATATTGAGTCCAGAAACAAAAGTTAGCTCTGCCCATCTTTAATGCACAACCTTTAATAAATAATTGAAAAAGGTTAGTTCAGAACAGTCAAATAGTGCAAACAGACTCCTATACACTAGATTTTAGTATATAACAGTCTTCAGCTTAAAACTAACAAACGAACAAACAAAAAGTCTATTAACAGCCACTCCCTATTTAAGATGGTGCCTCTTTGTCACAAAAAGACTAATGAAGATTGTGTCTGTATCAAACGGATAGGAAGCAGAGCTGGAAGTGGAAGTGTTGAGTGGGAGTGACCAGCAGGATGGACGTGATATTCGTATGTGAGTGGGACATCTCAGGTTGGGTGGGTTAGAGACAAAGTTGGAGAGGCAAGGCTGAGGTGGTTTTGACATGTGCAGAGGAAGCTTAGGAAATAGATGGAGCAGAGGATGTTGAAGATGGAGGAACCAGGCAGGAGGATAAGAGGAAGACAAAAGAGAAGGTTCAAGGAGGACATGCACAGGGTTGGTATGACTGAAGAGGATAATAGGGATAGGGCGACACACAGATGATCCACTGGGATCAGCTGAATGAAGAAGAAGAAACTCTAGGACCAAAACTTTGGATATACCTCAAGCTCTAAAAGTTGTGTTCAAAAGTCTGATTCCAACAGCGCCACTAATAAAGTTAACATGAATGATCCTCAGCCTGTTCATTTTTTTAAATATCATCCACTTAAAACATAAATGTTTGGAAAAAGACACGTGAGGGTGATAAAGTTTTGACAGGCTTCTCCTATTTTAGCTAACAAACATAACACTTGACACACACTCACACAAAACACACACAAATGTGTCCACCCACACACCGGATAAAGCTAATAACACAGACCTATGTTAACCCATTTTAACAACCCCCAAGTTAAGACATGTCTGTGATTAAAATCTCTGTCCCTGTTTTTGTATATAGGAAAATCTGCTGTCCAGACAGGGGGAAGTGAGCAGTCTTCTCCATCATTACCCTTGAAGGAGGCCCATATGGTGAGTGGGTTATATTAAAGTGGAGGTTAGAAATGGATCAGAGCCAGTGTGTGGTGTGCTCCATGATTTCTGGCTGAGCAGTGTAGTCGGGAGCATGCTGACCCAGAAGCTGTAAAAAACCAAAAAAGAAAGAAATCTGCTAAATCCAATGAATTCAAGTAAGTTTAGAGATTTGAAAAGAATACAAAAGGAAGGTTCAGTACTCAAAGTTAAGCTTCATTTCAGGTGTTTACATAAGATCATAAAGATAAAGATCAATTTAATTTAATTAAAGAGCAGAAATATTCCCCCCTTTGAAATTGTAAGTCTTGTGGGCTGTAATGACAGTAATTTGTTCTCTTAATCTCTTCCCCAAACAATATTTGATCCCCTCCTGTGGTATTTAGTTACTTAGTTCACCCTCATGTCCCTCAACACATGTAAAGCTGGTGTTAAGACATTAGAGCAAAGGACATATCAGGGTCTGTGCAGTCAGCTTGACTGAGGTCCCATTATGTTATAGTGTTTGTGTCCTGCTCCCAGACTGCACATAATTATGTAGTTAGTCTGCCATTAACTCAGATCAGCGATTATTAACTGACCGGGTCAGCGCTGCAGAAGGGGAGCAATTGAAGTATTCCCAGGTCACACTCAAAGTCAGTTCATGCCCCCACCAGCTAAAAAAACCCCAAACAGTTAGAGCTACTGGAAATGACTCTGAGCTTTAACACAGTGTGACACATGATCCCCAGGCTCATGTTTTAAGATGTCCTTTAGACTCTGCAACAAAGTCCACGGCTAAGATTGTCAGAATGGACGCATCAGCACTGCGTGATGCTCAGGAAGGTGGAAAGCTGCTTCTAATGCATCCATTTTGTTAATTGGGTTCGTTCATTATAGATTTTGTTGAGCTTGGCCTTTTCTCTACAAAAGTCTGTCTCTTGTCCAAGTTGAACGGCCAGTGATGCACTTACTGATTGCTCTGGGTGCCTCAATGCGACACATTGCACAAGGTGATTGAATTTCTTTGATTATTCAAAATCTCAGTGCGGCAAGCAAATAGAAAGACCAGACAAGGACTTAAGCATTCAAAAGGAGAGTGGCCGGGCTTAGGTGAGAAAGCTCTGTCTACGTTATCAAACCAAGGACGTTTTTGAGGTCACTTTGATTCAGGCTGACGGGATCACCTGGATTTATAGGGCAGATATTAAATATTCTGTTCATATAATAAGTCCTGAAAGATCAAGCGCAGTCATATCTTAATGACCTCATGGTGACATTGCAGTAAAGCCCTTTGGACAACGAGAGGCGGAGCCATCAGCTATCAGGCTCCTCTACTTTCCCGTGAAACCAGCTCAGTTTGGGTGTATTGGATACGATTAGTCTCCTAGCCATGCTGCTATAGGCCCAGGAATGCTCCCACTGAGCTCTCTTTCACCCATCATCACTACTGCATGTCATTAACTTTGTGTCCTCTCTCTCCCCAAGGTTTGACCCCTTTTCCCCCTCGATACTTTCTCTCCTTCTACATTTCTGCAGCTGTTTCTGGATCTAAAGTGCCACATTTCCCGATCGGCATGTTCCACTAGTTCATGCTCTTCCTTTGCCTTACTACCCCCACACTTCCCAGCCCAACCGGTTAAGCCTAGTTCTGAGATTTTTTTCTGTTAAAAGGGAACATTTTTTTTCTGCACCGTCACCAAGTGCTTTTTCAAATGCTCCTTTGGCATGCACTAAGTGAATACCAGCGTGTGTTTAACATAATGCATGAGTCAAGTGTTAGAGGCACACAACAGTATATTATTCAGCAATAACCACACATCACCGGCCAATTCAGGACTCATTCTTTGTGTATGTACACTACACATATGCGTGTGTGTGTGTTGGTAGAGCAGGATATATATTTTGCATGAATAAAGCCCTGGGTACATTGGTGTCAGCACTCCCAGAGACCTGATGGGATGAGGAAGCAGCAGATTTTGGCAGCTGTGTGTTGAGAGGATTATTTACTGAAAGGACCTTCACTTTCTCATTTCGTGTGACCTTTTAATTATTGATTTTCAGCTCACTAGGACTCATCTCGCCTCTCATCTCCTTTCCTTCTTCTCGTCTGTGCCACCGCCTCTCCCTTTATCTTCGCGGCTCTTCTTCTTCCAAAACACAAAATCACTCATAGCAACCCAAACGCACATGCACCAAATTCGTTTTGTCCTTTCTCTCCCACTCGCTTCTCCCTCATGTGCGTCTCCCTGTCTTGTCTCCATATTAAAATGCGTCGCTGCTGGCCGCTAGCTGCAGTGTCAGCAGGGGGGAATGAGGAAGGTAATTCATACCGGGCTGTCACTGAAACTGGAGGTGAGTAAGCACACCTCTACCCTGAAAAGACAGCCAGAAATGAGCCCAGCAAAGGACCTTAGAGGCATCAATAATCCAGCATCTCTCCTTGCACTAACAACAGCCTCACACGATCTCATTAAACACTGCACGCTCCTGGTGCTGGCGTATATTTGTACTGTCGGAGCTCAGATTGAGATAAATGGGAGCTCACGCTACCTGCAACGCCCCTGAGAGCACACACCCCCTGAGTTATAGCTATCAGTGAATTATATTATTTGGTCAGATCCACTTAGTTCTCTGTGGAGATGGTGACACAAGCCTCTCGATGAGAAGCGATTCCTGTGAAAAGATGTCGGTTCGTAGAAAGCCTTGGATGTGTTTACACCCACATGAGGTATATTTTAGAGCACCAGCCCAGTTCTCTGAGACACCAGTGTAAACAGACTGTCACGGTTCTCACTGGAGCTCTATTACCAAACCCACAAGGACACACACACACACACACACACACACAGAAAAGCAAACAGCCACATTCCCAGTGACAAGCAGACACTCATTGAGACAAAAATACAGTATATAGAGCATATGTCTGTGTATCTTTGTGAGGGGTTGGACTCTGTTCCAATATGTCACTGTCCCTTGTGAGAGACAGTTGAGTGGGGGTGGGTATACTTGTATCTGCTTCGGTTCTCTGACTGCACATTGGGGGTTTTCTCCAGTGAACAATCGGATTGTTTCCCTGTACCTTAGGGTCTGGGAATCGGTCCTCAGGAGCCTTTGAACTCATGTGTCAACTGAAAGTTCAGAGTACCCAGCTTTGTTGGAGTACCTGGGTGTTGTGCTTGCAGGTGACCCTGCTGGGGATTCCACTGTTCTGGTGCGGGACAACAGCGAGATCTGGAGGTGTGTGAATGAGAGGAAGAGCCTGTCCAATGTGTTATTGGACTTCTGTCACTGATTGTCTATAATGATGTTTGAGCATAAAGGTGTTCGTAAGGAAACCACAGGTTGCAGATCAATCAGTGATTTTGTAGTTGTATTGCTTGTCTATGTCTTGGACATTCAGGTGAAAAGAGGAGCGAGTTGTCAACTGATCATCACCAGCCATGTGGTGAAAGTGTGCTAGAAATCGACGGAGGTCCTCAATTCCCACCTTCAGCAACGCGTCGATTGCATTCCAGAAAGGCTGCCGGCGTTTAATCTGAGTGGACCATGTTCTTCATCTCCATTGCCGAGGGGGCTGCATGAAGATGTGGCTGCAAGGTAGTTGGTGCTTTTTGTGACAGTAAACCCTAAATCAGGTGGTGAACACTGGAGGTGAAGTTGCTGAAAAAGGAGTTCTGTCAGGTTTGGTTTGCTTGTGAGACTCTGGAGGCAGTTGGCAGGTACCAACAAGCCATTGGAGCGTGACTCTTCGAAGTAGCTGAAGCATAAACGGGCGTGTGAGGAATTTGGTGGGGCGAATGAGCAAGATACTCTTTCAGCCTTAAAATGATTCTGGCAAACTCTTTGGCAACTCAGTAGGGGTAGTAGTTCCATTTCGTGGAATGACAAGTCTGAGGCCTTTCATACAGGAAGCAGAGTCTGAGGACGAGCCCATTATTGGGGCAGGGGTCAGTGAGGTAGTTAAACAACTCCTTGTTGGCAGGGTCCCCGGGGGGGAATGAGATGCAGCACGAGTTTCTCAATTCTCTGGATGTTGTTGGAGTGTCTTGGCTGACACATAAAAGTCTGGCACAGTGCCTGGTGTGGTAGTCTGCCTTTTAAGAAGTGAGACCAGTGACTGGCTTCCAACTTTAAGGTGATCACAGTCCTCAAATGGGGTACGCCAGGGTACTGAAGAGCAGAGTCCGTCTGTTAGTCAAACTTCGGATTCAAGAGGAATGATGTGGTTTTTGTCCTGGTCATGGAACGCTGGACCAGGTCTTTGTCCTCTCAAGGATTTAAAGGTGCATGGAAGTTTTCCCAACCAGTCTATGTCTGTTATGTGGCCTTTGAAAAGGCATTCAATCACATCCTTTGGAGGATCCACTTTAGTTGCTGAGGAACTTGTTTCTGCTTCTTTTTGATGAAGTGCTTCTGTTGGCTTCAATGTGTTGGGTGACCTCCAGCTCACACTGGGCATTTTGCAGCCAACTGTGAAGCGGCAGGAATAACAATCATCCTGTATCTCTACCCTCACCTATAGTCACGAGTTTGCCTCAGTGAGCCCCCAGATGAGGTGAAGGAGGTAGCCAGGGAAAGGGTGGTTTGGATCTGGACCTGATAAGGGGTAGAAAACTGAATGGATGGATGAACATCCTGACACACAAAATGAAATACACAACTAAGCACGTCATATAATCCTAAAATAGATGGTTTAAGGCACTGGATTAAGTGTGATGCCCTAGCTTTGGCAGTTTGTTATAGAAACACAAACATTCATTCCTGCCAGGCTGCTGCCTGAGTACCAACACAGTTCAAAATAGTCATTTATGTACACTCACCTCTAAAAGAGGCTCTCTGCCCCGCATCTCCTCTTTGCATCACCCCCAGGATAATTCGGTCCCAGGTATTTTAGGAATCTGTCTCGGGATAAGACAATCTGGGGACAGCTGCTCTCTAATTTTAAGTGGAGGGCCTGAGGATATGGGTGTCACAGAGAGAGCTGAGAGCCAGTGGATATTAAAACCAGTAAGAAAGCTGCGTGTTGCATGTGCGTGGCAGAATATCATTGCACCAGCACCTCTGACTACCATTCCCAAGGGACCCCTCCTGAGGAGGTCAGGACCTGATCTAAGGGCAAAGAGTGAACCTCACTCCCCATCTCCACCAGTCAACTCATGATCCACTATGACAGTTTCAGTTGTTGTTGCCGTGGCAACACCATCTGCCGATCCAAGGAAAGCATTCACAGTGACACCTCCCCCTGTGTCATGGGAGTATAATTAAAGGGTTTGTTTGCTGGTGCAAGTGAGGCAATTGTTAAATGAGAAAATATATAATTTATGTCAAGAAAGAAAAAACAAACTTGTTTTGTGTGATCTGGTTGGTCCATATGCCAGACCTGAAAATAATTAGCTTGAAATGTTGTCATCAGTCACTAATATCTGCATCATCATCTGATGCTAACAGGTGCTAACAGGAGCTGCTGCTGCTGTTACATAAGATCCAGTTGGTTCATTACAGTGCATTAGCATCAGACCACTGATGCTCTGAATCAAAGCTGGTTCTATTACAATCGTGCCAGCAACGCTTTCCGGAACTGGTATTGGCGCATGCATTTCCAAATTCTTACGTGGGAGTCATGCACGAGGTCAATAAGGCGTTCCAGAGTGTGTCCTTCAGCCAGAGGCTTGCTGAGGTGGTTCACAGAGAAGCTACTGCAGGGTGCCGTCTTCCAGATGATCCCGACCTCTGCTGCCTGTGATGGAGGAGGCGAGAGGAGTTAAAAAAGGAGTGAAAAATAAAAACTATGTTTTGTGTGCAGGGCAAAGGTAGATGTAGCAGCGCCGGGGCTGCAGGAGATCAAAACAAATTTGAACCTCCGTGATGTTATTGATTCTTTGACACAGAGGTAAAAATATGGGGATTTCTTACAGCTGTGGCTTGTGGTGTTATCATTATTAGATTGTAATCATTTGTAGAAGGTGTTGAAGCTTTTTCTTGTCCATTTTCTTTGTGGGAAGCAAGAAAGTTACAAAAGGTAGTGATTGCTCTGAGTGTGATGGGCTTTTTGGATGATGTGTTTCTCAGTCTAGGCTCTGTCAGTGGAAAGGCCTGTTTCTCTCAGGCTGATTGCTCATTGTTAGTGTAAAGGGATGAAGCTGGGAAGAAGAAGTGATCTTGTGCTAATTTCTGGAAACAAACAAAAACTTGGCGTGGTGTTGAAAGAGAAAGATCTAGCTAGGCAGGATAGTTTCCAAGCATTGGAGCTTTTGTTAATTACTTAAGGGGGCTTAAGGGAAACTTTAATGAAGATGCCCCACGACTCATGTTTGCACCAGAGGTCCTGCAGCTTGTTATAAAGCAGGCATAATCCCACCGAGACAGTCAGTCTTCATTCAGACCTAATCACAGTTTATAGTTTGGCTGTTCCTCGAAATGACTTCTCTTCAGATTAGTTTGACCTCTGCTCAGAAAAAGACTAATATTTCTTCTGCAGTCAGCAGTGTCTGCTCCACCTGCACAGAGTTATAATGTCAGAGGAGTCACTATAGGCTACGGCCACACCGTCACAGTGGCGTGATGGATGTCAGCTCTGCCAGCTCCTGCTGAGAACGCTGAGTCATTTATCGCATTTCCAGCGTTCAGCAGTACGCTGCACCGGCTTCAATGCTCCGAATGTTTACCTGAGGTCAAAATCCACAAATAGCTCCGTGCATCACTCTTTATCCTGCTTTGAATGAGTCTGATTTGATAGTTTATCATATTTAGCACTTGCATCAACAGTTTGTTCCAGTTTATAACCTGAGTTTCAGGCGAGGGAAAACAGAAATCTCAGTCTACAGACTCCATCGTGTAGCGAAAAGAAAGCAGAGTAATAAATACAGCTTTGAACTTGAGAGCTCCGAGTCTGTTTCATTAATCAATGCCAGAGCTGCTGCTGGCTGTTCATCTTTCTTCTCCTCCCCTGCCTCCTCAGGGAGGAATTTTATCACTTTAAGGTTTGAGCATTTTTACATTCCTCCCTCACTCATTCGGTGAATTGAAATGAGAGAGGGAGTCTGGAGAATTTTTTTGGAGTGTCTACTTTTCATTTTCTTTCATTGCAAACCAAACAAAAATAAACAAAGTTGCGACAAACGCTCCAACCAATCCAGGGTTGTGAGGAGAGGCTGCAGTTGAGCCCTGCTGTCACTGGAAGACGGGCGGTCAGTATCTAAAAATACAAAATTTGCTCCCAGTTTTTTGAGTTGTGAAATCCAGCTGTCCTGTTTGAGGCACAACTGTAGTTGGCTGCAGCACTCGTGTTGTTGTTGTAGCTGGATCTTCTCTAAACACAGTCTAAGAATATGCCGGTCATCCAGCAACAGCACCCTCACTCACTCAAGCTTATTTCAGTCAACATACTTCAGGCCTGATGGCGCACCCATAAACTGACACCAAGTTACAGACCTGTGTTGATATTTTAAGGCTTGAGGGGAAACTTGTGCGTATGATTCTTGAATAGTAATTATATTTATACCCTTTGAACTGTTTGTATTTGCACATATACAGGATGTTGGGTCTGGATTTACCACCTGTTAAATTATGTCACTACACTCTGATAGCATAGAAACTATTAATTAACCATTAATAGATACAAAAATTAGACTAGCTTTCCAAATCTCATTGTAAGTTCTGGGTTTACTCTAGAATGGTTTAACACATGCAGTCTCTGATTATCCAACACACCCTTGTGAATTCTCTCCACAATATTCTCCTTTTCAGTGTGTCAAATGCAAAGAGCGGAGATGACATCTCCATATATTTTGCCTACGCGCTGTAATGTGTGCACGAAATAAATCTCATTCAGAGGAAGCACTGGAGTGGGAATCCTGGAGGTGGACAGGTATTTTGATCCCGAGAGTATATTGTGGAAATAAGCTTCTGTCAAAATGATATCACAGCTAGAAAGAAGTCGAGCAGATGGCGGGAGTTGGTACGCCTTCAGGGGAGCTCAAAGACTGAGTGGAAGCTGTGGATCTTTGTTGCCACTGTTTTGGCTGTTATGGTCAGTGGTTGACCCCACAGCAGCTCAATGGCCATATGGCCTGGTTTCACAGCTACCAGGCACAGCAGGGATTTAGCACAGCATGGAAGAATGTGGAACTGACTCTGGTGGGAAAAGCAATGTTTCATTACTGCACTAAAGAAATGCTGTTATGAATTAAACAGCATTTAAAGGCACACAATACAAATGTAACTGTGGCATTGAAACTGATAGCAGGTACGGTCAGCATAATAATAAAACACCAGGGGAAGTAGCGGCTAAGTGCTGATAATCAAATACCCTTGGTAAACTGATCATCAGTATGTGTGATCACCTCTATAAAAACAGAGGTTTTGGCATTTTGCTGGTCCGTCACATTCAGGTGTTTATTAACAGAATTTTACAATCTTCCCAGGAGTGAACGTACCTGCAAATTCAACCGTTCAATGCTCACAAAAATGCAAGAAACTCAGCAATAGCTGCACTAGACTCTACAGGCCTCAGTTAGCATGTTGAATGCTAAGATTCATGACAGCACACACCAGGAGAAAGCCTCTTCTCTCTAAAAAGAACATGGCAGCATGCCTCAGGTTTGCAAAGTTGCATCTGGGCAAATCACAAGACTCAACGACAAACAAGATCTAAGTGGAGATGTTTGGTCATATTGCACAGCATGCCATCTGGTGAAAACCAAACACAGCACATCAGCACAAATGCCTCATAGTAACTGTGAAAGTTATGATGGAGGGGTGATGATTTGGGCTTGTTTTACAGCCACAAGACCCCGACCTCTGGCAGTCACTGAGTCAACCATGAACTCCTCTGTATACAAAAGTATTTTCGAGTCAAATGTGAGGCCGTCTGTCCGACAGCTAAAGCTTGGCCGAAAGTGGGTCATGCAACAGGAGAATGATCCAGAGCAGACCCGGTCTGGACCTCAACCAGACTGAGATGCTGTGGTGGGACCTTACAAGAATTCTTTCACAATTATGTGAGAGACTGATAAAGTCATACAGGAAAAAAACAGCTTCAAGTTATTACTTGACTCATGAGGTGTTCACAGGACTGCAGAAAGTCCTGTGAAAGAAATATCTCTGTCACAGGACTGCACGTGAGCATGAGGAAGAAATCGATTTGCAGTGAGAAGTAATTCCTCTACTTTCATGGCAGAAATGGAGAGCAGTAATGGCGGGTATGTAATTTCAGACGCCTTTTCCTTAAAGCATCGGCACATCAGAGGGACACATTTTATGCAGGATGTACCAAACGTAGGTGAGTTTTGGTGATATTCCCCTCAGGATATACATAAATTAAATAAAAGTTGTTTTTAAAAAATAGTTAAATTATTTCTTTGTTGTGGTGTTCAAAATATGGATGAGTTAAAGCAATATGTGAAGAATCTTTGGAAATTAGACCCTAAATTAGCAACATTATTGAGTTTTGTGGAAAATTCTATTTTAGCAGATGAAGCAGTGCCTTCAGTCTGATGGGATGAGTGGGAGCATGAAGAGAAAGCCTGACAGAGAATATGATATGATAAGATAGTCCAGCCAACTCAATTTTTTTTATTATTAAGCTTCAAGTACATAATATATAAAACATGACAGATTCATGTGAGATATAGTCTCACACCATGGAAGGAGATTATTCTACACCCTACAGGGGTATAGAGTTACATGAGTTTTCAGCAGGTACTATCTACTAAGAGGGTTAATATGTTTAGGATAACAGTAAGACAGGAGTTCACAGCCATACCGGCAAAGCTGTGAGGCTGTATGCACATCTGCATGTCCAAGACAGCTGTAGGTGAACTAAAAGTGGCAGCCCAGCTCTATCCTTAATTCATGTGCGGTCACGAGCTGTGGGGAGCTCGCGCTTTATCGAGCACTGGAGAAAGTCATGACGAGTAAAACAGATAAAACTGAGACAATTGTGCACCAAAGAAGTTTTGCAGACTCCAAAATGAGCCAGAAGGTTTGTGGAAAGTATGGACTCAAGCCTAAACCTTTTATCCACATGAAGCTGCTTCAGTATTAACTTTAAGAGTAGCTGAGAAATAAAGGTGGTCTGCTTCAAAAAGACTTAAGGAAACCATTGTAAGCGCTGCTTGTTGTTGCTGCAGAAAAGGGAGTCACATCAGTCCAACTTTTTTAAAAAGCATCTTTCTGATTGGCTCGTCCCAGGCTCAGGTCATGTGACATGGCTGCTTAACTAAACAAGGAGAAGCAGCATTATTGTTGGATGTGGATGGACCTGTAGTCAGTTTTATGCATCACCAACATAGAACCAAAATAATAAATGTATCATCAGGTATGTAGACTTTTCTGCTTGTCACTGCATTTTGTTCAATTAAACTCGGGCCTATTTTTTGCATATCTTGCACTGCACTGCAACTACCAGCTAAATTTCATTATTTTATGGAGCTGATTGTATTTTCGCTTTCATTTTATTTTACTCTTAAAATAACCCAGCCCTGCCAGTTAGGATGTCTTTTATGTTGGCTCGCATCTCTTTCATCTCGCTGAAAAAGCCTTTGATGTCTCGGGGAAAGCTCGCTTTGAAGAACACAAATAAACCTGCCTTGTATTTTCTTCATAAAAATATGCGTTTCTGTATGTAACAGTCATGCTGCGGACGAGCACAAGAATGATCAAAGTTGTCTTATCAGCAGAGCATCTGATGCAGAAAACCGGTTTCATTTCTCTCCGTGAAGCGAGCATGAGGTGCTGCAAGTAGATGAAACTTGGAGCAAATCTCATCTATTAGTCATGAGGTTTAGGGAGTGTGTATCTGCAGAGCTCTGTGCATGCCCATGAGTGACTGTGCAGTGCTGCATTACTCCACATGTGCCCCTCTTTGCCTGCCTCCCTTTTCTCTGGATACTCTTGGCTTTGCCCAATGTGTTGAGTCACAAGGTAGGAAGGAGCGTCACCTCCCTCGCTCCTGGAGCTGCCACGCTTTCAACTCGCTTTTCGCTTTGAAGATGAAAGTCGGAGCTGATCACATTCATTTGTCCCATAAAATTATATCCTTCCCCCTCAAACGTATGGGGGTGGAGTAATTTTTAGTGCCGGTCAGAGAGTCATGTGGCTTTAAAGTTTCTTACTTTCAATAATGCTGACTTTAAACTCTGGTAAAATTTTCAGAATGCTGTCAGGAGTCCAAGAACCCACTTGGGAAAAGAAAAAGAAGCAGTACTTTTCAATTGCACACCGATCAACCACAAAATTAAAACAACTGACAAGTGAAGCGAATGACATTAATCTTCTCATTGCAATGCAAAGGTCTGCCACTGCTGGGAAAGCTTGCGTCCTTGCCCAAACCTTGCTCCATAATGGCAATGACACTCCCCCACAGCTGCAGTCCAAACTGCTCAAGACATCGATGGAGACCTACCGAGAAGTTCATATCTTCTATAATCAAATCTTATAATTAATTTTTTAGATAGGTTAATAAAAATACTGAAGTCCTGAATGTCATAGGCATTTTTTTTTTCTTTTCTTACAGTCGTGTTTACAAATTGATTACAGGCTAGGCAGACAAACTACCCCTACCTTACATTCATCCTCCTAAACTTCTCCCTCCCTCTTCCTTCATTTTACCCCATCCCTAGCATCCTCCTCAGTCACACCAACTCTCTGCATGTCCTCCTTAACTACATCCACAAACCTCCTCTGTGACCTTCCTCTTTTCCTCTTGCCTGGCAGCTCCATAATAAGCATCCTTGGTCCAGTATCCACTGTCCCTCCTCACCTTGCCTCTCTAGCTTTGCCTCCAAATTGCTCAACCTGAGCTTTCCCTCTGATGCGCTCATTTTAATCTCGTCCATTCGGATCTCTCCCAAAGAAAATCTGAGCGTCTTTAGCTCGGCCACGTCCAGCAACACCTCGTCTCTTTCTGTCAGTGTCACCGTCTTCAAACCAAACAGCACAACAGCTCTCACTACCATCTTTAATATGTTCCCTTACTGCTCTCCTTCTTTCACAAATCATCCCTGACACTCATCTCCACCCACTACAACCCGCCCGCACTCTCTTCTTCACCTGTCTGTTACTTTGGGTAGCTGACCCCAGGTATTTAAACTCAACCTGTCCATCAAAGAAGAAGGGACTCAGAGTCAATCCTTGTTGTATTCTTGCTCCCAACTTGAACCCATCTGTCACTCCTGCCGTGCAACTCATCATTGTCTCTCTGTCCTCACATTTGTCCTGCACCACCCTCACACACTTCTCCGCCACTCCTGACCTCCCCATGCAATACCATAGTTCCTCTCTCGGGATGTTATCATCTGTTTCCTCTAGATCCACAAAGACACGGCAGAACTCTTCGATACTTCTGCATCAACACTCTCAAATCAAACATCACATCAGTAGTTCTTTTTCTCTGCATGAAGCCATACTGCTGCTCACTGATCGTCACCTCTCTGCTAGCCTAACCTAACTTCAGCAGCTCTTTCCCTCATCTTCATTTTCTTCTTTCTTGAAACACTGAAATCAGAAGAATCAAACTTAAGTAAAGTTGTGTGTAAGTGGGACTGCAAGCGGGCTTTTGTCCACCAAGACCTTCAAGGTCATCTTCATGATTTATTAGTCAAAAAGTGACACATGCACACCAAACTTCTTAAAGTACGTTTAAAAAGAACAAAGAAAAGGAATATATACAAAACACAGCACTATTCAATTAAAAGTGAATATTCCAGAGAGCGCTTCCTTATAATGCAACAACAGGCGCTGCTTTAAGAAAAACCATCCTTTCAAACTTATTTCATATTTTAAAGAACTTAAATTCACAAGCACTGATGTGACTGCGCATCACACAGTTGAAACGTTTCTTAAACAGCTGTCCGCAGTATATGAACATCATGATGATGAGCGCTGCACACACACACACACACGCAGAGTTGCGTAATGCAATGCGATTGTGCCGGTGGCAGTTATCAGCTGGTTGGCACACAGATCAGCTGCTGCGCGCCGAGCTCTGGGTCTGATCTGCCTGACATCAGATAAACACAACGTCAGCGCTCACGTGTACAGTGAGAGTGGGAGCTTATGCTGCCGGGGAGAGAGAAGTCCTCTCACATGCTGGCAGATGAGAGTCGGGCACTGATGTTCCCCTGTTTGTCTGAGAGGCTGCGTTAAAAATAACTGATGGACAAAAAATGTTTCCCCATGTGGATATGCATAATTGTTTTTAAAAAAACAAACAAAAAAACCCATGCAAGTTTATTATATGCACACTTTCATCTACACCTTGGTCCAGTTACAGTTAAAAGACATCTACAGCAGCTGGCTTGTTATCCCCAGAGCTGATAAAGGTATGGGAACAGTAAACAGATGTTCATCATTAGCAGAGGGAAAAAAAAAGAGGGAATCCCTTCTTCAACTTGGCGACCAAGTAGCGCCCCCGGTAATTTAAACATCTGCCTCAATGAAAAGCCGACAGGGAATTGCACAGTGCTGTGGTTGGTTATTGCTAGATAATGAGGTAAATGAGAGAGCTTCAAATTTTTCTTTTTTCATTTGGAAAGATGCCAGTGCAAAAGTGTGTCATTTCAAAGGACGGTTGTTAAAAGTTTTTATGGGTAGGGTCATAAATCTAATAATTAAATGAAGGTAAAACTATCTGAAACCTTCTTTTGTGGTTCCATGTTGGTCCCAGAGTGGTTGGGCACAATCGCTGCCACATCAGTCATTTGTGAAACCTCATTGAAGCCTCGTTGGTACCATTTCGGCTGCTGCTGTGTTAATTTCTTAAGCGACCATCATCAGACTAATAACAAACTGGACCAAAACTGGATCACAGATTTCACAGGTGGTTTGTAAGTAGCACTAAGACAATCCCACAAAAACACCACAAACATCATGTGGAGGTTCACTTTAGTTACTTGATTGAAGGAGGTGAGTCCTGGTGATCACTTCTCAGCTACAGCCGGCATTCACTAGCCAGTCAGTCACATCTCTTCTTTAAGCCTTAAGTTTAAATTGGTGGTTTATACTTTTTCCTACCCTGGCCTTATTGATATGAAGGGGTAAATTAGCTTTAGAGAACAGGTTTTTGTCCCAGGCTAAAAACATGTATTTTAAGCTGCAAAATTTGGCATTTTAACATGTTTGTCTATGCAGGTTTACTTGATGTTGGATCAAGGATTAAGTGGCAATTCAAGGAAATCCATTCTGGCTTCATGTCTTGTTTGCCTGTAGATGGGTTCTGAATCCGGCACTATCACTGTGATGTATGTGGGAAACAGTTACCTGCTTGTTTTGGAGACAATTTAGAAAAAGTAAGCCAACAAAGAAGTGCCAAACACTACAGCCACTACAGGCTGCCTCCAAAAGTGAGTCACTCCCCTTACACCCCAATGTTAAAATGCCAAACTTTAAGGAGTCGTACACTCGAAGCAGTAAGCAGTGACCATGAAAACTCAGTGACATTCAGCAACGACAAGGGAAATAACTGGCAAAGCAAACTGGGCGGGTCAAACTTTTCTGAAATTTGAGGTGAGCAATTGAAACGACTGCCAATGAGGGTGAAGAATATAAACAGCTGCAAATAAATTGCCATCCTGTAGCACCTATGTCACTATTTGTGGAGGAATTTCTGTTTAATGTGAATTTCTGAGTATAGAGCCTGTGATTTATCACAGTTAATTGCTATAAAATCACAAACAGACTGCATGTAATTGTCAGCCTGTACCGATTCAATTGCAAACTGCTAGCAGGCATGTTTCAGTCTCAATCACATTTCAAAGGAACCATTTTGAATGCAGCAGATTGTGAGTTCATTGTACATGGATGCAATAATTATTGGTTGTGTTGTGGTCTCCAACCACTCTTGTCCCTAGTGTATCTGTAGCATAAACAAAGATAAAAATAAAACCTTGACACTTCAAAATTGTAGAGTACAAAACCAGTGGGAGATGTCACAGTAGATATGTCCATTGCTGCAGCTCAAGCTCACAAGCTAAAGCTCCCGCAGTTTTGAGATCAGTGTCTTAAAATTCAGATTTGATCAAATGTGGCCCCTTGGTTTGGTCTACAAACTACATTTTTCACTTATCAACAGGAACAAAAGGTTAATTCTCTTTCTAAGGCAGATAAGCTGAACACAAACAGCTGTGATTTTGCCCTTATTATGACTCCAGAATGCTTTTGTTCCCTGGATCTGGCCTCACCTCAAAGTTTCTTTGAGTTTGATCGACTTTAACGGGAAGAAACGAGAGGAAGACGTTTTCACCGTTTAAAAGTTCTTTAATTGTTCAGTTGGTATAGGATTTGGAAGCATTGAGTCAAGACATGGTCAGCAGCCATACAAAACGAAACCAACTAATTAACATCGACTTGAGAGGGGGAAAAAAAACAAAACAAAGGCAACACACATACATTAAAAAAGAAGACAATTTAGCCATCGTCAGGTGATCACAGTAAAAAGACGCACAGTCCTAGTCTCAACTCAACAGCATGCTGAAAGTTCAATGATTCGCACAAACTGACATTCACTCACAACTCGAATAAAAGGCTGCAGAACAACCCTGATAGGCAAAAAAGTACAGTAAGACACCTCAGAGAGAACAAAACAAAGAAAACAAATCAATGCATAGACAACAAAAAAAAAAAAGTTTCAAAATAAAAGTCAACCTAAAGACAAATTTCTTGTGTTGGCCTTTTACATTGCGATGATTGAGGACATTCAAATAGAAGTTATTGCCAACAGGATATAACACTTGGATAACACTTACCCATAAAAAAGAGATCTTTTTAGTTGTTGTTGGTTTTTCTTTCTCCAGAAACATTTTTAAAAGAGCTAGTAGCTTCCACAAACATCAAGAATGTACAAACAATGGTCATTGTGGCAAGGCTTTGAAGATCCTCGGCTGAATGAACATTAAAAGCCACGAGGCAGACATGCTCGGCGTCGAAACATTACAGTTATTTTAAGTTATACAAGTTAACAAACTGTACTTAAACACATTTAATACTGAGCAGTTCACTAGAAAATAAAAGCATGTCCGGTGTTATCCGCTTAGCTATTCCAGTCGTGTCAATTAACAAGATTTATTTTATTTTTTTTAAAACACTGACAGGATAAAAACGTGTTTACAAAGTTTTTTTTGTTCTCAAATCCACTGAACCAAACAGACTCTCTGTGCTAAATATCAAAATGTATTTTTTTTGCAAATATCCCACTGATAATAGTGCAATAGATACAGTACAGTCAGAAACATACTCCCGAGGATTTAGAAACGCACCGCTTTGCGTTACCTTTCTGAAAGTCGGCTGAAGCAAAAGGAAGCGGAAAGGTTTTTAAATTCTCAGAGTATCGCACGCACTCCTCGTGTTTGGCGCCATGTCTTTAGTTACAGGTAGTTAAAAATTAGAGTTTGTGACTTTAGTGTGAGCAAAGAGCCACTGATGGTTGATGACGTTACAGAGCGACTCGTGGTTCTCCCACCTTTAATGGTGTGTTTGAAGAGCCGGTTGTCGACTCGGTAAGCAATAAATTACAACTACAGCCTGTTTCCTTCCTAACTCTCAATTTCATCTTACAACTTAAAAAATAAAGAAATAAAAAAGTCAAACAATTGGCACACTTAATTCATGTTTCCTATTTCCCAACTATCTGTACAATTAAAAAAAAAATTTTTTACATGTCACGTCTGGGGTGAACGTGCACACTTGTGTTTCATGATTGATGTGATTACGTCTGGTAGTGTTTTTAACTCTTCCCTCTCTCTTTTACAGCCTGCGGGTCGAAAACTAAGCGTCAGAAAGAACAAGCAGGGCCTCATTTATAAACCGATCCATGGATTTCACAAAGAAATAAAAGAAAAAGAGAAATGTGTCGATTTTCATTTACATAGACCCCGCTGGTCATGCCGTGAGCCTGCTAACCCATGTAGTCAAAGATGAATGATTAATGACGGGCCTGCTGAGAGTGTTACTACACACATCAATCAGCTGATCGTACTAGTATTCATGCAAGCCACACGGAAAATTCCAGAGATCTCAAGTCATACTTGTTTTTGAAAACATTCTGGGTTAATCTGATGAAGGAGAGCAGAGGTGGGTTAGATATCACTGTGGCTTACTTCTTTTAGCTGATGACATTTCCGTGTGGAGTATTAAGGGGCGAATTTAAAAATCCGCACCTCCAAATCTGGCGTGGTTGTCTGGCAGAAAAGGATGGGGTGCCAACTCTGGGATGGAAATGAGTTGATGTGTCTAGTGGAAGAGTTTCCAAAGGAAGGGAAGAAGGTAGCGGGAGATTAACACACGGGCTGGCGTGGTCTACACTGAATCTATGTTCCCAACTTCATGCACAGTTTTGGGTCATGAATGAGCCCACAGATACAAGCGAGCAGAGTAACAGATAGTCTGAGGAGCTCAATCGCCCGGGAGGAGTTCACAGTAACCCTGCTATCACCTCCATCTAAAACTAGCTAGCTGAGGTGGTCCAGAGCACTTGGTTTCCTATAGGTGAGATGTTACGGGCATGTCCAGCTAGAAGAGATAACATCATCTCCGCTGGCTCGGCAAAGCCTCAGTGTCCCTGTAGGAGAGTTGGAGGCAGCTGCTATGGGGGAGGGAGGTTTGAGCATCTAAGCACAGAGTGCCTTCCCTTTGAGCTGGACGTGGATAAGTGGCAGAATGGATGGATGTTTACCAAATTACACGGAAACTCCACTAATGGGAATGTTTACGTCTCCGCAGAACTACAAAATAATATATGTCTTTTTTTGTCCTATTGATGGGGTTCAACGCATTTTACTTTATTTCCAGAATGCAGGGTCGAGTTAACATCTGTATCTGTAGGGGAGAGCATTTTGCATTTTTCATGTTTATAAATGAGGCCCATGGTGGAAAGCAAACAAAAGCCTTTATAACACAACAGCTAAACCAAAAACAACTTCAGCCCAGCGGGGTAAGCAGAAATAATCAAAATCTCTCCTCTAACACTCATCAATCATCGCTCTCGCTGCTTGACCAAAACTATAATTCTCTTTGCTTCGGTCAGCCCGCTGGTCAATTCTACCAGCAACAGCAGATACAACATGTAACACTGCTAAAAAAAAGAAGAAGTCCCAATACAAACAGAACGATACACATCCAAACCCTCCTAAAAAAACAAAAAACCCAATGATAATCATCCACACGATCTGAGTGTTTTCACTGACTGCCTTGGTGCCAAAGCTTCAGCCCGCAGTGACCCACACTTGAGTGCATCTCAGGTAATGGTGCGCCGACTTGTACGAGGAGGAGTCGAGGGGTGGAAAAGGCCGGGTGGAGGGTGAGGCAGCCCCCGCCCCGTCTCTTCCCATCCTCTTCTGTCCCTCTCAGGCATCCTCCCTTCACCTCCTCTCCTGAGCTCAGCAGGGGTCGTGTTTGTGGAGATTAAAGGTGGTGTGGATCACGTGCAGGGAGGGATTGGGGGTGAGGTGGGTGGGACGAGGGGCGCGGGAGCCAGGGTCACTGTCGTCGATCCTCCGTCTCTGACCGTGAGAACGCCATCACCACATCCTCTGCACCTGAGAATCAACGTGAGACACAAATACAGACTTTTAATGTGACATGCTTTTTATCTAACACCAGCATCGATCGATAAAGTACGATAGAAAGGATAAAAAAGAAATAAAAAAACACTACTTGGGCTACTTGTGCGCTTACATTTGACTTATGCCGTGTCTCTACTGTTGCACTGTAACACTGCTGCTGCTGGGCCCTTGTGGCAATAGATACACACTTTGAATGAAGTAGTATGTCATCAGTGACAACAGCACATTGGAAAAGGATGGAAAATGCCCTTCATTTTGTTCGCACTAATAAATGCTGCCGCCTGCACAAGCTGCAAGCATCGATAAAAAGCTATTTAGAGTTTCTTTTTCAGACTGTCAGAAATATCATAATCGTAAATTTCCTATATTACGGGACATCGTTTTGAGGCTATATTTCCCACCTCTAGTAGCCACCCGGACAGGACATGATGGAAAACCAAAAAAGGTAAGGATTTTATTATCAACTGGGAAGGAAACTTTACTTCCAGCTTCAGAAGATAAGCTGTTAAAAGAAACTATTTACTTTTCTGACTAACAGGAAACGTGTTGTTGCCTTTTCTTAGAGTCGGTCTAAATATTGGACTAGGCACAGAAGCAGTAAGTGCAAACACAACCATACAGAAATACTAAGGAACTTTTGCGCCAGTCATGAAAGATTTGAGAAGAGGCCTCGGGCAGAGACTTATGAAAGTTACCTGATGCATTTACAACAAAGTCAAGTCTGCGAAACATTTGTTGGGCTGCATGCACAAAAAACAAGGCCGCTCTCTGCCGTGAGGGATCAAATTGCATTCTTCTAGCTACATGCATCTATCCCGGTTAGGATTATTTTGATAGTCGACTAGTCACCGATTATTTTTGCGATTAGTCGACTAATCAGATCATCATCCATTGGAGGTACAGCGTACAGCTTATTGCACCAGCAGCATCTGGTCTTATATAACTATCATTAGCTTACAGCTTGAAGTGTTTGTGCTAACTAAAAATAAAGACAAGATGGTAGTTTATTAATTTTTAATGAAATTTGCAGATTGTTTCGGTGAAGTTTAATAAACTCCTTGCTTTCTAAAATATAACAGGACACCGGAGTATATTCTCCAGCTTCTGATAATCAGCTGTCTGCTTGACAGTTTTAGCTGTGCAAAAACTATAACTTTAATCTCAGCCAAACCGATTTACTCAGGAACAAATAAAATACTAAAGAAAGCCAAACAATAACATTTTTAAGTTATCTAAGTGACTTATATATATGTTTAACCTGACTAGCGAAAGACAGCGGTGGGTTTGAAAACAATTTGCCGGGAGTCCGGTGTTCTCACGGCTCTAGTTAGCCTTGCCCCCGCCTAGCTAACGAGCTAGTGGGTAACAGACGTCTCCGAAAACGTCGGAGCGCTTTTGAAAATACGTGGTGTCTTGATAAACTGAGCAGATATTTGAGGTTTACACAGCTACATTCTCGCCTGAAAATATGTTAAAGGTTTATTTTGTGACCCAGAAAGAATAATAAGAGTAAAGTTAAAACTAACTAGCTGCCGCCATTGTTGACAGCTGCGCTATGAATTCTGGGACACAGCTTCTTCTTCTTCGGGGTTTAATGGCAGCTGGCATCCTTGTACATGCAGTGCTGCCATCTTCTGTTTCAGTCCGTTATTACACTCTTAAATCCTACTACTCATTCCTGCGTCCTTTGTGATCTTACAAAGCTTCAAACGATGCGTCGACTATTAAATTAGTCGTCGACGATTTTAATAGTCGACATAATCGTGACTAGTCGACTAATCGTGGCAGCCCTAATCCCGGTCAGTCTTCCACATGTTTTGTGCTATCGGAAAACCCAAAACACGTTTGAGTTCAAAGTGTGAAGCCAGACAAGTTTTCCACAGGTCCTAGGATCCCGTCGGTATCCTGTAAATCCTGTCAGCTGTGACTATAAAGCCGAAGGGGAATACCCTGCTGTGAAAATCCTTTTGGTGCATGCAGGTAATTTTGTGTATCGCCATATATGTATCACCTACTGTGGGAACCCACCCTCCTCAATCTGAAATCACAGCACTCTGACTGGAGATACTGCAACACCCTGAGTGGCTCACTGACCTCCTACATCCTGCTCTGCAATGATAACACTTAAATCTGAGGCTTCAGCACCAGTCAGTGTCCTCTGCTGTAGTACAAGTGTGTCTGCCAGTAAACTGTGTGAGAATCCAGCAGATTTCCAATTCGTGGAAAAAACTATCAGTGTTTACCATTTCCTTTATTCTTTCTGTGCTCGTTTCATTTTGCCACCTTAATGAGGACCAACCGATAATTACAGCCTCATTTGTGTTGAGTCAACTAATGAATCCTGCCAGCTACACAAAAAGGACTTTCTCAGCTGGCTTCTGCTTAACAAGAAATCATTCATTAGTCTGCTGCCAACTGTGATTTGTCAAGTGATTTGGACACACACCCACCGAGTGTGTTTTTTTACTCTCATAAGTGGATATACATTTTCCACTTCTGTTCACATAACATTAAATAAAATATACAAAGGTAATTCAGTGCCTCATATATTCAGCTGTTCTCTCATATTAAGCACTCCGGCATTCAGAGTTTAAACAAAGAAGAAAATATCTAGTTGTCAAAAAGGAAGTACTCTCCCTCTTTTCATTTTAAGGTTTTACATACAGGACAACACAACTTCTTCACATCATTGCTTCAGTTCATTGATGTGTGTTTGCATTCATTCATGCACAGCTCTCTTAAGGTCCCCCCCACAGCATTTCAATCAGGCTGAGGTCAGGACTTTGACTGCAAGATGTTAATTCTTTTCTTTTTCAGTTATTCTTACAGATGTTTTGCTTTGCTCGATTCATTGTCCTGCTGCATGAGGCAGTGTGGGCTTCAGCTGTCAGACAGCCTCACATTTGACTCTAAATACTTATACAGGCTGCAAAACAAGCGCAAATCATCATCCCCACCACTGCGGTGACAGTTGGTTTGACTTGTTTGTGCTGAAATGATGCGGGCAAATGGTTTTCTGCAAATGTGTTACTGTGTGTTATAACCAAACGTCTCCACTTTGGTCTTGCAACTCTGAAGGTTATTGTTCTCAATGTGCAACTTTGCAAACCCAAGAGAAGCGGTTTTCTCCTGACAAAGCTTCCAGACAAGCTATATTTACATTTAACATGCTAACTCAGGCCTGCAGAAGCTGAGATGAAACTTTATTTATTTTGTTGTTTTGTTTTTCTGACCTTGGGGTGAATTTGCTGGGATGCACACTGGCAATGATTGTTTGGCAATGGCCTCCTAACCCTCCCCAGATTGTTGGACCAGCAACTATTGCTTCTCTAAGATCACGACAGATGGCTTTCCTCCTTGGCATCATGCTAACACACACCTGAATGCTGCAGAAACAGCAAACTTCCAAACCCTCTGCTACTTCTCGAGGTGCAGATACCTGTTTATTCTTATTAGATTTTGTGTTTTTTAAGACGCTGTCTTTTCTTTGTCACATGACTATCAAGTACTTTTGCACCACTGCATAACTGTTGCTGGATAGGATGTCAATGGGCATTTCCTCCACCAGCTCTTCAAGTCAGAGTGATGCCGGAGAGGCTGATTTGCACCCATGTGATAATACAGTGGCTTAGCTAAATCACAACGAGTGACTGGGGGTCATGTGTCCTCCCTTATGCAAGCTCTAAGCAGGCAGCACCCTCATCTAAGCTAAATAGAGTATTTCAAGACTACTGTTGCGTGTTACATGTGAAAAAGCCTAGCGGAAGATAATGTCCCAACCTGATTCATTTGAGAATGACGTGGGAGACCCCATTAATGTCTCCCAAAACCTTAAATTAAAAAAACTACCTCAACGATGAGAGGAGAAAAACGATAGCAAGGTGCAATAGTCTACATCCACAGTACGCATGAGCATGTGATGACATAAAAACCATCTAATAAGCAACATCTAAGAAATCTCATTAACACCGAGCTCCACACCTTTTCAAATGGTTAAGAAGAATCTCTATCAGCACCTCGTGTGTGCCTGCTATAAAAAGCCTTTCTTCTCTTCAGCCCTGAAGTGCGTGTTAGATTTAATTATTATGGAGATATGAAAGTAGGCCAGGGACTGTGAGCCTTCACATGAATTTGGCACAAAGGGCGGACCCTCCTCATCAGACGGCACAGACCCTCCAAAAAAGCAGAATTTTGTTTTTAATTTGCTATCGCTCTGGGAAAATTATTTGCATCTTTCTATAGCGCATTCAGGTCATCCTGGAGCTTGATGAGATCAAGATTTTTTTGAGGGGGGCGGAGGGTTAATGTGATCTTTCAAGCTCCCCCTCCCATGGGAGCTCCCTGGCTTACCCAAAAGAGACTACCGTACAAGAAAGAAAAAAACAGTATCAGAAACATGGTGCTTGACTTCAGCTCATAACACAAACCTCATCTGCTCTGAGACACCACGTGGGGATAAATGGTGCTTGAAAAAGAGACAATTATGTAATACCACACAATAGGAGAGTCGACCTGAATTACACCTCTGCTGAATAGCACGGATCATGTTTTGGTGCAGCAGCGTGTAATAACAGCCATTCATCAGAATAAACGCCTGCCTGAATTATTTTGTGTGATGGGAGTTCGTTATTGTGTAGCGGGCGGTTCACGCTCTGAGCAACTTGGGCAGAATAAAGCAGCCGATAGTTTCTCCAAATACTTCCACAGATGGATGGAAGGGCTTTATCTGAGCACTTTGCCCTGCCACACACACACACACACACACACACACACACACACACACTCTCGCCAACAAAATGGAAACGTCAGGTCCCTCAACACTGTTGCCTAGCGACAGATAAAAATCACGACTGCATCACTCCCGTTGCGGCCTATGAGCAAAAAGCTTTCGGTCTGTTTCGTTGCAGCTCTGCGTCCAGCCCCCTTTCTCCTTCCTGCTCCCCCACCCACCTCACACTGGCTCCTTCCTCGCCACACGAGAGCGGCACAACACCGGATGGTGGATTATATGAATACAGTGACAGTAAATGTGCTCAGCCCACCAAAAGAAAAAAAATAAGAACATTAATGCGTTCACATGAACATATTCATAAGCAAGCAGCCTTTCTTCGCTTCTCTGAGACTACAAATCAAAATGTGGTTGCCTGGGATTAACTGCAAAACACACAGGCCTGCAGAAAAACCTCAGAGGACAAGAAAACTGTGAATTAACCCAAAAAGAAGTTTGTTTGATGTCAAAGGCGCCAAGCTGCACTCCCGAGGGTGTCTCCAGCCTCTACATGATGACTCTAGTGTAGCAGCGAGGAAGCACCAGCAACACTTCAGGTCACAATCTGTGCAGGGTCAGGCCAGGGGATAAAGGCGTGGGACACCCATCATCCCCCCAAACTCAACAACAGCAGGGGCGAGTTAAGAAGCGTGACACACAGCGGGGAAGTGTGTGTGGTCCAGCTCAAAATATTTACCAAACACAGTGGGTCTGTCGGCTCAGAGCCCTGCACTTCTTCCTGCTTAGTAATTATTACAACAACATAATTTTAAACGGTCTTTTTAAACAAGATAATAAAGCTCAAAAACTTTGTGGTTTAAAAATAAAAAAAGACTATTTTAATGCTATCCTTTATAAACAAGGCTGTACAGATAGATTTGATCTGTTTGTAACAACATTTGTTTTTAGAGAAAAGAACTAAAAATCAGTTTTGGTTAAGGAGATCATAAAGCAGTTCTTTCAGACATACTCTAACACACCTTCTGGCAGATTTGGAATAGAGATATAAGGAGAAACTGAGGCAGACGTGGTACTTAATAAATCTGAGTGCTGGGCAGCAGACTCATGCTGCAGTGAGGAATCGGATAAAGCCAGGATCAATACGGCTATGGCCAAGCCAAGAAGCCAAACAAAGCGGGGGGAGGGGGTTTGCTCAGTGCTCTGACCTGGTCTGAATGATCAAACATGGCTGCGGTGAATGAATGGATGAGACAGACAGAAAGAGACCCGAACATCACAGCCAGGCTGTGCAATTAGCACCCCAGCCTGGCCCTTTCATGACACCTGCTCCACTCCTACCAGTGTAGCACGTCACAACACCACCGAGGCCCAGAAGGGAAGGTCAGCTTTCCTGGGACATCTGAGGTTGCCATGGCAACCCCACTCCTCCTCCACCTCTATTGTTGAGGCCATGCAGCATCCTTCTGGGAGGAATAAACTTCCCTCGTCAAATCAGAAAGGATAACAAGCCCCGAGACTGCTGCCTTTATGAGCGTTTTGACAAACCGTATTGTTTAAAGTGACATGACGCCAATTACAGAAAGCTGTGGATAAAAGAGCTAAAGAGGAGGAATAAAAAGCCCTATTACAAAGACAACCACTGTATTACTGCGCGTCAACTAGTGTGTCAACGAGGTCTCTGCATCATAACGTGTTAATTCGCTTTAAATAGACACAGTTATTGTTCAGTATTAGTCAAAAAGTGGCAATTAACACTCAAAGGGAGTGCCAAAAAACACAATTTCAGGATTTCTCACTTCAATGCCAAACATGGTAACAGCATTTAAGCACAGCTTATTATCCTTCTATGCAGATTAAAAAAAACAACTTCATTAAGGCATTACATTAAAAAGCTGTGTGGAAAAAAACCCCGTCTCAGCTACGGAGCCTTCGGCAGAGAATTCCTCTTTGGCCTGATTAAAATCGCAAAACAAAATTCTGTATTTGCGTGTATGGTAATCAGCCAATTAAAACTATCTGAAATGCAAATCCAGTGACCCCTACTCTTACAAGAAATATGAGTGGCAGAAAGCTGATTTTCTATTGTTTTTTGTTTGGTTGTTTTTTTTCCCCCACAAGGAAGAACCAGTAAAAAAAAATCTGGCAGTTGAGCAGAGTCTGAGAAAATGAGTCTCATGTGAGCTACATTCCCACTCAGTCCACTCGACATGATGAAGACTGAACACTTCTCTGCTGCACATCATTTTTGCACCAGAACGTGCTAAGCAGACGGCAACCCTGATGTTATCCATCAGTCACATCAGTAGAGCTACACCTTAGGAGATGTCTTGCAGACAACCTAACCTTGATTTCGAATAACATCAGAGGACATTCACTACTCCACTGTGCACGCAGCGCCCTCTAAGCACCCCACCACCTGATCAATGACGCCATGTGTGACACTATCGCTCCATGCTGACACCCCTTGAGGGTGCTGGTATCAGAGCATCCTGCGTCAGCATGGTCAAACTACGCTGCGTTTCACATAATCACAAACCAGTATTGATGACCGTGTCACCCGTTCGCGACGCTGAGAACATGGGCAGACCAATTTTTCCCCAGACAGAAAAACTCAATAAGGAGATTGAAAAAAAAAATGAGGCCTATAATTCAACATGATCATGATGCTGGTATTAATAAAACGTTATCAATATCAACCCCTTAAGTACTACGAAGCGAATAATAATTAAAGCTGTAGCTTCAGCATCTGCTGCAGAGATTAACCAGAAGTTTATGGAGATGCAACTGCCAGCTTGACCCACCCTCACTTATGGCAACATTTTAGTAACAGTGTTGACATCCTTGCCAATCTCATTTAGCAACCAAAGAAAACCCCAAACAACTGAAGATAACTCGCTGGTACAGACAGTTCTGCTGGTTCATCCGGCGGGATGGTACAGGTCTCCTGTCATTATAATGAAGTGTGAGCAGTGCAAACTAGATAGAGTACAGCATGAGTCAAACCTCTCGGTACAGGTGTTCAGAATTTGTCTAGCAGCAGAAATACACATTCAAATACATTCTAGTGCAAACGCCCTTTCCTCAAAGTGTATGAATAAAATTAGCATAATTACCTATGTTTATCAGCTTGCTGTGTGACTCACTACCAGGCAACAAATATACTTCCTTTCATCTTTTTTTACTCCCCAATTACCAAGTGTAAATGAGATCAAATACTGGACTTTCTCTTCACACCAACTGAAAAGATCCCATGTGTGCTGATCCCTACAAACCGCTGTCCTTCAGCACAGCGCTCAATATTTAAAACAGATTAACTCTCAGCAATCTGCACGATGCTTAATCACAATACCTCAGACATAGTGCAGACCACAAATTATCCACTGGCACACCGAGGAAGTGGCATGCTGCCAAATGACACTAAATGTGTCCGTTTCTGTGATGTATAATGCAGACTTGGAGCGCCATATTCCTCCATAATTGATGAGACTCTTCCTAGCTTTATTGACAAAGCAAAGACTTTGCATGGAGTGAGAGGCGGCGAGCACAGCAGCATAAACTGACAGCTAGACTGCAGTTAAAAAAAGAAAAATGTACATCATAAATTAATGACTTCAAACCAGTACTGATCTCCCATTCGGGTGCTGTAGTTTGAAATATATGACACGATCATACGTCCTGTCTGCTGCAGTTCTTTATATTCTGCTGCCTGATGAAGGAACGCAGTCTAATAATGAAATACACATCATCAGTGATGCAATGACCCATATTAAAAATTCAATGTCGCGTCCCACACTGCACAGTGAGGGCGCGATTAACAAAATGTCAATGTACTTCGGCGGCACGGCGCGGCACAGCACGTCGTACCTTTTACCCGCACCTTACTCAACACCTTATATAATCACAGCCTAATCCCTTCGACGCAGAAAATGTGATGTTTCTAAATTCAAACATGATTGTTTCCCCACAGAGCAAGGACGCAGACAAGGACACCTAACACTTCCCTCTGGGTGAAGCATCAAAGCCAATTTTCCAAGCTGGAAGCTCCCCTGGGGAACCCAATATCATAAGGGGCAAAGCAAGACCGGAGCCCCAGCAGGTTCACCACAGGAGGACAGCGGGACTCCGAGCTCGCAGATGTGTTTTTGGACTGAGCTAAAGTCTACTCACAAATAAATAAATAAAATAACAATGCTGCTGCTTTTTTAGGTAACTGCAGTGCCTTTTCACATATAACATTTTGTTAAATATAGCGCCCTCAGGTGGATTAAGCTCAGGAGCACCACAGACAGGTTTAGAAAGCTCAACAGCATCCTCTGCTGTCTTGACAAGGCATGACCAGCATTTGTAAGGTTACATCTGTAATGAAGAGTGATTTACAGAGCAAACATCAAAATATTATCCATTAAGTAAAGCAGAGGAGAAACTAGTGATGTGCTTGAGCTGAGGATGAGTCAGTTGTTTCCAGCCAGTCATGCTGTTTGTGGCGTGAGTAATCTCGCAGCGCTGGTGGGCCGCTGAGTCGGCCTCCTGTGCACAGTCAGCGAACCAGTTCGGCCTGCTGGGGTGCAGACTGTAAAGGATGATGTGTGTTGAGGGATTTTCCCCTTGTTTTTGGTCGGGCATTTTTTCCTCTAAGGGTGGTGTCTGTGGGCTAATGTTTTATAAATGTTTAGCAATAGCACGCTGCCATAAACACCTTTGATTTGTACATATTTACAAAAAACTATGAAAATTAGAACTATACTGATATGCAAAATAGGAGTACAACAGGGTTTTTGAGCCTTTGGGGGTTGAATATGAGGCCTCATCTCATCTCTATGAATTTCGCTGCCATTTGATAAACAAAGATAGTTAAAAATTTGTCTTTTTACAATAACAGTGATTTTCTTTTCACCCTGGATAAAACTTACTGGGGCGTGCCAAAACCATCTTTCTGCAGTCCTATGAAAAACTAAGCACACCACATGGTTCAGTAGCTTGTAGAACCACCTTTAGCATCATTAACTTAAGTCATTATTTTCTGTATGACTTCAACAGTCTCTCACATCATTGTGGAGGGATTTTGGCCCACTCTTCTTTACACAGTTCCTTCAGTTCATTGAAGTTTGCCAGAGATCATTCATGTACAGCTCTCCTAAGGCCCTGGCACTACTTTTCAATGTGGGTGAAGTCTGGACTTCGTCTGGGTCATTGCAACACATTGTCCCGTTGAATGACCCGGTGGGGGCCAAGCTTCAGCTGTCAGGGATATGGCCTCGCATTTGACTCTAGAGTACCAACATCTGCACTTTGGTCTCATCTGTCCAAAGGACATTGTTCCTGAAGTCCTGTGGTTTCTTCAGATGCAGTGTTGCAAGCCTACACCATGCTGCCCAGCTCTTTTTAGAGAGAAGAGGCCTTCTGCTGGCAACCCTTCTAGCCATAATTGTTTAGTGTTATTCTAATTGTATTGCCATGAACATCAACATTTAGCATGCTAACCGAGACCTGCGGAGTCTGATGTGTAGCTCTTGGATATTTTGCAATTTCTCTCTGTATTGAACAGTCTGACCTTGGGGTGAATTTAGTGAGACATTCTTCCAGGGAAGAGTGTGGCAGTGTGTTAAACACCTAATGCTCCAGACCTAAATTAATGCCAACTGACAAACAGATCTGATTTTATAATCAATTAATAAAGTGCTTTTGTTTATCAGCACCTAGTGGCTACTTGCCCTGTTAATTTCTATGGAAGCAGTAAGGGCGTAGTTCATTTTTCACAGAACAGCATGAAGTGCTGAGAAAACTTTTTCACATGAATGTATTTTGCAACTACATGAACAAATATTTCCTAATAAAAAAATGCTTCAGCTAAAATGACTGCACCGTTAAACTGTGTGTGTGTGTGTGTCACAGCCTTACCCTGGTCTATGTTGTGCTGCGGTAGCTGGCTCATCTGACTGTGGACCACACCTGCGTAATTTCGGAGAAAAGCCTCTTCACTCGGCGTAAGCTGAAGAGGAGTGAACAAAGTCACTTTAAAAATCACAAAAAAGTAAAAACAAATTGAAATACTGACCTCAAAGACTAAGTCAAATACTTCTGTTCAACATGCTGATTAATGAAACATAGCAATTCTCCCAGAAACAGCCATGAGGCAATTTAGATCCAAAATATTTTGATTTTTAACATTAATTATTTCAAAGAAATTGATCTGTTTTTCTTCTCTCTGCTCCTTTAGCACACATTGCTTGAACAAACAAAATGTGTGCCAAATAAACTGAGGACTATCTTCTGTTGTTGTTTCACTCTAACAACATCATTATTAGGTGATGACCTGTGCAAACTGCATAGATCAGTTGAAGGTTTGGCTAGGGAATGGATTTCAGGTTATTATAATGTGTGTCTTTGCCAACTAAAGCAATAACCACAGTGTGCATGAGTTGTGCGTGCCTAAATCTGAAACTTCAAATGGCAAAGTTTTGCGGTAATCAATGTGTCTCCTTACATTTGATCCCATTTTCTTGAGCATGAGCAGGACCCGCACTTTCTGTTGGATGTACATGTCTTCAGGAGACTTTCCCGGGGCCTCCTCGCGGTTCATCCCCCCTGCTCCTGTGGCTCTGGACACACAAACACATCAGCATTACACAAGATCTGTGAAAATCAGTTACACAAACACAGTATTGATATGAGACAACTGGGTTGTTTCAGTGACACAGTGTGACAAGAGCCAAGCTCAAAGAGTGATTAGGCAATAAAGATTAGACCATTTCAACGAGTATCTTCAGCAGTTGTGTTATTCTGCATATTCAACCTGACCAAACTAAAGACACAAATTGACTGATCTACTGGAATTTCCCCACTTGATCCTCTCTCTTGAGTTTATAGAAAATGGTCAGTGAAAGAGAAAATATCCAGTTAGTGGCAGTTCTCTGGGCCTTTTTGATATCAGGGTTTTGAGGAGAATGGCCAGACTGCTTCAAACTAACAGGAAGACAACAGTAACTCAAACAACCACTTTTCAAAAGCTAAGGTCAAGGTATGTCAAAGGGCATCTTTGTTAGTGTAACACCTCCAATCTTGAAGCAGGTGAGAATAAACAGCAGCAGAAGACCACACCCCGTGTCACTCTTGTGAGCTAAAACAAGAAACTGAAGCTTCATTTCACCAAAATTGGACAACAGAAGGTTGGAAAAATGCTGCTTGATCTGATGAACCTCAATTTCTGCTGCAACATCTGGAAGGTAGAGTCATAAACTGTCACAAACAACACAAAAGCATGGATCCATCCTGCTTTCCAGGCGGGTGGTGCTGTAATGGTGCGGAGAATATTTTTGTGCCACACCTTGGCCTTCATTGTACTTATTGCATTGGTCGGTCTGGTTGGGTACGATTTATGTAAATTTCATCAGCATTGTCCATCAGGATCTTTCTACTGAGCATTTAGATTAAAATTTAGATAAAAAAAATGTACCAAATATATATCCACAACAGGCCGCAGATTTTAAAGTATAACAGGAATGACTACTGGGCAAACATATGTTCAGATGTCCGTGTCGAAACAGAATATAATCAAGGCTCTTAGGCTCAACAGCCTACCTGAGTTTTGTTCATGACAATGTCCAACTCTTAATGACCACAGTTCACAAAGCTTAAATAATTTCAAACTGGTTTCTTGAACGTGACAGTGAGTTCACTGTACTCAAATGGCCTCCACAGTCACCGTCACTGTGTCATCATATCAACATGAACCAAAAATCTTTGAGGAAACTTTCCAGCACCTTGTTTGCTTTGCCACAAAAAAATAAGGCAGTTCTGATATATAGATATATCGGACAGCCACACCCACAGTCTTCCAGTACTTCCAGACTACTTCATATAGTTAAAGTGCAGGTTTGGCTCTTTGCAGCATCATTAATATTGCATGGCAGTTTTTACACAGAGCTCGCCCCTGCCTGTTTCCATCTCTTATTCTCCATCTAACTAATGACCTATTTTCACTGTCAGTCTGCAGAGATGCGAAAAACAGGCAAAGGGGGGAAAAAAAACCGGGAGCAAAAAGAAGGTGATAAAAGGAGCTGCCAAATCCAATGTGTGTGACAGGAAAAGGTTCTGCTGTGATATGACACACACACACACACACACACACGCCAAGGTCGGCTGCTGTCACATTAGATCTCTTTTATGCCGCACCAACCAGACAAGCATACAGCACGTCTTCATATCAACCCTGAATTTAACCGCAAAGGGTAAACACACAAGAGAAACAATTCACACAAAAGAGCAAAATAAATCATTAAAAAGGATAAATTATGTAAGGAAAAAAAGATTTAGAGAGAAAATATCAGCATGCATGGCAGGATTTGTTCTTCTGAGAATATTTCATAAGAGCCACAGTGACTATGATAGCACTTGCAATTTATTTTGGCCTCTTATCTATACAAAGGACCACTAATGCATGTTGACAGGCTGTTTGATGTAGGGTTATATTTAATTGAGGAGCTGGCTTGCTGTTCCCCCTTTCCAGAGCCCTGGGGAAAGAGGATGAATGGGGTACCGTAGGCCACTGGCTAGCGTTTGCCACTGTGAGCATGTGGATTCATCCAGATCAGAGCAGCTGGAGACCATGCTTCTGGCACTTTGTAATTATAGCAATCTTTGGTGACTGTTTACTGCAAGTAGCTAGTACTTGACGTCTCCTTGTCAGCTAAAGGAAGTAGCAGGACGCTGAACGAGGAGCAGATAAATACATTAGTTATTCCCTTCAACCTGAGCATCAGCTGTAGCTTAATTGGAGAGCTGCTCCAGAAGACTCAAAGCAAGAAAGACATGAAAAGACTGAGACGAGCTTGCCAGCATCAGTTCGGTTGCTCAGTAAACCTTCAGGGGATTGGCGGTGATCTTGTGTGAATTTATTTGGATGGGGGTAGTGATGGAGGGAGGATGTTGGTAGAGGGTGCCGGGGAGGTGTCAGTGTCTTTAGATCAGCAGCAGCGACACGTTTGATCACTTCTCCGAGCACCTAACCTCAGACAAACACAAGAGCTAAGACTCCCGGAAAGAGACCTACCAGCACGTAGACGAGCAGCATGAAGAATGAATGAAACTCAGGAGCTCCGATCTGCCTGCACACTGGGAATATGACAGTCATTGAATATGACTAGACAAAGAGTAGAGGATGAGGAGAGCGTCTGAAGTGAAACATTAGACTAATTGCCAAAAAGTGTTGTCTTGAGATCTATGAAGGCTGAAATGATGATGGAACAAAGACCCATCAGTTGTCTGTCATATTTTGAGATGTGACAATGTAACCATTTTCCCCCTCCTGCTGCTGGACCGACATATTCAAAATTCACCATCTGTATAAATAGGCCTACTGCTTTCATGACTGAGGCATTTCAGATCCTCTGATGTTTCCTTTTGAAGTTTAAAAACTGTCCATATTTAGCACCATGTCTACCCGGCCTCACTACTGTTTAGAGAGTTACAATTTGTATTTTTATCAGCCTGAAATGATTTTATTTTATCTCACATTCACAGCAATATCTGCTGTAAGAAGAACAAACATGCCGCATAGTCCCATAAGGACAATTTCGACAGAAATGAGAAACAATGTGGAAAATGTAAATCAGGACGATCAGAGATATTTTTTACATTATCATAATGTGTTTGAGAGTCACTTAAAAAAGAATCTTCTGTGGATTTCATCCTTGCTTCTCCTGGCTGGTAGAGAGCAGAAGGATTAATTCACAGATGACTATTTTGGGCAGCAGAGCAGCTACAGAGATAAAATAAAATAATTACAGCTCTGGTACAAACTGAACCGGATTACAAAATGTACAACGCTGTAATTAACGCTGTGAAGATGCTTATAGATCGAGTAGTTTCACACATGCAATCCTACTAAACAAACTGATTTTCCAGCCACGTTGATAATTACCCAACAATAATTCACATGTACTCTGTAGATGCTCTCAGTGAAGGCTAAACTAAGCTTAAATAACAAGTGACAGTGGGAGAGCAGAAAACAGAATATGTAGTTCTATATGTATATTGTCTAATTTTAAATTGATAAACACTAAGATATCAATGCCAAATTAATGTTTTTTCCCTTTTAATTTTACTGTGTACAATGTATTTTATTTTATTTACATGTTCAAAATAAAACAGACAACCAACCAAACAACCCACCAGCGTAGGGTAAAGTCCAGTTTGAGATGATTTTCAAACCATATAACAATGTGTGTCCAAACAATCATGTTTATTTCATGCAGGGTTTACTTTTACATATCTGACAAATAAAAAAGCCACATCAAACTTCAGTCAGTGACTTCATGCACAGTGCAAAACTTACATTATTGCTAAGTGAGATGTGACCACCTTATGCCTCTAACAGCATCAATCTTTGAAAGGTCCTTCGCACGAAGGTCATTAGGTGTTTCCTAGAGTGCCTGCTGCAGCTTTTCTGTGGATTTAGTCTGTCTTGCCTCTTTATGTTATCTCAGAATGACTCCTTGATGCTGGGGGCTCCATGGGGGCCATGCCATCTGTTGTCGGCTCTTCTCGTTGCCAAATCTTCACGAATCTGACTACATGCTCAGGATTGCTATCACACTGCACAAATTAATTTGGGGGTCAATAAAACCCATCAATCGTGATAGATAAAAACCTGCAGGTTGTTCTACTCTGGTTTTTCAGAACATGCACAGAAAACCACTAACAATATCATCCAGGAGGCATCTGGATCAGACTTATGAACAGTAGAACTGCATTTGCCACTAATTCTGATCAATTCTTTGCCAAAAAAACCCCAGACCCAAACCTTCAAGAATCTATATTCTTCAGCGCTGCCTGTTGTAGTGCTCTTAGCTCTTCTTCTACCATAAATTTACAACCAAATATTTTAAACTTCTGACTCATCTGTCCAGAGTGTCTATCATTATTTTTTCCACATCCTGGTTTTTCTCGCATAGGCTTTGTTTCCAAGTTTCAGCAACGCCTCTTTGACCAGATTTTTCTATACTGTAAATACATGCACCGGAGTCCAACCATCGCTAGCTGCTAGCTCACCTAAATCTTCTTATTTCGAAAGAAAGTCAACTGCTGTGATCTCAACATTAATTTTGTGATTCATGAGTAGACAACACATCTGGTGTCTACCACTAGATAACATGCCTTCAAAAGTTGATACTTTTAATCAGCACAATAAGGCATAAGATTTAAAACAGAAAACTTCATAATGATTGTATATGTATGTAAAAGATTCAGACATTAAAGATGCAATATAGGAGTAAAACTGTCTCCTGCTCTGCTGAAATGCTCCGAATATAAACATGGTTAGGCATAGTGATATTTGCTGCCTACTAGGATCATGCTAGCAATATTCTGGTGTGCTCTGCTGTGTAACGTCTCAAATCCTTTCAAGGACCACAATAAGGATCCTGTCAGACTCCTTTGTATGTTCCCGAGGTTAGGTTCTAGAGGTGGGCTGGCTCAAAGCTAATCCCTCGAGGGATACTCAGCCAGCCCCAGACACATACGGCTAATATTCCAGACATAATCAAAGGGTTTCTTTTGTGCTGATCTAGCTATAATCTCCCCCCTCTCTGCCTGTGTTGTGCTTTTGTCAGTGTTGTCTTGTTGGGCTGAGCTGAGACATCAGGCTCTCTGAGCCCCTCTAGGCAGTGGAGCTAAACTAAATCATCACTGAAACTAAACTAAAGAGTCTAAAAATGAGAATGCCTGGAATTTTATCGTGTTTTTGTCTCTATTTTATGGATTTTTAAGAGTTGTTTTGTCCATGACTGACCTATAAATGGACTAAAATTTCCAGTTGTACTGAGTGTGTATCCTTACAGTGCTCATTTTAACAATTTCAGTTCAACCCTCTATAATTTATGACTTTTAAACCTTCAAATAACAAGGGCAGTTATGCAGCATGGCGTGGGCATACACAACAGTTAGTCGCAGTCCAAGTTCTTTGATGTCTTTGATTAATGTGGCATTGCATCTGAAATCCCAAGCTATGTGCCATTGTTCAGCCTATCCTGTGAATTACTATTAGCATACATTTCTACGGATGCACTACTTAATACATTCACATTACTACTTGAGAACTGGCTGGAGATATGTTACCATGGTAACCCAACCTCGTTTAAGATTAACCAAGTAAAGATTAGGAAAATTTTTAAAAGTATATTATGCCTAGCAAAGTGAAACCATATATTTAAACACTTCAAAGGAAGAGCTACTGACTTAGATCTCAGTTGCCTTAATCTCTGTCTAGCAATTTCTTTCATGTACTACTGCATTGCATTGTGGGATATTTATGCTGGTGTAATGATTGGCATACATCTGGCCCATTTATATGATGTACCTAAATGGTCATTAACAGTTAAAGTGCATTGTCCCTTTTCAATAAAATAAACAGATTTAATGGGTACTCCCCATTTACAGGTATCAGGGTGTAACATAAATGAGGTTTAGCTTAAACTGAAGATCGGCCTATACATGAACAAAAGTACTGAGATGCCCTGCCCTGATTGCATGTGGTAAGAGACTAAGTATCTCTGACTTCTGCAGTAAGTCATACTAGGGCTGTGCCACAACATACCATCCATGACAGTACAGGCAGAAAACTGACAAAACAGTGTCATGTTACATCAATCGATAATATATTAAACATGTAAAGTGTTTATGTTATCTAGTGCACGCAACAATCAGACAAGGCCAGATCCTGTTTTTGACAGCAGGAGCTGCACGCCAGCCTCCGATGACTATTTAGTACCCACAAAACTATTCGCGCTAAACGTGGAAACAACAAATTTGTTTCACCACTCACAGCAAAAGAAAAACACAGTCGTGTAAAACCAGGCTAGGAAGGTGTGTGAAGAGATGCTAGCAGCTGCTGATGTGCAACCCAAAAGTAAACAAATGACTGAACCGAGCATCGCCGGAGTGCCGGCTAAGTGCACTCCATACAACAGGAAGAGCAAACATTGGAGGGAAATTACTGATGGGGTTGCATTGTGGAAAAGGAGGGCTTTAAGCAGCTGGTCAAACAGAGAAAAATATCAGGTAGGAAATATTTTTAATTTCAGCTTTAATATGTGACTATATTGTCCTTGCTGCCCTACTGGTGCACCATAATGCTACTGCTGGCACATTGTTTCAGCAGATTCGCACTTTGAATTACGTAGTCTGTCTCATTTCAAAAGAACGATTTTGTTTGCACTAATAAATGTTGTTGCCTGCAAGCTGTAAACATCAATAAAACTGTCCTCAGAAATATCATTATTGCAAATTTCCTTGAAAAATTATGATATAACTGTTGGGCTTTATCGCCCACCTCTGAGCTCATATTTGGTTGGATTAGTAAAAGGTCTCTATGAATACTTT